>NC_081182.1:156276628-156876628 GCF_029867415.1 Vicia villosa | reverse complement strand
TATAAACGATGTAACGTGAGTTTATGATCGTGTTATATTATTGATGATGTTGTTGTCATGTAATAGAGTCATATATTTGCGCATCATAACATTTCAATACGTTAATGGCGGAATGCTGTTAACAGATTGCCTGCGGGCATTGGTTACCAGTATGAGCTTAAAGCTCGGTAACGGTATATTAGCCTGAGTGGAAAGAGGTCATCAGTGG
This sequence comes from Vicia villosa, assembly GCF_029867415.1. Classification (NCBI taxonomy): domain Eukaryota; kingdom Viridiplantae; phylum Streptophyta; class Magnoliopsida; order Fabales; family Fabaceae; genus Vicia; species Vicia villosa. Next base: position 156,876,420 of record NC_081182.1, on the reverse strand, counting down.
GAGCTACATGCTCGATGACGACAGCCTGCGGGCTTCCTGAGTGGAATAAAGTCCCAGCATAATGCTCGGCAAGGGTCATTAGTGGGAGCAACATGATCGATGACGACAGCCTGCGGGCTTCCTGAGTGGAATAAAGTCCCAGCATAATGCTCGGCAACGGTCATCAGTGGGAGCTACATGCTCGATGACGACAGCCTGCTGTCATACCCCAATTTTTGACCCTAAGATCCTATATCATTCATATCCCAATCATTAATCAAGAGCTTCACTTGAAAGTTTTGTTTGTAGTGTTGCATTCACCTCATCAATAAGAGGGACCATCAAGCACCAATGATTGTTTATCTTGTATGCATATTATACTAACCCAAATACCAAAAATATTGCTTTGTTTCTTTGTAGGATTTTGTTTTGTAGGTACTAAACCAATACATCCATAAGCAAGGCATTTTCCACATTTTGGACTGATGAAATCGATTTCCCTACTGGGTAAATCGATTTCCCTGCAGCAATTTTCAACAAAATCACATTCTGGACAACATGAAATCGATTTCCCTCCTGGGTAAATCGATTTCCCTAGTGTATTTTGCGCCAAATTCTCTTCTGGAACAGAGTGAAATCGATTTCACTCCTGGGGAAATCGATTTCCTTGGGGCGAAATTCAAAAAAATAGAGAGGGAAGTTTGACATCATTTTGGCACCTTTTTCTTTGATCATTTTTGTTATTTTACCAATTTTCCACCTCACCAAAATTAATTCCTTTCATTTTACCATTTAAATACCATTTTACCATTTAAACACCATTTAAACACCAATTAAACATAAGCTAATTACCAAATGCAAAAAGACCGAACTACCACTACTCTTGCTCCAATTCTATAAATAGAGACCTCTACTCTCTCATTTCTCAAGCTCGGAGAGCCAAAAAATTTCTTGCAAATTCATTTCTCACCCTTTCCAAAACCCTCACCCAAAGTTCATTTTCCATAGAATTAGTGAGATTCACATTGAATCTTGCTAGTTTTGAACTAAGCCTCCTACATTTCACTCTTTTCTTTAGTTGTTCATCTCCAATTGTGAAAGATCTACACACTTTGTGCTTGTTCTTGAAGCTACTTCAACACTTAATTCAAGAATTGGTAAATTCCTAAATTCTAAGATGTAGATCTTTGTTGCTTGTGTTCAATGCATCTTTGATGCTATATTGGTGCTGTTTGATGGTGATTTGATGGAAAATTCATGCTCCAATGGATATATGATCATAAGGTGTTTGTATGTTTGCTCAAGTTGAGTTTTATGCCTTCTAATGCTGTTTTTTTTGAAAACTGCACAGAGGAAATCGATTTCCTACTTGCAGAAATCGATTTCCATTCTGTTTCTGCGCCTGATTTGAAAAACTGCACTATGGAATTCGATTTCCCCTGCATGAAATCGATTTCCTGCTGGCAGAATGTGGTTTTTTGCCTTTTTATGCTTGTTTTGGCTTCCTACTTCATCCACTTCATTAATATCATTGGATCTAGGATGTTGATAGGTTTGAAAGAACCTAATCCATAATATTAGATGAATGATATTAATGATAGTGTGAGTTGATTGTCTTTTATGCATTTTATTCTTCTTCCTCTACTTCATTAATATCATTGGATCTAGGATGTTGATAGGTTTGAAAGGACCAAATCCATAATATTAGATGAATGATATTAATGATAGTGTGAGTTAATTTTACTTTATGCATTTTATCTTCTTCTCCTTTTTTCTTTTGATCGATGAAAGTCTTAACACTTTGATAATTCTTATGGATTCTTAGTAAAGACTAGATCTTCTTTTCTCACATGCATTAGCACATAAAGTTTTGACCGGCCTCGTTGTAGGGTGATTTCTATATAAATCACTTGGCGATCTGCTTAACATAGCGCAATATTTCGTGTCCCGAATAAAAAAAGATCAAATATGGAAGAGAATTGTATGCGGTTGATTTAAGACTTATGGAAATTTATCGTGTAGTCGCTATGATTTTATCAAGCTTCTGATAAAGTTCCATTGAATTTAAATCCGAGAACATCCTTCACTCACCATCGATCTTCCTTACTAACTTTGATAACATACTTGACAAGTTTCAAGATTGTTATCTTTAACATCTAACAATTAACTTTAATTTCCGCAATTTATTATACCGCTCTTTATATTTCTCGCTTTATCGCTTTATTTTATCATTTCATCATATTTACATTCCGCTATTTTTCCTTTGTCCATTTGGACGTTTATATTCCGCTATTTTCTCTTTGTCCATTTGGACATATGTTTATGTTTCCGTTATTTTTCTTTTGTCCACTTGGACCATACTTTACTTTTATGCTAAAACACTAATAATCAACCAAAATCTAAAAAACACATAAGGCTCTCTTTTGGACTATTGGTTACTATCCCTAGCATTTTGGAGATCCGGACTTATGGACTTAGTGCCTCTGGACCCCCTATTCTGTTGTTACTCTACTGTTATTCTGTCTGTCTGGCATTGGATTGTTGTCTGTTTATGTGTGCAGGTATTTCCTTGAAAGTCCTTGATGGTTAATTCCAAGGCATTGGTATAAGGATTTTACCCGAAAACAGCCGTTACTCTGCCCGATTTTCGTCAGAATTTTTAATGTGCTTAATGCAAAGTGGTGCTAAGATAATAAATTCATCTCGATCCCCAAGTGATAATGTTGGTTTAGTATTGATATTCCAAAGGATGGGAAATCTACCTTGACTCACAATGTCAAGTGTTGGCTTCTTATTTCGGTTAGACCGTTTCTTTCCTTAGCTTTTATTTTACGCAATAGGATAGCCTCTTCATCTCCTCCCATTCTTAAATTTTTAAAATCTTCTCCCTTTTTCCAAAATATTCTTATGTTTTCAATCTTTTTTTAAAAACCTTTTCTTTTAAAATATCTTTTGCCCTTAGTGGCTTTTCTTCAAAAGTTTAGACACTATTAATTATCGAAACGAGTGGTTATACCCCACGATTTTGAAATTGATTGATATAATGAGATCTTTTCCGCGTGAGAGAGCTAGTGGCATACTCGTTGATTTTATCCGAGTTGGAGCCCTTCTTTCATTTGTGATGCAAAGAACTCGTTTGTTCTCATGCTCAAGATCAATGGCTGAGTATTTCTCTCCGACGACGATAAAGTGTTTATTCGTTTTTAAAACATTTTCCCTTAAAGCGGAACTACATTAGCTCTGACTTCTCCATTGCACCGAGGAGGTATGTAAGCACAAGACTTAACGTCTTGCCGAGCTTATTTTAAAAATAAAACAAACCCGTTTTTTAGCACACACGACACAGATTTTAAAAAAGGTTCTTGTGGAGTACCACAGATATGAGGGGTGCTTAAAACCTTCCCCTTGTATAAACAATACCCATACCTAAGATCTCTTCTTTTTGTTTTAAAAACAAACTTTGGGTTTTATTCGTTCTTTTCCCTTTTCCTTTGGAAACAGTAAAGCGTGGTGGCGACTTTCACTGAAATATTGAGTCGAGTCAATTCCATGGCTCTGATCTCAGATTTTCCCCGCTACACCTGCGGGCTTCCTGAGTGGAATAAAGTCCCAGCATAATGCTCGGCAAGGTGTATTTGTCATAATGACAAGGAGGAGTTTACTCCGGATTTGGTACCACATGCATATGCATAGTCGAGTCTCATTCATCATTGTTTGTCTTTATAATTTATGTTATCATTCATGTGTCGCATTACTTATATATCGATTGTGGTTGAATGAGTGGATTGTCGTGACTTTTATTCTTGAGCTATTAGGTTGATCCGTGTGTTATATTTTGATTAATTGTGTGTTAGTCGCTGTATATATTATACTTATTCGTAATGAACTATATACTCACCCTTCTGCTGATTTGATGCTTGAGTGGCATCATGCAGATTAGCCGCTTCGGGAGTCTTTGGAAGAGGTAGTTCTCCAGTTGGTCTTGTCGGTTGCTCTGATACGTAACACCGGGTAGTCGGGAGTCTGTTGTTATTTATTTGTATACGACTCTTTTGAACATGTATATGTGATGATGTGCTGATGTGTATTGTAAACTCTTTATTTTGGAAAACTCCTCTTTGAGAGTGAGAACTATACGTACATTTTTATGTTCATATCTTCCGTGTGTTATGTATCGTTTTATAGGCAGGTGTTGTATGCTTTTGGCATCATTGATGGCCGTTTGTTTTCTAGGTATTTCTTGGTTACTTGGTGTAACATCCTAATTGTGTTGTATGAAATTTTAATACTCTTATATTTTCTTGCCTAAATGCTTTGGGTAGAATTGGGGTGTTACATCTATGTGTTTGTGTTTGTTGCTAATTGATTGGGAAAGTTTCTCCTTTGTGTTAGGAGAGGGAAATGAATTGATTTGAAAAAGACAGACATACTGACTATTTTTGGTTTTTTATTAGCTTGCTGAGATTCCTTGTGAACCTTATGCCTACATATCCCTAATGGAAGTCAGAGCTTTTTGTAGTTCAGAGAACTAATTAAGGAAATTAATTGTTTTTAGTGCCTTGCTCGAAGCTCAAGGTTGAAGCTTGAATTAAATCTCTGTTTACAGTAAAGAGACATGAAATCATCTTTATAGAGAGGTATTTCTACTATTCCACCACAAACATTTAAAAGAGTGACAGAAAAGTTGAATTCATTTCATTAAAGAGAGGGACCTTACTTGTGTGTTTGCAAGTATGCCACTCACGTGACTCTTGAATGAAAGAAAGATTCTCATCCAAATTAGGGAAAGTGTACAAGTCTGGGTGTGTTTTCCTCAAAGCATGCCTTTCAAAGTCTTAAACGGGAGAATGATTGAAATTGAAATTGAAATGTTTGTTTGAATGTGGTGAAATAGGAAAAATATCTCTCTATAGACATAAGCTATGTCTATCTACTGTTTGAAAGATTTAATTTTTTAGCTGGCTTGTATGAGGCCCAAGCTTGAGGCTTTTGATTGTTTTTAATGACTCTAGGAGATGCCTTTACTGGGGATTAACTTAAACAAAAAAAATTTGTGTTCTGTACGAAGCCCAGAATTGAGGCTGACTCTAGCTGGAGAGTTGTTATTTTGTGCCTTGTATGAAGCCCAAGGTTGTGGCTGAATCTTAGCTAGGGAAGACATTGTTTTCTTCCTTGTATGAAGTCCAAGGTTGTGGCTGACTATTGAGGAAACTGAGTATGGATGACTATATGGGGAAAAGATCCTAAAGGTTAGGAATCTTTTGACACAAGAATTGTGGTTTATCTGCCTTGTACAAAGCCCAAGGTTGTGGCTACTTGATGGTGAAGGACTCACTGGGGAGACTCTATTATATGCCTTGTACAAAGCCCAAGGTTGTGGCTGACTCTCTATGGGAATACCTATGAGTAGGGTTTTGACTCTAAAGGGAGTATGTGCCTTATACAAAGCCCAAGGTTTAGGTTGACTCTTAAAAAAGGAAGATCTACCAGTGTGGGATCTTTGACTTAGAGGGGATTTTGACTCTGTTGAGGATTGCGCTTTTGTTAAACAAGAAATGATGAATGAAAGACCCAGGTTTGAAGACTGACTCTACCAGAGGATTTGTTTCTTTATTGACTGAGACTGACCTTAAGTGAGATTTATCTTTTAAAAGTTGAATTTTTGGAAGCTAACCCTTTCCATGGAATTTTGACTTTAAAGGACTGATTTTGGAGGCTAACCCTTTCCAGGGGTTTACTCTGCTGGAGAGTTTATCTTTTGAAATTTTAATTTTTGGAAGCTAACCCTTTCTAGGGAATTTTGTTAAAATGTAGGAATGAATGGAGGCTGACCCTTTCCAGGGAATTTTGTTAAAATGTAGGAATGAATGGAGGCTGACCCTTTCCAGGGTTTTTGTAAAAATGAAGGAGTGTTGGAGGCTAACCCTTTCCAGGGAATTTGAATGATGGCAGAATGATTAACTAATTGAGACTTCTTGTTTAAAGCCCAAGATTAAGGCTAACACTGACTAAGGATAAGGAAAAAATTATTAAAGATTGAGAATAAGGGTGACAGAGACTGTCATGTCTCTCATTCCAAAAGGTGAACTAAATACTAAGATTGAGACAATCTTAGCTTGTTTAAAGTCTGGTTTGAAGAGTGGAAGAAACTCACCAGGGTAGGCTAAAAGGTGACTAAAGACCTGTTCCTATGTTTATAAGAAACCAGATGGGTCCTTGTATACAAGCTCAAGAGGAAGCTGGGAATGCTTTTAAGAAGCCTGTGGGTCCTTGTACAAAGTCCAAGAGGAGGCTAATCCAGGGTCATCGAGGGTCCTTGTTATAGCACAAGAGAAAACTATGTGGTTTTGAACTTATTTCGGCTCTAAGCAAATGGGTAAGAGGTTTCACCGGGAATAATTCCTCTTGGGTGGATGTGTCTTAATTGGGTTCTAAGGCTTTTTTCAAGATGTTTCACCGGGAATAATTCATCTTGAGGGTTTGAACTAAAGATCTCTAATTAGGAAAGAGCCTTCACCGGGAAGACATTCTCAATCCTAGGCCATAGTCCTATAATATATATATATATATATATATATATATATAGTTTAACTATCCTAAGGTTTTACTCAGACGTAGTTCTAAACAATGTATATACAGTTTATATTTGACAGTAATTTAAATGAAAGCTTATAAATTGAAAGCTATAAAGCCCAACCTGGATGGAGTGGAGGCCTTTGAAGATGTATGTAGAAAGCCTTACCAGCCTTTTGGTTGTTTATTGATAACAGTTGAATATTTATTATAAACAGTAAAAGGTTTTTGAAAACAGAAGAAGTGAAGATGGACAATAGGTCACATAGGTATCTGAAGAGTTTCACCGGGAATAATGCCCTTCAAATACCAGAAGATTGTTTTGAAAACAGAAAGAAGATTTTGTAAATACAGTTTTTGAAAATTGACAGAAAATCAACTTATAAGAGCAAAGACAAAGTCTATACCTGATTAAGACCTAAATGATTAGGGTTTTAACTCAAAGATATTTACAAGAGATTAGGTCTTGAAAATCAAGTGAAAATTATATTTTTTTAAAGTATTAAAACATACTTAAAGATATGTGATTTTACACCTAATTAAAACATATTAAAATAATATATTTTTTATGATTTTTTGGTGTATTCTTAAAATAGATATATTAAATGAGAAGTGTGTGAAAAATCAAGTGAAAATGACTTAATTTGATAGGTGAATTAATTGTGTGAAGTTGTGAAGAAAATGGAATGAACAAGTGACAAAAAAAGGTTTTTGTCTCCACCATGGTTTGAACCCACTCCCTTGCAATCACCAACACAAAACAAAACCAACAAAGCCACGCGCGTGGCTTGTCAAAGGAGGGACTCCAATTGATTATATGTGAAACAGGTATGATAAAAATGAAAAAAATAACAAGAGGTCTGAGGGGGGGATCGAACCCCAGACCTTGTGGCAGGAGAGGCAAGGAGCGCATGTGACCAAGTGAGCTAAACGATGTATTCGTTGAGAATACACCTTGCAATAAAAATATTTTAAACTCGCCCCTGAATATTTGAAAATGGCGCCACCACCATCTTCGTCTTCAACCTCAAGCTTGTGGATTTTTGAATTTCCATCTCTCTCAATTCTCAACCAATGATCAAGGTGTAAACATGAAACTTGTTCTAAATTCACTCACAATTCAAGATATGTAACTAATATAGATTTATATTAACTATATCTATTGAATTAACTAAAATACGTGAAGAACCCTAAAAATTGAAAATAAAATTAAATGGCTATGCTGAAGAATAAATGACTGATGATAGAGGGTTTTTAATCCTCCGATGATGCTGAGTGAGATGGTATTGAGGTTTAACAAAATAAGTGCACGAATTAAAGAGGTGGAGTTCAAAAACTTACCTCTGAAACTGAAGGTCGTGGTGATGGTGGAGAGCTTCTTGCTTTGAATGAATGATTGCAAAAGCTTCCTAGGACCTTGTTGATGCTATATGGGCACTTAAATTGCTTTGAACACCTCTGAATTAATCTACTCTACCCCTCTTGCTTGAGCTTCAAGTATTAATCGAAGATGGTGATTCTGCCCTTACAGATGAGCTGCGACCATCTGGATAGCTTCACTACACCCTAAGGAATGTGTCTGAATGCTTAGACTTGCTTGACACCCTCCAATTTCTTCTACAGGCCTCCAACTGCTCGAGCTTCAAAATGAAAGTGACTATGGTGTTCTTGCACTTACAGAAGTGATCCAGGTGCTTGGATCACCTCTAATGAACCTCCTTGAGATGTTAGAAAGCTTACTTTCAAAAGAAAAGCTCAGGTTTGAAGAATTCTATTCTTCTTGCCAAAGAACTCTTGAAAACTATAAGCAAGAGGGAGAGAAGGAGAAAGCAAGAATTAGAGTTGCTTTGGTGTGCTTATTACTGAGGTATCCACTTCTATTTATAGGCAAATGATGCAGAGTAGTTTGGGAGAGTGAGCTTTCTTAGTGAAGTAGTTTTGGTTTCTTGGCCATGAAGAAATTCAAAGAATATCCCAAGTGCAATGATGTGCTCTTTGATACCACTCCCTAGCCATCGGTTTTGCTTGATCTTAGGGGACAATTCTGATGCAGAAATGAGCTCCAATTGGTTGGGAAGAGATTCCTTTGGTGATTCACCACTTGGCCATAAACTCTCAAAATGTAATCATTACATAATCACATTTTTTGGTTTTGGAATGTTCCCTTCAAATATTTGTGTAATGATGCAAACGATCCTCTCCTATCCTTGCAATGTTTCTGAGGTTTAGAGGCACCAATTAGTGTAACCACTTATATAAAATTGCAAATTTCAAACTTAGGCATGACCTATAATTTCACTTCAAATGCCTAACTTTGATCAGTCATATCTCTTAGCTCAAGATGAATTTGGAGAAGGTTGAGCACAATTTGGAAAGCCCTTAACATGTAATTCAATTCATTAGTTTGGAGTTTCTTCAAAATCAATTGGGAAATTTGTGAAAAATGGGCTTGAAGTTTGAAGAAAACTAGGTTTTTTGCTAGTTTTATGAAGGCAGCAACTTCAAAGCTCTATATCTCTTCAATGGTTGATTTCTAGCCAAAAAATCATATGTGACAAAGTTGTTCATTGGATCAAAATCAACAACTTTGATGTTGGAAGTTTTTTTCTGTTTGTACTTGAAATTTTGAGATATTCCCTTCCAAAGTTTTGAAAAAAAGACCTTTAAATACTTAGAAAAATTTCTAAGTATGAAAAGTCAATCTTTGAGTTTTTGATTCTTGATTGTTTTTCTTGATTTATCTTGGTCAAATGACTTCAATAATCATATATTGATGATATTGATCCTCAAAAGTCATGTTTTGATCCAAAACCCTAAAAGTCAAAAGTGATCTTGTACAGTTGACTTTTTCCAAATGAAGTGAAATCTTGGACTTTGGTAATGAATCAAGTCCTCCTCCTCAAATGAGTTATATGAATGGATTATATTGAGGTATTAGAAACTCTTAAGTCATGTTTTGAGTTGTGGACACATGTCCTGATTAAAAGTCAATTGTCCAGGTGAATTAGGTCTGAAACCCTAATTGTCGACCAGATGAAATTGATGACTGTAGATCTTGAATTGAAGTTAAATGCTTAGTGGATATTGTTATATGGATCATTTGAAGATGATTGAATCCTTTGAGTGATACCCTGGGGCTTTTTAGGGTTTCCCAAATGTGGTCCCTGATCTTAGTCTTTGATGGGCCCAAAACCCTAGTCTGGTGATCTGAGCAATCCTGAGCTCTGATGACTGATGTTTAATCAACATAGGTGGATAAATGAATCATTTGAGTCCCATTATTGTATTAGAAGTCATTCTCATATTTATTGATCCTTTGCCTGAACTCCTTTGTCCCTGAGCACCCTTGATTGGGTATCAGACAAACAAGTGACTGCTCTGAGTATCTGTCTTGAGTTTTGATAAGATTTTTGGAGGTATGACATCTCAGGGGGGGTCAAAATTAGGGTATGACAATGACGAATAATGAAATAAAACACTAAATAACATAACTTAAAGATACTTAAAAACAACGGTAAATATATGTGTGAAAACCACTAATCAACCATCTCAAAATTCTCTTAACTTGAGAGCCATCATAACTATCACAAGTACAATTCCAAAAGTCTCTTGGAACCTGAATGCATAAGTTGAACTCACTAGGCATAGGACCGGAGATCATCACTAAGAAAGGGGTAGGTCACCATAAAATTTTGAGCCTTATATCCTTTGTTTCTAAAACCGTGAACCGTGCCACATTACAACCCTTAAAATATCTAATTGAAGCAAGGTTTATTTTGAAAGCATACTACAACAAGGTTGCGTAAACAGACTCCCAAAAGATTTGCAAATCATTTGTTTTGATATCATGTTTGTGCTTCTTCTTTCACTTTGAATATATAAACCATTGTGTTTGATCAGTGATTCATCTATTGTATAATGATTTTGTTTTCAAAATTTGCTTGATCATTGCATTAAAATTACCATTTTTGAAATGAACATTATATTTGCGAGTAAGCACTCATTTTCAAGGAAATTTAAAACAGTCGAGAAAATTGGTTAGTGATCATATCAGGGGAACGTTACTTAAAGGTCCTTTTGTTCAAATATTGTTCAACTTAAGATTTGTTGATCAGAAGATCCCTTCAAGTATCATACTGGGGCAAGCTTTCCCGCAATCATTTCAAGAACTGAAGCCATGATCAGTTTATCCCCCAGCAACAGTTCAACTGAAGCCACGATGAATTAGCCTATAACAATCAGTCAATCAGGGGAAATCTTCTTCAATAAATCCCCAAGCATAATTTATCGGTTCTTCTCAGAGGATTATCAGTTTGATAACGTTACCAGTGTGATGGAGATATGTTCAAGCATCTTCCATAGCAAAGTTGGCAAAGTTCCCCGTGTTGAATAATCAATGTCCCAATCTTCCCTCACAAAAGAGTCTATCTCAGTTGTCACAAACAATTGCATTACATTGATCATTCATCATGCATAGAAAAATTCAATGTCATGCATAAAAATAAATTTCATGCTCATTTATATTTGTCCGAGGTATTATTGCTATCAACATCTTACCTTGAGATCTAAGCCCAACTTATTTGGTACCTACCAAATCAAATGTTTGTCTGTCCTTTCTTTATTTATCCAGTGCCATTCCTGGATGTCATTTCTCACTTCATTCAATGCCATTCTTGGATGTTGTGATACTCACTTTATCCAATGCTATTCTTGGATTTCTTATCTCTTTTATCCAGTGCCATTCCTAGATGTCATTTGTCACTTTGTTCAATTCCATTTTTGGATGTTTTGATCCTCACTTTATTCAATGCTATTCTTGGATATCGTGATTCCTTTTCCCCAGTGCCATTCCTGGATGTTGTTTCTCACTTTGTTCAATGCCAATCTTGGATGTTGTGATCTTCACTATATTCAATGCTATTCTTGGATATCATGATTTCTTTTCTCCAGTGCCACTCCTGGATGTCTTTTCTCACTTCGTTCAATGCCATTCTTGGATGTTCTGATCCTTACTTTATTCATTGTTATTCTTGGATATTGTGATTCCTTTTCTCTAGTGCCACTCCTGGATGTCTTTTCTCACTTTGTTCAATGCCATTCTTGGATGTTGTGATCCTCACTTTATTCCATGCTATTCTTGGATATCGTGATTCCTTTTCCTTTAATCCAAAACCAGTAATTAGATGTCATGTTTCCCGTAAAAAGTCAGAGTCTTGCATTCATGTCATACATGTGGGCTCTCAAGGTCCAAATTGCGCTATCTTTTGTTTTTAAGTCCCTCCTACCATGGTAAGGCAAAGATTCCTTCTTCCCCTCATCAGGTATTAGGAACTTTAATAGGGGCAGCTATTGTACCCCGATTTTTGACCACTGAGATCCCACCATATTCCAAATAGTAGGATCATCATCATCATGCATACATCATTTGCTAATCAAAAATACAAAAATTGTTCTTTGTTGCTTGTGTTTTAAGACAGGAGACTGAGCAAATTAGGGTTTTAAGGCCCATAAAGAATTTCAAAAATTCTCCCATGTTCAAATGATCCTCCCATCAAAATCAAAGTCCAAGAATGGCTCAATTCAAGATCAACAACTTTCAAATTCATGTGTTGCACCAATTAGGATTTTTTTACCTAATTCCATTAGAGGGTTAACTTTTAATCAGGACATGGATCCAAGGCTCAAACCATGATTCAAGGGCATCCAAATAAACATTATAATCCATTCACATCATTCATTTTAAGAGGAGATCTTGATTCATATAAATCCACAAAACTGCAGTTGAAACGGAAAAGTCAACTGTGTGGATCAACCTTTGACTTTTGAGAAAAATGGTCAACCATGGACTTCTAAGGATTCAAAACATCATCATATAACTATTTAAGACATTTGACCAAGAGAAATCAAGAAAAAATTCATCAAGAATCAAAAAGTCAAAACTAGGGTTTTAAGTGATTTTGACCTCATTTTGGGAACTTCAAATTTTGCCTACACACTCAAAAATCTTCCATCATGAAAGTTGTAGATCTTAATTAAACAAACAACTTTGTCTCTACTCATGATTTCATCAAAAATGATTATTTTGAGAGATTTGGAATTTCGAAGATTATGTTCAAACTACTTAAGTGTTTTCAATTAGATTTTTCTTATCTTTGTGGCCGTTTTTCTCCATGATCCCAAAAGATATAGAGAAAACTTTTAAAAAGTGACTTGAAGTATGTCACAAGATTTTTCTTAACTTTGTGGCCGTTTTTCTCCATGTTTTTTAAGCATTGTCCAAAGTTTCATTCCATTTCAAGCAGAAAGTGGTGACTTTCATTCTTGTAAAGCAACTTTAATCACAAAGTCCACTCTCCTTGAGCTTCCAACTTGTTGCTTCAGCATACACTCCATCTAAAAATCAGACTAAACATGTTTAAAGCAACCAACAACTCCAAGCATGCTTGTACCATACCATTGGAACCATAATTTTTATGTTTCTTCATGAAGAAGCAAAATGGTACAAGTATCACATGTGAACCTCTTTTGATAAGATTTTTCCCTCCACAAACCATAAATTATGCCTATAAATAGAGGCCTTTGCTTCTGATATCAGACACACTATAATTCTCAATCTCACCCTCTCACTTGAAATTCCAAATTTTAGTCATTTGCATAAGCTAAGCAATTTTGAGTTCTAAACATTTGTTGTGTCAAACCACCATTCAAGTAACTTCCATACATCTTATAGAAGTTGTTCATAACCTCAATACACCACAATTCCCATCGACTCTCCATAATCTCCAAAAAACTCCATTTTTTTCACCATATGAGCAAAATTTTTAAACTCTTGTTTCGTTTAAGTTTTCTCCACTTTTTTCACATAAACACCATATATATACTTAGTAGAGATTACAGTATGCATTAATTTGCAACTGTAATCACTCAAGCATCATACCCGAATCTCACATTTTTTACCTTGCAACTTGATTTGGTTGGAAAGTTTGAGGAAGTTTCAAAGCATTCTAATGATCCCAACACATTTCTGGAACATCAAGGAAGCTAATAGGATCAATTCCAGCCCCTAAAAGCGCTTGAATCCCAGTTCACCATCTCCACTTACATTGTGAGTTTTCTCAAATTCAAACTCCATCATACGAGACCCATTTTGATCATTTCTTGATACCATATTGTGTGCTTTAATTTGAGGAATAATAGCCCTAAGGTTTTAGGGATGGGTTGTTAGTATTAGCCATTTAATTTTATTTTCAATTTTTAGGGTTCATACTCTTGGTAGAAAATTCGAATGATATAGTGAATATTAATTAAAAGTAATTGTATATTTGAATTGCTCTCTAAAAAATAAGCAATTTTGATTTTTATACTTTTTAATTTGGCTGAGAAATGAAGCTTTTGCAATTTATCCATGGTGGGATTTTTTGAAATATGTTACGGTTACAGCGAGGTTGAAAATGAAGTTCATCTTCAACTTTTCAGAACCATGTTTATTTTATATTTATTTCCCTGTGTGTTTTAAATAACTAATTAAAATGGCTCAGTTGGTAAACGCGTGTGTTATAAGGTGATAATGTTCAATGGTGTGGGTTTGAATCCCCCTTTTGCAACTTTGTGTGTTATTTTTCAATTTTAACCATTTAGTGCATGTCATACTATTTTATGTTCTGAATGGGCCTTATGATCACCAACTGGCGCTTGTCCTATTGGTAGTGTTTTGACCCAATGAAGTGAAGGTCCTGAGTTCAAGTCCTATGAGGATCAAAACCTCCATTTTATCACTTCTTTATTTCAATTTTTATTCAAACTTTGAAAAATCATTTAAAATAGTAAAATTGATCTTTTTGACTTGATTTTTTTGCGTTGTTTACTTATATTACCTATTTTAATATTATGATTAAAAAATCCAAAAATATAATTTATTTTGCCATTAAAAAATTAATCAAAATCAAGTATTTATATATAACAAAATTCTATAAAAAAACCATTTCTTTTTGATATTTCCATCAAATAAACTCTTGTTATTTTTGTGTGAATATTCTTAGGGCTAGGTTTATGTCTCCCTTGAATATCCCATGTACCCTTAGGCCTACTCTCCTTTAGAGTATGGTGTTTTAATCATTAAAAATCAATTAGGCTTAAAATATGGTTCTAAAACCCTAATTCAAGAAACTTCTTGATCTTTGCTTATCCATGTTAAATGTGATTTGTTTACCTTGATCATTATCTTTTGTTCATGTACATGTATTTGTTGATTTTATCCTTGTATTCTTATATTTTTTATCCATTGTATTATCATTGTATATACTTTGTTTACCCCTTCTTTAAAACCTTGGTACTAAGAGGAGAATTGTTCCCGGTGAAACTACTCTTAGTCCATTGACCTTGTATTGATAAAAGTCAGTCAACCCCCTTTTTTTTAAATTTTAAAACTTTGGCATTAAGAGAAGAATTATTCCCGGTGAAACTACTCTTAATCCATTGACCTTGTATTGTTAAAACTCAACACCGAAAAAGATTTTGGCCACTTTGGCCCTTTTATTTTCCTTTTTAAGAGGAACTACAAAAGCTCTGAGTTCCCTTTTCTTTAAAAGGGCTATGGAGGCCTAAGATGCGATGTCTTATCGAGCTCACTTTCAAAAACTTCTTTCCCCATCCGCACCCTCTATTTTAAACATATTCACATATGTTTTTTTCAAAAGATGTACACAAAAACAACATCTTCAAAGAGGTTCCCATGGAGTACCATGGATATGAGGGGTGCCTTCCCCTTGTATAACAAGCCCCCTTACCCAAATCTCTGATAAGTTTATTAGTTTTGATTTTAAAAACTTCTGTGGGTTTTATTCACTCTTTCTCCCATTCCTTTTGGAAACAATAAAGCGCGATGGCGACTTTGTTAGAAACAAATGAGCTAAGTCTTTCCCATGGCTTTAGTCTCACCAATTTCACTTCTACACACATGATATTAAATATACATCTTACTCTGAAAAATTTCATGCTAAACCAAAGTTCAAACAGAACTTTCGAAACTCTAACCAAAGAGGTCCCAAAAAGATGTGGGTACCTAAGGAGAAAATAATTTATGTTGCAGATGTCCTTCATTGCAAAGTTGAAACACCAGTCATGGCACCTGGACTTTGGATGCTCGCGACATATGACAAGAAGAAAGTCTATGTTCCAAAGCCTGGAGCTTAAATCTGGTGGAGACGTTAGATTTGGAGGTAATAAAAAAGGAAAGATTATTGGTTCCGGAACCATTGGTAACGGTAAATCCCCCTCCATAACTAATGTTCTATTAGTAGAAGGATTAGCACATAACTTGTTGTTTATAAGTCAATTAAGTGACAACGGCTATGATATAATCTTTAATCAAAAATCCTGTAAAGCTGTAAGTCAAAAAGATTGATCAATCCTATTTACTGGCAAGAGAAAGAACAACATTTATAAAATTGATCTTTCTGATCTTAAATCTCAGAAAGTAACTTGTCTTCTGTCTGTTAACGATGAGCAATGGGTTTGGCACAGAAGATTGAGACATGTTAACATGAGGAGAATATCTAAGCTTAACCAACTCAATTTGGTTAGAGGTCTTCCCAATATAAAGTACAACTCAGAAGCTATGTGTGAAGCATAGCAGAAGGGAAAGTTCTCAAAAACCTCGTTTAAATCAAAGAATGTTGTCTCTTCCTCTAGGCCATTAGAACTTCTGCATATTGATTTATTTGGTCCAGTGAAAACTGCATCAATCAGAGGCAAGAAGTATGGATTGATAATTGTTGATGACTATAGCAGATGGACATGGGTTAAGTTTCTAAAACACAAGGATGAGTCACATTCTGTGTTTGTTGACTTCTGTAACCAAGTTCAAAATGAAAAACAGTTTAGAATCATAAAGGTTAGAAGTGATCATGGTGGAGAATTTGAGAACAATCTCTTTGAAAAGTTCTTTAATGAAAATGACATTTCTCATGATTTCTCTTGTCCTAGAAGTCCTCAACAAAATGGAGTTGTTGAATGAAAGAATATAACATTACAAGAATTGGCCAGAACAATGATTAACGAAACCAATATGGCTAAACATTTCTAGGCAGAAGCAGTAAACATAGCGTGTTATATTCTAAATAGAATCTGTATAAGACCTATTTTTGAAAAGACTCCTTATGAATTGTGGAAGAATAGAAAACCCAACATTTTATATTTCCATCCTTTTGGATGTACTTGCTATATTTTTAATACTAAAGAACATCTGAACAAGTTTGATTCTAAGGCACAAAAGTGTTTTCTGCTTGGATACTCTAAATGTTCAAAAGGTTATAGAGTATACAATTTGGAAACTCTGATTGTTGAAGAATCAATCAATGTTAGATTTGATGATAAGCTTGGCCATCAAAAGGCAAAGCAAGTTGAAAATTTTGCAGATATGGAAATTCATTCAACATGTACTGAAGACTCAGAAGCAAAGGACAATTCAGAAGATCCTCAAACTACAACATCTATGGAGAATCTGAGAAACTCTGAGGAACACTCACATAAAAGATCTTCTAGACTCAATTTAGCTCATCCAGAAGATGTCATACTTGGAAAGAAAGATGACCCCATTAGAACTAGATCATTTCTAAGAAATAACGAAGAATCACTAGTTGGATTAGTTTCTATGGTGGAACCAACTTCTATGGATGAAGCTCTTCAAGATACTAAATGGATTATTGCTATGCAAGAAGAACTGAATCAGTTTACCAGAAATGATGTATGGGATCTAGTTCCAAGACCTGACAGATTCAATATCATTGGAATAAAATGGGTATTCAGAATCAAATTGAATGAGCTAGGAGAAGTCATCGGAAACAATGCACGACTGGTTGCACAAGGATATAGTCAGCAAGAAGTTATTGACTATAATGAAACCTTTTCCCCAGTCTCCAGGTTAGAATCTATTAGAATATTAATTGCCTTTACTGCTCAATATAACATTACCTTATATCAAATGGATGTTAAGAGTGCATTTTTAAATGGTTACATAGAAGAAGAAGTTTATTTCCACCAACCTCCTGATTTTGAAGACTCGATATATCTAGAACATGTTTTTAAACTTAAAAAATCTTTATATGGTGTAAAACAAGCTCCCAGAGCTTGGTATGAACGACTAAGTTCCTTTCTTCTAGATAAAGTTTTTATAAGAGGAAAAGGGGACACAACCTTATTTTATAAGACATTTAAAAATGATATGTTAATTGGTCAAATATATGTGGATGATATTATATTTGGAACTTCTAATATCTCTCTTGGAAAAGAATTTGCTAAATCTATGCAAGCAGAATTCGAAATGAGTATGATGGGAGAACTTAAATTCTTTCTAGGAATTCAAAGTAATCAAACTTATGAAGGAACTTATATACATCAAACAAAGTATGTCAAGGAACTTATGAAGAAATTCCATCTATCGGAAAGCAAAGAAGCCAAAACTCCAATGCATCCTACATGCATTCTAGGAAAAGATGAGATAAGTAAAAAGGTAGATCAGAAACTCTATAGAGGTATGATTGGGTCTCTACTCTATTTAACTACATCTAGACCAGATATTCTGTTTAGTGTATTTTTATGTGCAAGATTCCAAACACATCCAAGAGAATCTCACTTGACTGCTGTCAAGCGAATTGTAAGGTATCTGAAAGGTACTACTAATGTTGGACTATTTTACAGAAGATTCAAAGATTTCAACTTAGTAGGATATTGTGATGCTGATTTTGCTGGAGACAGAGTGGAACGTAAAAGCACTTCTGGAAGTTGTCAGTTTCTGGGAAGGAATCTGATCTCCTGGTATAGCAAGAAGAAAGCTACAATTGCACTATCAACCACAAAAGCTGAATATGTAACTGCTGCAGGTTGTAGCACTCAAATTCTATGGATGAAAATTCAATTAGAAGATTATTACATCTATGAGCGTAAGATTCCTATTTTATGTGATAATACTTCAGCTATTTTTCTTTCAAAGAATCCTATTTTGCATTCTAAAGCTAAGCATATAGAAATTAAACATCACTTCATTAGGGACTACATTCAGAAAGGGATGCTAAGTCTAAATTTCGTTGATACAGACCATCAATGGGATGATATCTTCACAAAACCTCTTTCTGAAGATATATTCAATTTCATACTGAAAAGTTTTTGTATGGAATCATGTCCAAAATAAAGTTTTGTTAATTTTCAAAAATGCCTTTAGCACATTCCTTTTCCTGAATTGAACTATATAATTCATAACTTTCCATAAGATTAGAAGTGGAACCATTTAGAAACATCTGACCTAATTGGTTCAGAAGATCATTTTCTAAACTGGTTCAGAAGTTCACTACATAAAACCCTTGTATCACGCTAACCTTAGGATATTGAACACGTGTTCAATTCTCGTGTACGGCCAATGTTGTCTAATGTTGTTTATTCCCGTGTACGCGATGAGTGTGTGAAACACTGTCGGTACTTGTTGTTTTTTTGATTGTTTGTCTGTAGAAGTTGGGTTCAGGCAAAGTGGGGGAGAAGTTATGCTTCTCGGTTTTGTTTCAGTTGTAGGATGTTAGTATGCTACTGAGGGTGACAGTGCAAGTGTTAAGGGAGTTTGTTGTTTCCTGAATCGAAGGTGACTTATATTTAGGATTTTGGTTGCTAGTTAAGTTGAAACCTCTTGAGGAAGAGGATGAGCAGGAATTGTTGATGTTTACTTCTCGAAGGATGAGGAGCAATTAAGCAGTTGGTGATATGCAAGTATGGTGAAAACTCATGATGTTTCTGAAGGTAACTGTTAAGTAACAAGAATAAATTCTAGAAGATGGAATTTAGAATGTTGCGATGTTCCAGCGCTACTGAGGGACGGTGAAGTTGTTGTCTGAGCAGCCTTGCGTAAGAAGTTGATGTTGGATCAGTGATTAAGTAAAGGATTGATGTAGACCTTGTTGTAGGATTATTGGTAAGTGATTGAGACAGTGGTAGAAGCTGTTGAAGTTGTTGAAACATTCTAAAGCGCGAGTAAGAGTTGGAAATGCGAAGAGATGGGTATGATTTCAATAAGAAGAAATGTTGATAATGGTGTGCAGGAATTTTGTTCTGATGTATCGTCAGAGGTGTTTTAGTAGGTCGTTGAAAGACGTCGGTGTTGGCTTGTTCAGATGATTTTGAAAGATTAGTGAATTATGGAATTATAGTGCTTCTGGTGATATGAATTCAAAATAGAAAAGAACATTATTAATGTTCGTAATGATGGTTTATACTCCATTATGGTTTTCAGCTATCTATTGACAAATTGAGGACTTAATCACTTATAATCTCTTGTTGATAGTAGACGAAATCGTTATTTGATGGTATAGACGTATCTTGATAGCTTGATAATGCGTAAAGTGATGAATATTATGTCAGGAAGATAGTTGCACTCTGCTTGGTGTGGATTAATAGGAAAGTATTCATGAAAAGTTGAGAAGTGATGAACAATTTGGAGTAGCAGGTTTATATGCGAACAAACGCCGCAAAGTAGAAGATTAAGAACATATAAGAGAACAACAAATTTGTGGTGGATGTTAGAAGAAGTCCGAACTAGATTAAGACTTGTAAACTATATAATTGACGGGAAATTTAATGTGGACGGTGACTTAAGATGGATTATCAGAGTTGCGCAGCGGAAGCGTAATGTGGCGCAGTTGCTATGCGCGTATGTTTGTTAGAGGTGAAAAACTAAGTATCAGAAGTCTAGAAGAATGATATGTCTTGATCTACGTGTTTGATTTGGTGGGTGTTAAGATGAGGACGATGTGCCAGAATATGGTATTTTCTCGTTAATACTTGCTGAGTTCATACAAATGATATAAGGGATGTTAGTCGATGGTGAAGTTAGGTGTATTCGTTGAGTAATCTTGTTAAGTTGACGTTATAGTGGTTTTGTTTCTGTTGTCGTGATTTTGTTGTTGGTTACTGTAAGTAAGAACTGATATTTCATACAATGACTGGGTCGAGTATGATGGCTATGATGATGTCACTATAAGAGTGATATGATGAGGCGGAGATAGAGTTGTTGGTATTTGTTGAAGATTGGCATGCATAATTATGGGAATGAAAGTACATATGTGTTCTGGTGTTGAGAATGTTGTTAATACGATAATGGTGTGGCATTGAACACCCAAGTATATTAGGGTTATGATTGTTACTACCTTAAGAATCGATATGTCAAGGTATTGTAGAGCAGTGATGACTCTGTTGCTAAGTTAATGAGGTGAGATTGTATCTCCATGTTTAAAGCGTGTTATAATTGTTGCTACTTTAAGAATTGGTTGGTAAGTTTTTAACAAGTATGTTATAGAAATGTCGAAAACCTGACACTGGATTTAAGTCATGTTGAGTTGTGGTGGTAGTCGAAGTTATGTCAAACGCAACTGAGAATCGGAGAGTTGGAAGCGAAGCTGAGGATAGTTATGTCGGATAAATTTTCGAGGACGAAAATATCCTAAGTGGGGGAGAGTAGTAACTCCCCAGATTTAATTAATTATTTAATTAAATTGTTGATCAAGGATTTATTCGTGGGAATTAGTCGAATTCGAGATTTATCGGTTTTATTCTAAAGGCGTAAATGGATTAATGTGTCAGTTGGAGCAGTTAAGTTATGGTCGGATTAGTAGGAGAAATACAATTGCGAGTTGGTATTATTTGTGTTATGGATTGATTGTAGTTGTGGAATATTATTGGAAATAATATTCGTTTATGTTATGTGACTATTTAATTATGTATAGTGTGTTTTGTGATTTATTGGATATATAATATAATGAAGTTAGCAGTACTGGGCCTAAGTGGTAGAAACATGACTCAGTAGATGGATTATGGGTTAAGCCCATTAGTGAGATAGTAAAGGTTAGGGTTTTAGAGATTTAGTCTCATAACTCATTTTGGTGAAAAAGAATAGAATGAAGAGAATAGGAGAGGAAAGCTAAGGCATAAAGGGGAAGAACTCCATTGGAGAAGATGAAGCTTTTGCTAAGGTAAGGGTGGGGTTCTTACTCTCAAAGGGTTGGCTTGATGATGGGTATGGCAGAGATTAGGTTTCATAATTGAAATCCATGAATGTGTGAAGAATTGTAATGTTGATGAATGTTGAAATTGATAAATGATTGTTGCAAATTTGATGTATTATTAGAGGTTTAGATGAGTGGATGATGTTGTGATTTGTGTTCAACCTTTAACCTTTCAATTTCATAGTTTTTTAATTGTTAGGGTTTGTGATAGATTTCCATGAAATTAAGGTTGAAAACATGTTTTGAATGATTATTGTTAATGAATGATGTTAGCTGGTATTGTTATATGCTTCTAATTGTTGTTTGACAAGGGTTTGGTGTGGTGGAAGTGGGATTATGCAGGTATGTTCGCTCTGTTAATTTTCTGCATAATCGCGCGTCCCCTAAGAGGCCCCTGCCTCGCTAAGCGGATGCTGAGTGAAAATTTGAAAAATGCGGGAGCTCGCTAAGCGGAGCTGCGAAAACTTAAAGTTACGGTTTTTAGTTTGCACAAGCCCGCTTCAAGCTGGATTTTTGAAAATTGAACTTCATTAAGCGTGCTGGAGGGTCGCTAAGCGGACCCTGCTATGTAAAACATTTTGTAACTTTGAATTAATGTATCTTTTGATCCGTAACTCCTTTTTAAGTGCCGTTTGAACCTATGACAAGCTAAAATAGATTCCTATCTTATAAGAATGGATTGAGAGACATTAAAAGAATTATTTAATATGAATTATACTTTTGTATGTGTTGATATGCATAAATTGATAATGATGTTGTATGTTATTTGCAATTATTTTTACGTCTTGATAGGTATGAATTAATGTTGTCTTGTGATGAATTAACAATAAATATGTTCTCATTAAGAAGTTAAAAATGTCGCACTATGATGTTACGTGAATTGTCGAATATGATGAATGTGTTGATGTTGTTATTAGTAAGACGAATTATTGATGTTTGTTGTTAATATGATGAACTTGTTGAAGTTGTTGTTAATGAGAGAAGTTGTTGATGTTTGTTATTAACATGATGAATTAGTTGATGTTGTTATTAATATGACAAAATTGTTGTCGTTGTTGCTAGTATACGGAATTTGTTGTCGTTGTTGTAGACCCTATGTTCAATTTTGATAAGTTGTATTGTGATGAATTGTGAAGTGAATTAATGTTTGATGATGATACGACATAGCGACGTGATTGTGAAGTGAAATATTATTGTATGATGATACAACATAGCGACGTGATTGAGAAGTGATGAATTACTATAAAAGTAATGATGTTTAGCCGATGTTGTAATGTGTTATATATGTTGTTTTGTGTGGATGTCACATTCATTGAGTCACATCCATTGCATAAAGCGACAGTGGCCTTAATGGCAAAAGCGACGCTGGCCTTAATGGCAAATAGCAATGGTATGCCCAATGGAAAATTTTGAGACAGTGGGAGCTTTACTCCAAATGTCACCACATGCATTTGCATAAGTTTGAGTCACATGTGAGTCGCATTTGAATTGCAGTTGAATTGTGTTTGGATTGTTGAGATGACGAGATGTTTGTTGTGACGTGATGATGAGTTGTTTGTTGTGACGTGATGATGAGTTATTTGTCATGACGTGATGATATTATAATTGTGAGTTGAAATATGTTGTCCTAATTGATTAATGACATTGTTGCCGTTTTGAAAGTTGTATTATATTGATAAGTTGTTTTGCCATGAAAATTGTTGTGAGATGTTATGTGATGAGAAGTGGTGAAATTATGTATGATATATATCTCCTATATTATTTATCATGCATTCCTTTATATTTTAAGATATCTCACCCCTTTGCTGATATTTCCCCTACCATGGGAAATGAGCAGGTACTCAAGATTAGTCGTGGATGTTCGAGGTTATTTATGTGAAGTCTTTATGTTACTCTTTGATAAGTCAAGAGGGTCTGGCTCTAATACGTAGCACTCGGGGGGATAGTCGTTATTATTTAAGTTTTTGTTTTCCATGTTGACATTTATTTTAGTTGAATAAAAGATGTTTCTAAGTTGATTCTAAATGTTAAGTTGAAGTTGGATTCCATTGAATAGAGTTGTGTTTCCGAATGCTATGTATCTATGTTAAATGAAATACAAGTTGTTTTTTGTTCTAAGTTGAAATGTGGCATCCCATTTTATGTTGAAGATTTTAAAATGCACTCTAATTTTCGCTTATAATTACCGGGTAGAATTTGGGTGTTATAAGAGTCAATGCTAATCACTATGTGGTTCATTCGGGTTTGGATAAGCTGTTCTTGGGTTTGGTTTTGTGATAGCCTTAATTCTCAGTTCTTGGCCAAAAAGGAGGAGATTGGTAAAGGGTTTGCTCAGATGCTCAGAAAGGAGTTTATACTCACATCTGATATCCAAACATGTCGAAAACAATGGTCTATCTTAAGATTGTCTAGTGTTTGGTTGTGACTTGTGTTATGAGTTATGAAGAATTGTTGTGACTTGTGATCTGAGTTACACCATTTGTGTACCCAGTATCACATATCATGCAGGTAGTTCATCAATTGAGGGGGAGAATTGTACATCTTCTTCCTCGTGTACACCAAATGACTTCAGGAGTTTCTATCTAACAATTCTGAGGTTGTTGTTCCTTGGTGTTCAAGATCTAGAGCAAATGGAGCTGATTCAGAATGTTGTTCAAGATGTCGAATAAGATGTTTCTGATTCCAAACTAGACCTTCCTTCCCATGATGATGTAAAAGATGGGCTGTATCTAAGGAAGATGCTGAAGACACAAAGGACTCAGTTGACTTCAGACGCGCTACAAAGAAACATGATGTTGTGACATCACTTGAAGACTGAAGATATGCTGCTGGATACAGAAGCAGCTGCTGATGACATTTCATAGGGTGTAACTATTTGTTTTAGCCAATGGAGGAGATTGTTAGTTCTGTATTTTTAGGATTGGCAAAATTTTTAT
The DNA here is from genome assembly GCF_029867415.1 of Vicia villosa. Lineage (NCBI taxonomy): Eukaryota > Viridiplantae > Streptophyta > Magnoliopsida > Fabales > Fabaceae > Vicia > Vicia villosa. Next base: position 156,851,891 of record NC_081182.1, on the reverse strand, counting down.
GAAACAAATAATAGCAAGAATTATGAAAGGAAAGATAGGACATATATGTTATTGATCAGGTAAAAAAGATTTCCTATAAAATGTCGTAACATGTTGGGTTGAATTCTTTCAACATCTGGAACAACATGTCACATAAGGAAGCACAAGACATCACGCCTGCTGAGTTGGAAGATTCAGTCTGTTTTAAACTATGCAGAATATTCAGAGAATATTATGCAATCTTATAAAGGCGCAAAATTAAAGGTCGGGAGAATCAAGAAGAATATTGAAGAATAAAAGAGTTTCTATAATTGGAGACAATTTAGGAAGATTTGATTAAGGCCTAATTTCTAGCAGAAGATTCTACTGAATTATAACAGCTGTTCGACTATTTTTAGAAACTCAAATCCAGTTGGGAATAGGTTATAAATAGAAGCATTGTAACCTAGGATTTAGTAATACAATCGAGTATTTTCAAGATGTAATCATTATGGTTTATCGAGGTAAACCTTCTGGGTTGTGGGAAGGTTACCGTGTAAACCTCGAAGCCTGTAAGTAAGAGGTGTAGTGTTCTTGAAGGAAGCTTTTAAGTAACTTCAAAATAGTAGTCTGAAGAATGTAATCAATATAAGGAAAAGTGATAAGTCGTTGATATAGTTCTTGGGATTGGAAACTATTCAACACCATTGTAGTGGTTGGGAGTGAGCAGAGGTTTTCTTGTTTTAGATGGGGTTCTAAGATAAAGATTGCATTGGGTATTGACTAGGTAAACCAGAGGTTGTTTATCTATAAACCAGAGTGTAGGTGTTTTCATGTTGGCTGCATTAGAGGTAAAACATACCTGGGTGTTTAATGTCTTGACCAATGTCATGACATGCTTTATATGGTGTTATGTAGACTGCATATGTTTAAACTAATACATGTTTTGTTAGTAAATGTCATGACCGATGTCATGACATCCAAGTCTGACATCAGGAGCTATTATGTTTTACTATTATGTTTCCTGACTTCTCTCAATCTACAATTTAGGATACATTTTATTGTGTGCGGAATATTTCTCCTAGAAGATTTCAATAACAGCACATTCTGTAACAGCCTGATGACGTGTAAATTAGGTTAACTTAGTTAACCCTAATTTGGTTCTTGGAAAGCCTGAGGCCCAAGAGCTTCATATAAGAAGACTGCAATCCTAATTTAGAACGCAGAGAGATTTGTTAGTTGTGAAGAATCGTAGTTTTGTGTCAGTGTATTTAGTCTCTTGTACTCCAAGCAATTGCCTTTTGATGATTGTATCAGAATAGGTTGTGTTTGTACTTTGTCACTCTAAGCTTTTAAGCACGAGTGTGTGTCTCTTGATTGAAGCTTTTAAGCAAATCAAGGTGTGTATTAAAGTGAGTCTTCTCTCTTATTTGATTAATGTATGTTTGTAATCACTGATGTGATTGAGGGGGAATGAGTGGAGATACTCAGGTCTAGGAATAGATTGGAATTGCATTGGGTAAGTCTTAAGTGAGGAGTTGTAAAAGGGGGAGTTTAATTCTGAATTAATACTGCTTATATTGGATTCCCTCTCTGGCTTGGTAGCCCCTAGAGTAGGTATTATTGTATACAGAACTGGGTGAACAATTTGCTATGTTCTTTACTGTTTTTATGCACTTCTGTTTTAATGTATTATTCTGTGTGATTGTGGATGTCATAACATCCACTATGACATCGCGTGTGAGTTACTAGAATTTGCAATTGGCATCAAAGCAGGCCCCCTGCCTGTTTACATCTGGGTGAGATCTAGGGACGACAAAATTCTGGTACTATGGAGTGGGAATTATTAGTTTTTGGGAATAGATCACCCATTATGGATGGATCTAACTATGACTACTGGAAACCTTGTATGATAGTTGTCATAAAGTCTGTGGACAACAAGGCCTGGAGAGCTGTGGAAAACGGATGGAAACATCCTGAGAACGTAATGGAAGATGGAACCACTATTCCAATTCCTGAAGAACAATGGAGCAAAACTGAGGAAGAGCTAGCTTTGGGCAATTCCAAGGCACTAAATGCCTTGTTCAATGGAATTGACAAGAATATATTCAGACTTTTGCAGCACTGTGATCTGGCTAAAGAAGTTTGGGATATTCTCAAAACAACTCATGAAGGCACATCCAAGGTGAAGATGTCTAAACTTCAAATGCTTGCCACCAAGTTTGAAAATCTCAAGATGAAAGAGGATGAGACCATTCATGAGTTCTACATGAATATCCTTGAGATTGCTAATACCTCAGGAGCCTTAGGAGAAAAAATGTCTGAAGAAAAGCTGGTAAGAAAGATCCTTAGATCACTACCTAAGAGATTTGCTATGAAGGTGACTGCTATAGAAGAAGCTCAAGACATCAGCAACATGAAACTGGATGTACTCATTGGTTCTTTACAAACCTTTGAGATGAGTATTTGTGATTCTGTTGAAAAGAAGAACAAGAGCATAGCTTTTGTTTCCAACACTAAAGATAGTTCCAGAGAAAGCAATGGTGTAAGTGATGAAAATTTATCAGAAGCCATAGCCATGCTTGGAAAATAATTCAACAGGTTCATTAAAAGGGTTGATCAGAAGTCCAGTCCCAATGTCAAGAACACTTCCAATGACATCAGTAAGAACTATGATCCTAGCAGAAGATTCAAAGCTGAAGAGAAGCCCAATAAAAGTAAAGGGGTTCAGTGTCATGGATGTGAAGGATATGGACACATTAGAGCTGAATGTCCTACCTACCTCAAAGAGCAAAAGAAAAGGCTGTCTGTCACTTGGTCTGATGAAGACTCTGACAATGAGTCCGAAGAGGAAACTGCAAAACATATCACAGTTCTAACAAGTGTCTATGCATCTGATGATGATTTCAGTGATGATGAGCTAACCTTTGATGAGATTGCTGCCTCTTACAAGAAGCTGTGTATCAAGAATGCTGAATTCTGCAAACAAGTGGAGACGCAAAAGATAATCATAAGGGAACTTGATCAAGTTTTGAGATAGGATTTTGTCATTTCTTTATCTTCAAGAGGAGGACAAATTTGAGCAGCAACTTCACGCCATCTCTGAGCGTATTCTTTGAAACTCTCTTTATCCATTTGAGTCATGGCCCAGAGTTGATCTCTGTCGGGAGCCATATCCAGATTGTACTTATACTGTTTAACGAAGGCCTCTCCGAGGTCTCGAAAAGTACGAATCTCTGAACTGTTCAAGTTCATGTACCACTTGAGTGCAGCACCAGTCAGGCTGTCTTGAAAATAATGAATGAGCAATTGTTGATTATCAGTCTGAGTTGACATCCTTCGAGCGTACATCATGAGATGACATTGTGGGCACGAATTCCCTTTGTACTTCTCGAAATCTGGTTCTTTGAATTTGTGAGGGATCTAAACATTTGGAACCAGACAGAGGTCTGCAACGTTCTTTCCAAATAGATCTTGTCCTCGGAGAGTCTTGAGTTCCTTCTGCATTTGCAGAAACTATTCCTGGAACTCGTCCAATCTTTCATACACACCAGCATCCTCACTGGGAGCGTGATGATACACTTGTCCGCCTGGCGGAGGAAAAGTATGCACAATCAGCTGTGAAGAAGTTATGATGGCAGCAGATCTTGGTATCTCAGCATTCTGTTGTGTGAAACCCGTAGCTGTTGCTCTTGGAACTTCAATTTCTAGAGGTCTGTAACCCTCTAGTGAATGCATATCCAATGTGACTCTTGGAACTTCAGAAACTGGGGGTATGTAACCTTCTGGTATAAAGTTATACGGCATGCCCCAAGGTCGGTTGGGTGGCATGGTATACTGAGGAATAGGAGTAGAAACAATCTTGGAAATCACAGTCCTTTGTGGTTCTTCTGGCGGAGGTCGACTTTGTGCAACCACCAGGACTTCTACCATGTTGTTGAGTCTTTCAACAGATTCTTTGAGAGTAGTGACCTCTTCTCTGAGTTCTCCATTCTCTTGCTCTAAGTCGTCCATTCTTTTCTTGCGACTCGAACGAGTGTTTTATGAATGAGACAGCTTGAATTCCTTTCTTCACCTCCTTCTCCTCCTCTCTCTGGAGTAAGGAAAGTGACGATTAGGAACGCGACAATTCTCGTGTCAGTGCTTACGACTAAAGTGATGCATGCAATTAAAGAAATGTTTTTCAAGGAAACACAATAATTACGTTATGAAACATCAAACTTTTTATTTATTAAGCGAAACACCATTTTTTACAGACTTCGAAAAGGGAAATACAGAGAAGCAGAGACAAAGGACTCTAAAACTTTGACGAAGAACCAACTTCAGGTTCTAACATCTTCTTTTGTTTCTTGAGCTGGGCATTTTCTGACGTGAGCTGATCGATGATCCAGGAAGCAGGAGGGATATGCTGAGAAAGTGACGTTTGTGTCACTTGTCGTTCGAGTACTTCAAGTAACTCATCCTTCCTTCTTAGGATGTTCTGAATCTCAACATTTTCCATTTTGACGAATTTGTTTCCTCCAAGCATTCCTTTCTTCACACACCAAGGTTAAAGTCGCTTGTAGTTTCTCAACATCGGTGGAGAAAAGGAAAATTGGTTCCCTTAGGGGAATAGGTTCTTGATGCTGATATGGCATCCGGAGCTTGAATGCTCTGACGCGTACCCATTGAAGGTAAGGATCCAGGGAGATGCAAAGATGTTTTCCTAACAATGTTCTCCCTTTTCTGTGAACAAGACGCCAGGCTTGGACAATTTCCTTCTTCAGCATGTTACCATGATCGTCGATGTTCTTGAAGAACATACCCTCAAATTGAATACTACTTGGTATATTTTTCATGGGATAGCCGCGTTGACGACGGGCTAAAGCTGGATTATAACTGATTCCTCCCTTAGTTCCAATAAGGGGTACATTGGGATAACTTTCGCAACTGTAGATAATCTTGGTTTCATCGTTGTCAGGACTACACCAATAAATGTCTAAGTGAGTAAGGGACATGATTTTCTGTGACCAGCAAAGGCCATCCCTCAGGTTCTAGAAAATGCTAGACTTTGGTAGGTGCGAGACGAACCATTCGTATAACAACGGTACGCAGGATGTGATTAATCCTCCTTGATGTAGGTTTCTTGAATGCACGGAGTGGTAAGCATCTGCAACCAAGGTTGGAACTGGATTTCCAATTAAGAAGATCTTAATTGCGTTGATGTCGAAGAAATTGTCAATGTTAGGAAACAAAAACAATTCGTAGATAAGCAATGCCAAGATGTCCTCAAAAGCACTCATATCTTGGATGCTGACGAAGTACCGAGCTTGATCCAACATGAACTTGGAGGGTAATCCTTGAATTCCTCCTTTCCTCACCATATGAGTTCTGACGTTGACTACGTTCAAGGGAGTAGTTCCAGCAATGATGACGTCGTCAGGATTCTTTTCCAAACCGGAGTACGGATCTTGCGCGTACACGGGTATTCCAACCAGACGAGAATACTCCTCCAACGTAGGTGATCGGAAAAATAGCAAGTGTACTATTTTTGCCTCTAGTAATAATAGGGGAAATTCCTCGAATGTCGATCTCAAGGACTGCGTAGGAAATACAGATTCTTAAAGTTTAATTCAATTGAACAAAAAACTAATGTTTTGGTTTTGGTGGATTAAATCCTTGCACAGAAAAAATAACGAGAAAATAAATGGATTTTTGTTATCAAATATATGAAATGCTAGGGTGAGTGGTTGATTTGGCATGTAACACTCAGAATTAAGATCTCTTCAACAAGTTCATAACATTCAGTTACCACATCCTTAGGGTGTTTCCTCCTAAGTCCTTAGTGAGAAAACCTTTGGTCTTCCAACCTAAATCCTAAGTCCTTAGGAATCTAAATTGAAACCAAGCTTTTATATAATCAAGATTATGTGGTAATTATAGGGTATCCCTAGTCCTAGGTGATATCTACTATAATCAAATTATGCACAAACCCTAACAACTACAGTCCTGTATTTGTTAGCCATGGATTAATCCTTATTTGACCGATAAAGAAAACATGAAAAACATTGCATAATTTAACTGAATAATATAAACCAATGTATTGAAGAAATCACAAATTCATCGTTATTACAAAAACCAAATCAGGACCACCCCCTAGAATTGGGGGGTTTAGCCTCTCATAATATTCAAAAAAGACAAAGTAAAGAATTTAGACATTACAAAGATAATTTGGAACTTTGATCTTCAATGGTGTCCACCGTTGAATCTATCCGTCTCCGAAACCCTTGATGAAGCTATCTTCTCGCTTCTGTGATTTTCTATCGTATGATCTCCAAAAGTGCCTTCTCCTTGTCTCTCAACTCCCTTTTAACTTCTCTAGGTTTTCAGATCCCAGCCAGAATACCAAAAATGCCCCCGGGACTTTAAAAGTATCACAACATAAAAAATACAGAATTTCTATCCGCACAGGCTGACACGGCCGTGTCAGCTTCTGCCACTTTTGGGGAGAATTCTTCAGCAGGTTGGACACAGCTGTGTCATCTGACACGATCTGACCGTGTCGGCCTCTGACTTCATAATTTGGATTTGACTTCAACATCAAAGTTGTAGCCCTTTTCGTTAGCGAAATTTTTCCACCGGAACCGCGTCATTCCGTGTTACGAAGCTCCAGTTATGATCAAAATACTACACGCTTGTCACGATTTTCAGCTTCTTTTACACCAACACTTGTGCAATTTCCATCTGATCCAGAATTAACCTACAACCACCAAGTAGAGAGATCAAAAGCACCTAATAGACAAAGATAAATGGCACAAAAACAAAATGCACACAAAATAAATAGAACTAGATGAATCAAAGAAAAACACTTAAAAACAACCACAAAGTGTTACCAAGTATGACGATCTTATGCTGAATTTATGACGAAATTAAGTAGAAATGGTGACCGATCACAACCCCAAACTTATCTCATTGCTTGTCCTCAAGTGATGCAAGAGATCAAACCGAGGTCACCTTAAACTTTTCTTTTCCACAACATAGTCGATGTCTTTTGCAACTTACTTCCTTTTCTTGATTAAGCTTTGGGGCTTATCAAACCTTGTTGTCCATCACACTTCACAACAGAGTGTATTTCACCTGCAAATTTTTCACACTTCTCACATTGTCTCTCGGGGTTAGAGTGTTTTTTGCTCAACATGACGATATGCAATATCAACCCTTGACTTTGCATACATCCTACTGTCACTACACAAAAAGAATTCATACACTTTTGAGGACTTTTTAGGTTGTAACGGGACTGAGGTGGAAGGACGGATAAACAAGGAATTGATATGCAACTGGTTTGTGAACTAGCACTTATGTTATTCTTCTTTTCTTTGTGTTCGGTTTTGTGTGAGGGGGTTTCTTCTTAGACTATCCTTTTTACCTAATTACTGGGAAATCAACATCGTTCGAGTCTTTCAAATCTTTTTAGGCAAGTGTTTCAAACTATTTTTTTTATTTTTTTTCTTGTTCTTTACAAACTTTTCTTTTCTCTTTTTTTTTTATATCACACTTGCCCTTTATTTTCTAAAGCACCACCCCAAACTTACAATTTCACACAAGTTCAAAAGAAACAATAATTACACAGGTGCCAAACAAAAATGATAGAATTATGGTTAAGGATGACATGTGTGGGTTTAAACAAACAAGGGGGAATGGCTCAACGGGTTTAACGAGGGATAAAACAAAAATAAATGAAGGACGGAAAGGCTCTGGGGAGAACTGTTATACCCCAAAATTTGCCCGCATATTTTTTCAAGAAAACTCCAATCTAAAAATTAGGAGTTTCATATAATCATGGATTTTTATTTCACAAATATCCTGACATATGAAATACTTAGTTTTTAGAATTTTTCTTATACAGTATTTTGGCTCGCTGTTGGATTTACTCTTACGCAAACGCCAAGTACTGTTTATTGCTTCACACACGCTATTTATTTGATATTTATTTACAGATAAGTAGTACTGATGCAATTGGTACAGAGTTAAATCTTTTGCAGGCGCAGAGTCCGGGATTCAGACTGTACTGGTAACAAGTAAATTATTATTAATTTTTGTTTCCCACTAACTTTTGTACTATATTCCATTATTTTCAAAATCTCTTTTCAAATCTCTTTTTCAAAAATCAAATCTTAACTTTATTCTACACATCTCTCTTTTTCCCAACACTATCATACACTCTCTTTCAAATCTTACTTCGACTCAAATTTTCCTTTTGTACGGAATCACTTCATTCCCCAACGTCTCTATCCCTCTTTTCATTCTATAAATACCTCTCATTTTTTTCATAAAATCTCACATCAAATTCTAAATCATTTCTCAAATTTCTACTTCATATCCATTCTCTCTTCCTCCCCGGCAAAATGGCGAAGCGGATGGAAACGTGTTTTCTTATGGTCATCACCATTGCTACGGTGATCATGTCCTTCTTCTGTCTACATAGTCCGGAAAAATGTGGACCTGCGATAGTTACACTCCCGATCATCTATTTTCTGTTGGTCATAGCATGGGTTATTAATCGTCATTCTTAAAGTTTGCCGTATCTCTTATTTTCTTAAATGTACCGTTTATTCGTCGTACTGTTCATTACAGTATGTAATGTTTGTACTGTCAGTATTAAATGTTGTACTATTTGTCATACTGTTGCTTAATTATTCAGATAATATTTTGTGTGTTTTCTGCCAGTCAAATATTTATTTTTTTTGTGCATTAAATGATTTTCAGGGTTATTATCGGTAATTTTGCTCGTGTACAGTAAATATTAATTATTTATTATCTCTGTGTTTTTTAACAAGTCATGTAAATAAACTTTCATCTTTCACATAAAACAAAAACAACAAAAAGAAAATTAACTTTGACTGTTGATTTTTCACTCTAACTGTTACATGCCTGAATAGTCAGTTGACAGTCAAACTGCTGACAGTACAATTCTCCGTGTTTTGTACCATCAATCAAATCAAACTTTTGCATTTCAAAATTCCAAGATTTTTGTCCTAGAAGTCTTCTGAATATCACATGATTAGCAGAGACTCAGCACTGCACAAAAATCAGGTACGCTTAACTGTCTCCTACACAAACAGTCCCTGATTAGGGTTTATTGTTTTTTCAGGAGAAACAAGTTTTTGAGACCTCAAATGGATTTCTTGGACCTCCATACATCTCAAAGTACCATCATACAAATTTTCAAACTTCAATTCACTCAGACGCACCGTCAGCAGCTCAAACAGTCAACAGATGACCCGTTTGACCAAAAAAGTCAACAGACAGTCAAAAATGAAATTTTTTGTCAACATCCATATTTTGTCAAAGGATTCATCATTTGATCATTGGATGATCATAATTCATCAAGGAAAGATCAAAAATCAACAAAACCCTAAGATTCAAAATTAGGGTTTTCTCCTAAAAAGTCAACTGAACTTTGACTGGTAATAACTCTCTCATCCTTCATCCAAAAAATTCAAACCAAAGCTCATTTTTAAGGAAATTCAATTATCTTTCAAATGCAATTGGTCCCATGGTCATTAGGTTCACCATTTGAAAAATATGAACCAAGACATTACAGGTCATTTTCAAAGTCAACAAAAAGACACTTTTTTCAAAAGGATACACAAGGAGCATCAAAAATCATTTTGACATGAGACCAAAGAAATTGGTTAGAGGACTCTTTGAGGTTTCCAAAAAGTGCAAGATCTCCTTCATATGACAAAAATTGAGGGATTTACACCTTGTTGAAGTTGGCTAAATTTTGGGAAAATGCATAAAACCAACATTGCTCAAAAATGTATTTTTTCCAAATGGGGCCAAGTTTTCATAGTTCAAACATGTTTATCATGATACAATGGGCCTCCCACGACCAAGACAAAGCCCACATCATTTTTATTCATTTTTGGTTTAATTTTATCCCATTTAAAATTAAATTGTAAATAGAAAATGGAAGGATAATGATGTAGCTTTAATCTTAAGCTAAAGCCTCCACAATTGACTCAATTCTGTAGCAAGAAGCAAGTACAGTAGGCCTAGGGAAAGAGGTGTGGAAAAATTAAGCCATGGTTGCTTAAAATTCAAGCTTGATATATTAAAGAAATCAAGAATTCAACAAAGACATAAATGCTTCTTAGCTTAGTTTATAAGCACTTCAATGCTTATATAAAAGCTATATCACTTCAGCAAAAAAGGGAGGACGAATTTAGAAGCTCCCATAGGCATATATCACTCTTGTAACAACTTGTAAAAATTCAAAGAAACTTGATATTCGAATTTTAAGTTTAAGTCATTTTCAATACAAACTAAGCATTCAAACATCATCTCTGAACTTCATTGAACTTGTCCAAGTAAATTTAAAGTATCAAAACCTCACAAATCGAGCCCCACAAGCCACGGTTTGTTCAAACATAAATCAACTCGTATTTGATCATACACGCATGCTTAGCAAGATGTAGACATATATTTGAGTTTAGTTTGATGTGTTGATCATTTCTGGAAGTTTAATTAAGTTTTGGATGCTTGTATACGAGGTTACCATTTTTAGGGTTCTTAGATCCTATTTAGGGATTTTCGTTACAAGTAAAATTAGAAGAAACTAAGGCCATATTCGAATTCAGGAGAGAAAACCCAGTCAAAAGAGCATGTCACGAAAAATTTATGTTATGGTTTAACCCTATTCGCTGTTTTGTAGGTTTAGAACACATCTATTATAGCGCTTTTCTCATAAAAACGCTGTTAAATGTGCTGGCTGGAGGTTGAAGATGATGAGGTGTCCTCACCTCATTGGATAGAACGCGCGCGCCAGTATTTTTGAATCCTGGGTTCCCATGTGCGCTTTCCATCATCTTTCCATGTGCCCTCAATATCTGAGCCATCTGATCTCATTAACTCTCAATCCAACGCATCAAAACACTCTCCATAACATGGACCTCATTTAAATACCACACCTGATTATTTTATTTTCTATTTTCTATTTTCATTTTAATTTCTTTGCAAAATTTGTTTAAATAATTCTAAAAATCCAAAAAATACACAAAAAATATTTTTAGGCTTCTAAAATAATATTTTATTTTCTGATATAAAAATATTTTATTTTTCTTCATAATTCAAATATTTTGCATAATTAATTAGTTTATATTTATATATTTGCTTTTTAATTATTTCAACCAATCAAAAAATCATAAAAATTTTTGTTCTTTATATTAAATATAGTTTATATATTGTGAACTAATTTTGTACATATTTTGAATAATTTTCTCTTTAAGTTTTAATTATTTGTGTAATTATTTATATAATTATGTATTAATTAACTTAATAGATTTCAAATCAATTTCATAAAAAACAAAAAAATTTGTTTTGTTTTAAAATTAATTAACAAACATTTTGAACATATTTTAAGCTTAATTTTTAGGTTTAAATTTATTTTCATCTTTTTTTTCATTTTAATTTAATTAATCATTCATTAATTATAATTAAAATCAATCACACAAAAAAATCCAAAAACATTTCTTTTATTTTCTTGCAATTTAAATTCCTAGATAAATGTATAGGTTGTCAAATTCATGTAAATAGCGTAGTTTACATTTCCTGCACAATCGATGTAATAGCGTAGATTTACTTTCCGCATTTTACATTTCCGCATTTTAAATTCCAGCACATATAAAATGCGTGTATGTCAAAGATTAAAATTGAATCGTTAGATCACTAACTTCAAAGATAAAATATCTGAATCCAAACACAATCACACTTGCACCTCTTAGGGTAATCCCTTTCTCATTCTTTTCAAAATCAAAGTCAAATTCTATTATTTCAAACGCAAAATCGAACTTTTGTTTATAGCCGGTGAAAGGATAGATTTTTAAAGGAAATAGGATAAAGACCTTATAGCTCACGGTAGATCTCCTAATTTGCTTGCTCAAATCAAAACAAACAAATCTCTCATATATCATTGTTTTTTTTCAAAATAAAACATTCAAAAAGACAATACTTTGTATATATCCAAACAAGGATCATTACGAAGTTAACGCTCTTTTTTCTAAAGCATCTTTTGAAAGATAAAAACACTTTGTATACATCCGCACAAGGATCATTACAAATTCAATTTACAAAGGTATTTGAAACCACATACGAGCATTTAAAAGCAATTGAAAACAAGTGAGCTAAGCAAATTAAAGAGCCCATGGATAACCATGGAAACAAAGGGTTCTAACACCTTCCCTTTGTATAACCTACACCCTTACCCAGAATTTCTTAAAGGTCTTTTTTCTGTTTCTTTTATAAACCTTTCCTTAATTGGATAAAATAAAAGGTCGGTGGCGACTCTCTAATTTTCAAACACAAAAGCAGAAACAAAAAAGAGTCAGTTCGCGTATCTCTCCGCGAGAGGTATGGCAAAAAACCGAGCGCGCGACAGAACTGGCGACTCTGCTGGGGATACTTTCTAAAAACAAAATGTTTTCAAAAGGGGTTACCTTTAAAGAATAGATCATTCCGATGTTTTCAATTGTTTGACTTGATTGCTCTATTTTTCAAAGGATGTTTGGGTATTTTTCTTGTGTGAAAGATTCTAACCCGAATCTCAAGATACCTTAAGTATGTGACAATAGACCAAGGAAACTGTACGGCATGTACCGATACGGTTGATCTGGTAGTCACCGTTAGTGCGATACTTTGGTTTATACTGATGTCCCTTGAAAACGATCAAGGAGTATATTAGGCTTCCGAAATGTCATTAAACACTAATTTGTCTTAGAACCTTTTAGTTGAACTTGACTTGTGGCCTATTAAGTGGCTAGCTTTGAAGTTGATCGAAGTTAGTTATCCTCGAGGAATATTTTGATCGGCCGTCCGAGCGCCGTATTGAGATGTTACCTCCAAGGATCATAGAACCCGAATACTATTCTAGGACAGGTTTTAACCATCTCAACTTCAGTGGGGAGGGTATCACCTATGGACTTCATGCAAGCCTTTAAAGCTAAGGCTATTGTTTGATTTGTTTTTGTGTGCCACATGTTTGACATCATAACATCATAAGCATATCATTTTTTCACTAATCATTTCAAGGATCAAAGAGTTTACCTTTTGTTATTGCAGGTAATGGCTCCCGCCACCAGAGATTACATCCGAATCAACATCTCAACGGTGCCATCTGAACTAAAAGACTTAGTATCAGAATTCCCCAGGAATGTTCAATTCACCGAAAAGCACGGTCACCTACTTCATTTGGTTACCTCAAAATTTGAAGAAGACATGATACGGGTCCTGTTCCAGTTCTTTGATCCCGAACATCATTGCTTCACCTTTTCTGATTACCAGTTAGTACCCACTTTGGAAGAGTTTTCTGAACTAATTGGATTACCTGTTCGAAATCAATTACCTTTCACTGGTTTAGAAAGGATTCCAAAACCTGAAACCATTGCCGCTGCCTTACATTTGCGAAAGTCAGAAATCGAGTCCAATTGGGAAACAAAGAGTGGAGTTAAGGGTTTGCTTGCTAAGTTCTTAATGGAAAAGGCTCGATTACTACTAGAAAACAAAAGTTACCCAGCTTTTGAGGAGGTTGTGGCTCTTTTGATCTATGGGTTGGTTTTATTCCCTAATCCCGACCAGTTCATAAGTGTACACATTATCAATCTTTTCCTAACCCGTAACCCGGGTACCAACATTGCTGGGAGACATTCTACATTCTCTACACACTCGTACCATGAAGAGACGAGGAACTCTTATGTGTTGTATACCACTACTGGCTAGGTGGTTTACATTTCATCTTCCCCGATCAGTGTTGAGAAATGAACAAAGAATGCAATGGTCTCGCAGGATTATGTCTTTGTCTCATTCAGATATCCGGTGGAACAACTTCTTTCAAAGAGACATTACTATCATTGATCATTGTGGAGAGTACCCTAATGTGCCACTACTTGGCATCAAAGGGGGCATCACTTACAATCCCTCTTTACCTTTACGCCAATTCGGATATGCACGGAGTAATGGTCCTCATGACATGATTATCCGTGGCATTGTGTTTGATTACGAGGATGATTCCCATAGACACCGACGAAGGTTTATACATGCGTGGGGCAGTGTCTATAGAATAGAAAGCGAAACTTTGGGGCAATGGAATTCTATCCCTATGGAACCTTACCTCAGATGGGTGCGGGCTCATGCTCAGAAACTCATCATGCCCTATCCTGCTATTCTACCTGTGACTATTGAGCCGGAAGCCGAAGGAGACGAACCTCAAGTTATTCTACATCCGGATATGCCAACTGACCTGGAAGAGTTGCAAAAATCTTGGGTTCAACTAAAAGAGGAAAGAGATACCTTCAAAGCACACTGTCAAGACTATGAGAGAAGATTATTGGAGCTCACCGGACAACTCCAAGAAGAGCAGCAGATCAACACATTCTTGGGTGCAAAGAGAAAGCGTCCATGGGAGACCTGAGGGATCCTTCATTTTCTTTATTTATTTCTGTTTTGTAAGCCCGAATGAGGAAAGAAAAAAGAAAAAAAAAAGAGAAGAAATAATAATAAATTGTTTGACTAACAAATGTTTGTTTTTCTTTTGTTTTAACAAATCTAAACTCTAAGATCCTTGAAAACATTGCATATACATTTCATTCATTGCATATACATTTCATTCATTGCATATACATTGCATTCATTGCATTCATTGCATATACATTGCATTCATACACATTGCATAACAGGTTCACATGACGGATTTCTCATCTCCTTGCTGTTTATTTCAGTCAGAAGAGATGGAATCTGAAACAAGCATCAAGAATCTCGAAGCACAGAACGCCCAAGTTCAAGTGGCAATTCTGGAACTAGCAAAGGGGCAACAAGAACTGAAAGCCCTGATGATCAAGAAGAAAAAGAAGCCCAAAGGATCTGTAGGCTTGAGTCACCTGAAAAGGAAGATCAAAGGATCTGAGGTCCTATGTAAGGAAGATACAACCTCACACAACAAATAACAAATTGTGGATTCACTTCTTCCAAGAAAGTCTGTCGGGTACACAACTCGAATGGTACTACCAGCTGGAAAGTACCAAAGTTCATACCTGGGAAGATTTAGCTGCTGCTTTTTACAAACAGTATCAATACAATGCTGATCTTGCACCAACCCGTACTCAATTAAGGGGCATGTCCATGGCACCAAAAGAAAGTTTCAAAGGATATGCACAAAAATGGAGAGATATGGCTGGAAGGGTTCAACCATCCTTATCTGATCGCGAGCTGGTCGACATGTTCATGGGCACTTTAACTGGCCCTTTCTATAGTCATTTGCTGGGAAGCTCATCATCAGGTTTCACTGACCTGATATTGACTGGGGAACGTGTCGAAAGCGACATTCAAAATGGAAAAATTCAAATAGGCTCTTCCTCTGGTACTACAAAAAGGCCCATCAGTGGGAGAAATGAGGTCAACATAATGCACAGTCTGAAAGGTCGCAAAAGTGAGCAGCACCAATCTGTGGGGGCAGTTCTGATCTCCGCATCTGCACCTCAAAAAGATCAACAGCCAAAATATACGCGTCGACCAGATGCGCCAAGAAGAAATTTCACCAGAATCAATATGCCGATCTCTCAGGCATTGCAGCATTTGCTAAAAGCAGATCTGATCACATTAAAAGATCCTCCAAAGAATGTAAACACTTCCTCTCCGAGTTATCGCCCCGATGCAACGTGTGCGTATCACTCAAACTGTCCAGGACATGACGCAGATCACTGTTGGGCCCTGAAAAATAAAATACAAGACATGATAGATGCTGGGGAAATTGAGTTCGATCCTCCAGAAACTCCAAATGTCATCACGGCACCCATGCCAAAGCATGACAAAACTGTCAACGCTATCCTAGACACTGTTTACATCTATGATGTGACCGAATTGTCAACTCCGCTCCTCGAAGTCAAAGGAAAGCTAATCCAAGCTGGTTACTTTCCAGGTTGTGACCCTGATTGCTTTTATTGCTCATACCTGCCCAATGGTTGTGAAAATCTGAGAATGGGAATTCAAAAATGGATGGATCACCGTATCATTATGTTTGAGAGGCTCCCTTCTATGGACGTTTTATGCGAAGTCTTTGCAAACGGGATGAGAATAGAGGATGTCTCAGTGATCTCCAACTTACCATTCAAAATCTCTGCCAAGGCTCCTTTCAAAATTTCCGCTACACTCAAAGTGGCATCAGTAATCATTGCTAGTCCAACTCCATTTCCATACTCCTCAGACAAATCTGTCCCGTGGGGTTACGACACTAATGTTTATGTCCATGGAGTTAAACAGGATACCTTGACCAAAGAGGCCCTGAATTTTACTGCTCCAATTGTGGATAATATTGTGGGTACCAGCAAGATCACGAGAAGTGGAAGGATCTTTTCACCAGAAATTTCTCCAAATGTTGCTACCGGTCCAGTCCAGGTCCCAGTTCCTAATCAAGATATCAACGCTCGAGGCAAAGAGCCACAAGTTGAGCCAGTTCAAATACCGGTGGAGGTCACTGTTGAAGATCCATCGAAGCAAGAAATGGAGGAAATATTGAAAATCATCTGCAAGAGTGATTACAATATTGTCGAACAACTGGGGCACACTGCTTCAAAAATCTCAATGCTGTCTCTGTTAAAGTATTCAGAAGCTCATGCCAAAGCTCTGATGAAGTTCCTGAAAGTTGCGCATGTACCTCAAGAGATTTCAGTCGATCAATTTGAAAATTGTGTTGCCAATCTAACAGTGACCAATGGCCTCGGTTTCTCTGATGTTGATCTAACCCCTGATGGAAAGAATCACAATAAAGCCCTACATATCTCCAATGAATGTAATGGCACCACTCTATCTCATGTGCTGGTAGATAACGGTTCTTCTTTGAACGTGTTACCAAAAACAGTACTGGAAAAGCTTGACTTCGAAGGAGTTGTGTTACAACCAAGCGATGTTGTGGTAAGAGCCTTCGATGGGTCAACAAGAACAGTGTACGGAAAGGTGAATCTCCCAATCAGAGTGGGCTCTCAGATCTTTGATTCTACCTTTTATGTAATGGAAATTCACCCAGCATATTCCTATTTACTAGGACGCCCTTGGATACATGGGGCAAATGCTGTAACTTCTACCCTACATCAGAAGTTGAAATATCCAGTAAAAGGAAAGATTGTCACAGTTTATGGCGAAGAGGAATATGTGGTTAGTCACCTGAGCAATTCCAAATATGTCGAGTTGAATGACGAATTCATCGAAACTCCCTGCCAATCTTTTGAGGTGGTCTCTCCAGATGTCTCTACTACCAAGCATATTTCTGCTACTCCAACTACAACTATGGCTTCTCTCAAAGATGCCAAAGCTGTGATCGAAAAAGGTGATTGCACAGTATGGGGACAGCTCCTCGATATACCTTACAAGTCCGACAAGCTAGGCCTGGGCTATGATAGTGGAAATCAAAAGAATGATCAAAGTCCTTGTTCTGGAGGATTAATGTCACATTTCATCAGCCAGGGAGTAAACGCCATTGAAGACGATGGAGTGTTCTTGAACCATATCATTCAGCCATATCCAGATGAAATTCCACCCATTTCCATGGGAATGTGGGATACTTTGGGAGATCCAAGCGGCGGATATAATTATCAATATACCGCACCTCAGAATTCTTTTATTGATATGGAAGATATTACCCCAACTGGATGGGGTGATCAATTTGAAAATGACAAAAGTCTCACAAGTCCCAGCACTCAGCAATATCAAAATCCACCTAGAGAAGTTTGGGATACGCTAGGAGAGCAGAGTGGCAAATATGACTTTATGGTGAAATATTCCGCTCCTCCGAGCTCACAAATCTCCATGGAAGACATTATCCCAACTGGATGGGATGAACATTATGATGACAATTTTACCCCTGAAAACACCAGGGAAACACCAAATAACGAGGGTTACTTTCTGTCACAGTACACTACTCAGCAGACTGCACAAGTCTCCCTCAAAGACATCATCCCGACTGGATGGGACGGCCTTATCGAGTATCTCGCTCAGCCAACAGAGGTACCTCAACCTAGATCCTCATATCCAACAAATCATCCTACTTATCCTGAAAGATCACCGACTCATTTCCCCACTAAGGGAATCAATGCTGTGGGAGATGAAGAAGACAACTGCAACTGCAATAGCTGGATACTCCCTGCTCACAACAATGGATTGAACAACTGGAAAACTGAGGATGTGATCTCCTTCGATCAGGAGTAAATGCAATTTCCTGTTTTCTTTATGTATATTGTGCAAAGATAAAAATGGTTCCTGTACTATCGAACCATGAGCTTGAAAGCCGTGTGCCTTGCCCGAAGCACACTGGTCCTTTTATAAGGGTTTATCATATCATGAGCATGTGCATTCAATAAAATCATGGGACGTTTGCATATTCAAATTTTATGATCCCTTTTCTTTCTTTTCTTTTCAAATAGCTATGTTTTCTTACACACACTCACATAAATAAAATGCAGATTCACATTCACGTTGGATCCAGTCGATAACGATTCTGCTATTGCCCGTCATGACTTTGAAAATCCGATCTACCAAACTGAGGACGAAAGTGAGGATGATTGTGAAGTACCAAGAGAACTTGCAAGGCTGCTAGAACAAGAAGAGAAGGCTATACAGCCTCATGAGGAACCAATTGAGGTTGTCAACCTGGGCAGCAACGAAGAAAAGAAAGAAGTTAAAATAGGGGTTGATTTAGAAAACACTGTCAAGCAAAGACTGATTCAAATGTTGCAAGACTACTTCGAGATATTCGCCTGGTCCTATGAAGATATGCCAGGCCTTGACACGGACATTGTGGTTCATCGCCTGCCAATCAAAGAAAGTAGCACTCCAGTCAAGCAGAAACTACGAAGGAGTAGGCCTGATATGTCAAAAAAGATCAAAGACAAGGTTGAAAAGCAATTCAATGTCGGCTTCCTGAAAGTCGCAAGTTATCCTCCTTGGATAGCTAACATCGTGCCCGTACCTAAAAAACACGGGAAAGTCAGAATGTGTGTAGACTACAGAGATCTAAATCGGGCAAGCCCCAAAGATGATTTCCCTTTACCTCACATCGATGTACTGGTTGATAATACCGCACAATGCAAGGTATTCTCCTTTATGGATGGATTCTCAGGGTACAATCAAATCAAGATGGCACCCGAAGACATGGAAAAAACAACCTTCACAACACCCTGGGGAACCTTTTGTTACAAAGTAATGCCCTTTGGTTTAAAGAACGCAGGAGCAACCTATCAACGTGCAATGGTAGCTCTATTTCATGATATGATTCATCAGGAGATAGAGGTGTATGTCGATGATATTATTGCAAAGTCCAACACCGAAGAAGAACATCTGGGTCATCTACACAAGCTGTTTGACAGACTCAAGAAATACAGGTTGCGACTGAATCCAAATAAGTGTACCTTTGGAGTAAGATCCGGCAAACTCTTAGGTTTCATCGTCAGTAGCAAAGGTATTGAGGTTGATCCGGCCAAGGTCAAAGCCATTCAAGAAATGCCTATACCCCGTACCGAGAAACAAGTCAGAGGATTCTTGGGACGTCTGAATTACATCGCCCGATTTATTGCCCACATGACCACTACTTGTGTGCCGATCTTCAAACTGTTGAAGAAAGATCAAGTGGAAAGGTGGAATGACAAATGCCAGTTAGCCTTTGACAAAATCAAAGAGTATCTCCAAAAACCGCCAATCTTGTTACCACCTGTGGAAGGAAGACCCTTAATAATGTACCTAACTGTGTTAGAAGATTCAATGGGGTGTGTACTGGGGCAACATGACGAGTCCGGCCGAAAGGAGCATGCAATCTACTATCTTAGCAAAAAGTTTACCGATTGTGAAACAAGATACTCACTACTCGAAAAAACTTGTTGTGCCTTAGCATGGGCGGCTCGCCGACTAAGACAGTATATGCTAAATCACACCACTTTCCTAATCTTCAAAATGGATCCTATCAAGTACGTGTTCGAAAAACCTGCTCTCTCTGGAAGAATAGCAAGATGGCAAATGATCCTAACAGAATATGACATTCAATACACTTCACAAAAAGCAATCAAAGGAAGTGTGGTAGCTGATCATCTGGCTCATCAAGCAGTGGATGATTATCAAGCATTGAACTTTGACTTCCCAGACGAGGACATTATGCTAGTCAATGACTACAAACAACCAGGACCAGAAGAAGGACCCGAGCCAGGATCCCGGTGGACTATGGTTTTTGACGGAGCTTCTAACGCACTTGGCAATGGCATCGGAGCTGTGATCATTTCTCCTGCAGGAGGTTATACACCATTCACTGCCAGATTATGCTTCAACTGCACTAACAATATAGCCGAGTACGAAGCATGTATTCTGGGTCTCAAAGCTGCAATCGATCTAAGAATCACGTTCCTGAAGGTCTACGGAGACTCGGCCTTGGTAATTTACCAAGTCAAAGAGGAATGGGACACGAAGCACCCGAATCTAATTCCTTACAAAGAATATGTGTTGAGTCTGATTCCTTATTTCGAAGAAATCACTTTTGAACACATCCCACGCGAGGAAAATCAACTAGCTGATGCCTTGGCTACCATGTCATCCATGTTCAAAGTCAGGTGGGACAATGAGGCGCCGACGATCACCATTTACAGACAAGATGAACCATCCTACTGCAATGAGATCAATGCCGAAGGAACGGGAGAAAAACCATGGTTCCATGAAGTAAAAAGATATCTCGAAACTCAGGAGTACCCTGAAGGGGCGTCCATCAACGACAGAAAGTTTCTAAGGAGGTTTGCCGCCAAATTCTTTCTAAGTAATGGAACCCTATACAAACGCAACCATGACTCAACTTTACTTCGTTGTGTAAACAAGAAGGAAGCAAAATGGATTATGGAAGACATACACGATGGTGCCTTTGGTACTCATTCAAGTGGACATACAATGGCTAAAAAGATCCTCAGAGCAGGTTATTACTGGTCTACCATGGAGACGGGCTGTCATCATCATTCCCGAACCTGTCTCAAATGTCAGATATATGCAGACAAGGTACATGTACCTCCAGTCCCGTTAAACGTCCTGACAGCTCCTTGGCCTTTTGCAATGTGGGGTTTTGATATGATTGGAGAAATCAAGCCCACTGCCTCCAACGGACATCGCTTTATCCTGGTCGCCATTGACTACTTCACAAAATGGGTAGAAGCAGCTTCATTTGCTTCTGTCACCAAGAATGTGGTGGCCCGATTTATCAAGCACAATCTCATTTGTCGGTATGGCATTCTCGAAAGGATCATCACGGACAATGGCACAAATCTAAACAACAGAATGATTACTGAACTATGCACACAATTCCATATCAAACATCATAATTCTTCTCCATATCGACCAAAGATGAATGGCGCAGTGGAAGCTGCCAATAAAAACATCAAGAAAATCATACAAAAAATGACAGTAGCCTACAAAGACTGGCATGAGATGTTACCTTTTGCTCTTCATGGTTATCGCACATCTGCGCGTACTTCAACAGGGGCAACTCCATTCTCCTTAGTCTATGGTATGGAGGCAGTTCTTCCAATTGAAATTCAAATCCCTTCCCTAAGGATTATGAAAGAAGCCGATCTAGACGAAGACGATTGGATTCAAACACGGTTGCACCAGATAAACTTGATTGATGAGAAGAGGCTCGCAGCTATTTGTCATGGTCAATTGTACCAAAAGCGTATGATCAAAGCCTTCAACAAGAAAGTCAAAAGTCAGGCATACCAAACCGGCGGCTTGGTTGTCAAACGCATCATCTTACCACAAGGTGATCCCAGAGGCAAGTGGACTCCCACTTATGAGGGACCATTTGTAATCAAGAAAATATTCTCCGGCGGTGCCATGTTGCTTACCACCATGGATGGCGAGGATTTCCCACACCCTGTGAATGCGGACATAGTCAAAAAATACTTCGCTTGAAAAGAAAAGCTCGCTAAGTTGAAAACCTGAAAGGGCAACTTAGGCAAAAAATGAGCGTCTCGGTGGATTGAAAACCCGAAAGGGCGGTCCAGGCAAAAATTAGAGACTAAATAATACTATCCCGGTAGGCTGAAAACCTGAAAAGGCAGCCTAGGCAAAAGTTAGGGAATAAAGCGTACAACTATGTTCTGTATAGCTGCCTATTCACCTTCAAGATTCAACACATCAAAGACACCGATCAGTCCAATTACTTTCTTCTAACAAGTGAGGGATGAGATGCTCGAAGACAGATTGGCAATAGCAGAATTGAAACTTGATTGGATTGTTTTCACATAGCTATTTATCTTTATAAATATTTTCCAAAGCTTTATGACAATTTCCTACTACTAGGATTTTTGTTTCCTTGAACTAACCAGCCTATCATGGCTCTTTTTCAAAAATCAATGCAGCTTAGGCTCAAAATCAACATTTTCACTTTTTTCTGTTTTGAATACGTAAACGTCCCAATGATAATTTTGAATGAACATGTGCATTTGAATATGATTGATGTTTACCAGGAAAAACAGGAACAGCATTCAGGTAATGTCCCAATCATTTGGACATCATCCCGAAACCAGCATCAGAAGAAAATCTCCAACAGAGATGCATTTCTCAGCAAATTCCTCGATAAGATTTTTCTCTCCAAACGAAGTGATTCGAGAAATATTATCCCCCAGCAGGGCTGTTCCAGATTACTATCTCCAGAAGGTATGGTCTCCACACCAGGACTTGGTCAAATAGTGCATCGGAGGATTATGCATCTTCCTCATTCCCACTCAAAAGATCATCAACAATCACAATACCTTCATCTCCAGATGACTGACTAGCTGGGATTTATTTTCCCAATCATACATCATATATCATACATCATACATCATACATCATACATCATACATCATACGTCATACGCATATTCATACACAGCATATAATATTTCATGACAAACGCATACATAACATGCATATTTCTCCTTTAGTTAGAGAATCTCATGCATTACATACATCATGCCATTGCATATCACTAACTTGATTTTTCAGGCAGACGGATGTCTTCAACAAAGATGTTCTCAATCACATACAGTGTTCCCCTTGAACTCTATTCAAATAAGCAGTCCTCTCAGATATAATCAAGCCAAGGATTCATTCTGAAGAGATCTCTCCTTTCAAATCACTTATCAACTCAAAAACAAGCAACAAAGATCTAAAGCTGATACCTCAGACGGTTCCAGAACGATCTACCATCGAAGATCTAAAGCTGATACCTCAGACGGTTCCAGAACGATCTACCATCGAAAATCTAAAGCTGATACCTAAGACGGTTCCAGAACGATCTACCATCGAAGATCTAAAGCTGATACCTCAGACGGTTCCACAACGATCAATTTTCAAAATCTAAAGCGGAAAAACTTTGGACAGTTCCGTAACGATCATCCTCCTAGACTTAAAACGGTAACCTTGGACGGTTCCGAAACGGTCGACGCAGAGGTTCTCAAATCCTTCATCAAGATATAATCAATGGATTCAGTCTGGTGAACAAACCATCAACACAATTGCCAGATGGCATCTGAAAGCCCATCTCAGGTAATGTTTCAATCTTCCAACCACCTTTCTCAGACAACATTCAAAGACAAATTCCAACATCACTCCCGATGGAGGTAAGTGCAAATTTTCAGGGCATCTAAAATATTCAATCATCTTCCACCTTCAGATTTCAGACAATCTCTTCAGGTTTAAGAAGATTGAATAGGGGCAACTGCTATACCCCAAAATTTGCCCGCATATTTTTTCAAGAAAACTCCAATCTAAAAATTAGGAGTTTCATATAATCATGGATTTTTATTTCACAAATATCCTGACATATGAAATACTTAGTTTTTAGAATTTTTCTTATACAGTATTTTGGCTCGCTGTTGGATTTACTCTTACGCAAACGCCAAGTACTGTTTATTGCTTCACACACGCTATTTATTTGATATTTATTTACAGATAAGTAGTACTGATGCAATTGGTACAGAGTTAAATCTTTTGCAGGCGCAGAGTCCGGGATTCAGACTGTACTGGTAACAAGTAAATTATTATTAATTTTTGTTTCCCACTAACTTTTGTACTATATTCCATTATTTTCAAAATCTCTTTTCAAATCTCTTTTTCAAAAATCAAATCTTAACTTTATTCTACACATCTCTCTTTTTCCCAACACTATCATACACTCTCTTTCAAATCTTACTTCGACTCAAATTTTCCTTTTGTACGGAATCACTTCATTCCCCAACGTCTCTATCCCTCTTTTCATTCTATAAATACCTCTCATTTTTTTCATAAAATCTCACATCAAATTCTAAATCATTTCTCAAATTTCTACTTCATATCCATTCTCTCTTCCTCCCCGGCAAAATGGCGAAGCGGATGGAAACGTGTTTTCTTATGGTCATCACCATTGCTACGGTGATCATGTCCTTCTTCTGTCTACATAGTCCGGAAAAATGTGGACCTGCGATAGTTACACTCCCGATCATCTATTTTCTGTTGGTCATAGCATGGGTTATTAATCGTCATTCTTAAAGTTTGCCGTATCTCTTATTTTCTTAAATGTACCGTTTATTCGTCGTACTGTTCATTACAGTATGTAATGTTTATACTGTCAGTATTAAATGTTGTACTATTTGTCATACTGTTGCTTAATTATTCAGATAATATTTTGTGTGTTTTCTGCCAGTCAAATATTTATTTTTTTTGTGCATTAAATGATTTTCAGGGTTATTATCGGTAATTTTGCTCGTGTACAGTAAATATTAATTATTTATTATCTCTGTGTTTTTTAACAAGTCATGTAAATAAACTTTCATCTTTCACATAAAACAAAAACAACAAAAAGAAAATTAACTTTGACTGTTGATTTTTCACTCTAACTGTTACATGCCTGAATAGTCAGTTGACAGTCAAACTGCTGACAGTACAATTCTCCGTGTTTTGTACCATCAATCAAATCAAACTTTTGCATTTCAAAATTCCAAGATTTTTGTCCTAGAAGTCTTCTGAATATCACATGATTAGCAGAGACTCAGCACTGCACAAAAATCAGGTACGCTTAACTGTCTCCTACACAAACAGTCCCTGATTAGGGTTTATTGTTTTTTCAGGAGAAACAAGTTTTTGAGACCTCAAATGGATTTCTTGGACCTCCATACATCTCAAAGTACCATCACACAAATTTTCAAACTTCAATTCACTCAGACGCACCGTCAGCAGCTCAAACAGTCAACAGATGACCCGTTTGACCAAAAAAGTCAACAGACAGTCAAAAATGAAATTTTTTGTCAACATCCATATTTTGTCAAAGGATTCATCATTTGATCATTGGATGATCATAATTCATCAAGGAAAGATCAAAAATCAACAAAACCCTAAGATTCAAAATTAGGGTTTTCTCCTAAAAAGTCAACTGAACTTTGACTGGTCATAACTCTCTCATCCTTCATCCAAAAAATTCAAACCAAAGCTAATTTTGAAGGAAATTCAATTATATTTCAAATGCAATTGGTCCCATGGTCATTAGGTTCACCATTTGAAAAATATGAACCAAGACATTACAGGTCATTTTCAAAGTCAACAAAAAGACACTTTTTTCAAAAGGATACACAAGGAGCATCAAAAATCATTTTGACATGAGATCAAAGACATTGGTTAGAGGACTCTTTGAGGTTTCCAAAAAGTGCAAGATCTCCTTCATATGACAAAAATTGAGGAATTTACACCTTGTTGAAGTTGGCTAAATTTTGGGAAAATGCATAAAACCAACATTGCTCAAAAATGTATTTTTTCCAAATGGGGCCAAGTTTTCATAGTTCAAACATGTTTACCATGATACAATGGGCCTCTCACGACCAAGACAAAGCCCACATCATTTTTATTCATTTTTGGTTTAATTTTATCCCATTTAAAATTAAATTGAAAATGGAAAATGGAAGGATAATGATGTAGCTTTAATCTTAAGCTAAAGCCTCCACAATTGACTCAATTCTGCAGCAAGAAGCAAGTACAGCAGGCCTAGGGCAAGAGGTGTGGAAAAATTAAGCCATGGTTGCTTAAAATTCAAGCTTGATATATTAAAGAAATCAAGAATTCAACAAAGACATAAATGCTTCTTAGCTTAGTTTATAAGCACTTCAATGCTTATATAAAGGCTATATCACTTCAGCAAAAAAGGGAGGACGAATTTAGAAGCTCCCATAAGCATATATCACTCTTGTAACAACTTGTAAAAATTCAAAGAAACTTGAAATTCGAATTTTAAGTTTAAGTCATTTTCAATACAAACTAAGCATTCAAACATCATCTCTGAACTTCATTGAACTTGTACAAGTAAATTTAAAGTATCAAAACCTCACAAATCGAGCCCCACAAGCCACGGTTTGTTCAAACATAAATCAACTCGTATTTGATCATACACGCATGCTTAGCAAGATGTAGACATATATTTGAGTTTAGTTTGATGTGTTGATCATTTCTGGAAGTTTAATTAAGTTTTAGATGCTTGTATACGAGGTTACCATTTTTAGGGTTCTTAGATCCTATTTAGGGATTTTCGTTACAAGCAAAATTAGAAGAAACTAAGGCCATATTCGAATTCAGGAGAGAAAACCCAGTCAAAAGAGCATGTCGCGAAAAATTTATATTATGGTTTAACCCTATTCGCTATTTTGCAGGTTTAGAACACATCTATTATAGCGCTTTTCTCATAAAAATGCTGTTAAATGTGCTGGCTGGAGGTTGAAGATGATAAGGTGTCCTCACCTCATTGGATAGAACGCGCGCGCCAGTATTTTTGAATCCTGGGTTCCCATGTGCGCTTTCCATCATCTTTCCATGTGCCCTCAATATCTGAGCCATCTGATCTCATTAACTCTCAATCCAACGCATCAAAACACTCTCCATAACATGGACCTCATTTAAATACCACACCTGATTATTTTATTTTCTATTTTCTATTTTCATTTTAATTTCTTTGCAAAATTAGTTTAAATAATTCTAAAAATCCAAAAAATACAAAAAAAATATTTTTAGGCTTCTAAAATAATATTTTATTTTATGATATAAAAATATTTTATTTTTCTTCATAATTTAAATATTTTGCATAATTAATTAGTTTATATTTATATATTTGCTTTTTAATTATTTCAACCAATCAAAAAATCATAAAAAATTTTGTTCTTTATATTAAATATAGTTTATATATTGTGAACTAATTTTGTACATATTTTGAATAATTTTCTCTTTAAGTTTTAATTATTTGTGTAATTATTTATATAATTATGTATTAATTAACTTAATAGATTTCAAATCAATTTCAAAAAAAAACAAAAAAATTATTTTTGTTTTAAAATTAATTAACAAAAATTTTGAACATATTTTAAGCTTAATTTTTAGGTTTAAATTTATTTTCATCTTTTTTTTCATTTTAATTTAATTAATCATGCATTAATTATAATTAAAATCAATCACAAAAAAAAATCCAAAAACATTTCTTTTATTTTCTTGCAATTTAAATTCCTAGATAAATGTATAGGTTGTCAAATTCATGTAAATAGCGTAGTTTACATTTCCTGCACAATCGATGTAATAGCGTAGATTTACTTTCCGCATTTTACATTTCCGCATTTTAAACTCCAGCACATATAATCTGCGTGTATGTCAAAGATTAAAATTGAATCGTTAGATCACTAACTTCAAAGATAAAATATCTGAATCCAAACACAATCACACTTGCACCTCTTAGGGTAATCCCTTTCTCATTCTTTTCAAAATCAAAGTCAAATTCTATTATTTCAAACGCAAAATCGAACTTTTGTTTATATCCGGTGAAAGGATAGATTTTTAAAGGAAATAGGATAAAGACCTTATAGCTCAGGGTAGATCTCCTAATTTGCTTGCTCAAATCAAAACAAACAAATCTCTCATATATCATTGTTTTTTTCAAAATAAAACTTTCAAAAAGACAATACTTTGTATATATCCAAACAAGGATCATTACGAAGTTAACGCTCTTTTTTCCAAAGCATCTTTTGAAAGATAAAAACACTTTGTATACATCCGCACAAGGATCATTACAAATTCAATTTACAAAGGTATTTGAAACCACATACGAGCATTTAAAAGCAATTGAAAACAAGTGAGCTAAGCAAATTAAAGAGCCCATGGATAACCATGGATACAAAGGGTGCTAACACCTTCCCTTTGTATAACTTACCCCCTTACCCAGAATTTCTTAAAGGTCTTTTTTCTGTTTCTTTTATAAACCTTTCCTTAATTGGATAAAATAAAAGGTCGGTGGCGACTCTCTGATTTTCAAACACAAAAGCAGAAACAAAAAAGAGTCAGTTCGCGTATCTCTCCGCGAGAGGTATGGCAAAAAACTGAGCGCGCGACAAGAACAAACAAGTGCCTCAGTGTGTGATTTCATATTTGTACTGTGTCGGTAGGACAAACGCAAAATTAGAGAGATAAAGTCATACCTGATTTCACTCTCATGATGATCTTTACATGTGTTTGGCTTTTTATGTTCCTCACCATGTAGGCTAAGTTTGCAGCTTCAACACACCCTTTATGTCATGTGACTTTCCTTTTCGGCTCGACTTCACCACTTACCTTCTCAGTCCAGTTCTTCAAGTTGCGTCCGACACTTTCGGCTATGTCCACTTCCAAAGTACCTCGAGGGATTAAGTTCAGGTTGCACCTTTCATCCACTAACTACCATTCATCATTCATTCGGCATCCATCACTCAATCTATAACACAATGTCAACACAACACACAAACAAAAACAAAAATGGAAAACAACTAAAAGCAAATGCAAAGAACC
The DNA here is from genome assembly GCF_029867415.1 of Vicia villosa. Taxonomy (NCBI): domain Eukaryota; kingdom Viridiplantae; phylum Streptophyta; class Magnoliopsida; order Fabales; family Fabaceae; genus Vicia; species Vicia villosa. The sequence continues at coordinate 156,823,080 of NC_081182.1, read as the reverse complement.
CCTCCCACACTTGAACTAAACAGTGGCCTCAATGTTTTAGAACAAGCCTTGGAGAGGTTACTTACAGAGGGTATTGCACTCCAATGATCACTTCCGAGCTTTCACTAGAGATGCCCTCTTTTATTTCCTGAAAATAAAACAAACAAATAGAGAAATTAATTATTAAAAACGTGGGTTGCCTCCCACGGAGCGCTTCGTTTAACGTCGCATGGCTCGACGGTCCATTAACCTTTATTATGGAGGGTATTTCCTTTTCCATTGCTTGCCACTTCCGCAACCACGAACTCATGAAGATGAAAAGCATGGACAACTTTTCTCTTCAATTCACTTCCCACATTCTTCTTCTCGCCTTGATCTTTCTCTTCGACCTTCTTCTTGACTTCCTTAGACTTCTTAGGACTTTTGATAGTTACATAGTTTGGTTCCACCCTAGAGGCTATGCTTGAAACTTTTTCTTGGAGATGTTTAGGACTTTTGTCTTTCCCCTCACTTTCGATCATACCAACAGAAGCTTGATCATGTACACCTGCACTTTGTTTCTTGACTTTTAACATCTTCAAGGTTACTTCTTCATCAAATGATTTCACCGTTAGAGTCCCTTTCTCAATGTCAAAGTTGCAACGACTTGTTAACAAAAAGGGTCTCCCAAGAAGGATAGGAGTTTCTTCATCTTCAGGAATGTCCATGATGTGGAAGTCAACGGGGAATACAAACTTATCAATCTCCACCAGTACATCTTCAGCTACCCCATATGATTTCTTGATGGTGTGATCAGCGAACTTTAATTTTGTCTCACTTTCGCTTATCTTTCCCAATTCAAGCTTTTTGAAGATAGATAGTGGCATTAAACTCACACTAGAACCAGAATCAATGAGTACCTTTTTAAACATTCTGTTCTTGATTGTGCATGGTATCCCCACTACTCTAGGATCTTTCTTCTTGATGGGGATCTTTTTCAGTTGCAATTTCTGGTTCTCCTCCCACGGGTCTCTTTTTAGCAATCACCTCCTTCATAAATTTCTTATACAACGGCATGTGCTCAAGTGCTTCAAAGAAGGGGAGATTGACTTCTAACTTTTTAAACAAAGCTGCAAACTTCTCAAAATCCTTTTCTGTTGAATTCTTCTTTGTCACTCTAGAAGGAAAAGGTAGCTTGATTGCCGGTTTAACATTTTTCTTATTTTTCTCTTCAAGTTGCTTAACCGGTGGTATCACAATTTCGGGCTCTTTCACATTCTCTCTTATCTCCAAATCTACCTCAATCACCAAGGGATCATCCATTTCCTCTTTTTCTTTTTCTGATTCTGCCACTTTCTTACTCCTTGTAGTAACAGCATTAATCTTCTCTTCGTCTTTTGGATTTTTCACAGTTGAACTCGGAAAGGTACCTTGTGCCTGTAGAGTGAGATACTGTGCTATTTGACCCACTTGAACTTCCAGATTTTTGATCGAAGTTGTGGTGTTCCTGTGGTTGTTTCTGGTTTCTTCTTGAAACTGAGAGCATTGTCCAGCCAATCTCTCAATAGCTACTTCCCACTCTGCCTTTTGAGGATTTTGTTGTTGATCTTTCCAAGAGAAGTTGGGATGATTCTTCCACCCTGGATTATAGGTGTTCGAATACGGATTGTTTTGCCTTAAGAACTTGATTTCTTCAATTTGCTTGGGAGTAGCAACACAATACACAGTTTTGTGAGGGCCATTACAAATTTCACAGATTACAGGTTGAGCGTGTTGGACTTGAGCAACCTGTTGAGTACCTATATTCATAGCCTTTAATCTCTTTTCTACCTCTGCAGCTATAGCATCTTCAACCCGAATTTTGTTGGTGTCTAGCTTCAAATCAATGACTCCTTCAGGTTTGCTCGTATACCGGTCATACAACACCAAATGCTCATTTGCAGCTATTGCTTCAATGATCTTGATGATATCAGAGGCTGTTGTGAAATTTGTTGAGCCTCCAGCTGCTGTATCGATCAACTGCTTTGTCTTGATTCTGAGCCCGTTGACAAACATTTGCATCTGTTCAGTTTTGTCCATATTGTGTGTTGGACATGCCACCAGAGTCCTCTTGAACCTTTTATAGGCATCGCCCAAAGACTCACCCACCTTTTGCTTGAAGTTCAGAATTTCATACCTTTTTCGTAAAAAGGCTGACGCTGGAAAATATTCATTCAGAAAGCCTTTTCCATCTCTTCCCACGATGTGATACTACCCGCTGGTAGAGAATAGAACCACTCTTCTGCCTCTTCCGCTAGAGTGAAAGGAAACATCCTAAGCCTCTTTGCTTCTTCCGTGTGACCGTCAATTTTTAGAGTGGTGCTCATGGTCAAAAATCTCTACAGATGCTTGTTTGCGTCTTCGTTAACCTTTATGGTGAAAGGTTTTCGTTCCAGCTGATTTATTGTGCTCGGATGCAATTGAAAATTTGCCGCATTTACCGGCTGGTTGACAATTGTTAGTCTACCACCCGGTGTGTTCGTAGCACCATAGTCTCCGAGAAGCCTCTCAGGTGGAGGTGGATTCTCGCCCATAACTTCTTCTTCACTTTTAGAACCTAAACCTGAATGAACTGTAAGAATTTCTTCTTCAGATTCCAGCTTAGCCAACTGAGCTTGTCTACGTCTTGTATGCAAAGTTCTTTCAATTTTTGCGTCAAAAATAAATTCAGCTGAGGCCTTACCTCGCATACACAGATTGGACAAATATTAGAATTAGAAAATAAAATAAAAAGTGCAGAAAATAAAATTTTAGTCGCAGAGCAACAAAATTTCAATTGAACTTAAGTTAAAAGTCTGTATTTTGGCAGTCCCCGGCAACGGCGCCAAAAACTTGATCGGAAAAATAGCAAGTGTACTATTTTTGCCTCTGTAGTAATAATAGGGGAAATTCCCCGAATGTCGATCTCAAGGACTGCGTAGGAAATACAGATTCTGAAAGTTTAATTCAATTGAACAAAAAACTAATGTTTTGGTTTTGGTGGATTAAATCCTTGCACAGAAAAAATAACGAGAAAATAAATGGATTTTTGTTATCAAATATATGAAATACTAGGGTGAGTGGTTGATTTGACATGTAACACTCAGAATTAAGATCTCTTCAACAAGTTCATAACATTCAGTTACCACATCCTTAGGGTGTTTCCTCCTAAGTCCTTAGTGAGAAAACCTTTGGTCTTCCAACCTAAATCCTAAGTCCTTAGGAATCTAAATTGAAACCAATCTTTTATATAATCAAGATTATGTGGTAATTATAGGGTATCCCTAGTCCTAGGTGATATCTACTATAATCAAATTATGCACAAACCCTAACAACTACAGTCCTATATTTGTTAGCCATGGATTAATCCTTATTTGACCGATAAAGAAAGCATGAAGAACATTGCATAATTTAACTGAATAATATAAACCAATGTATTGACGAAATCACAAATTCATCGTTATTACAAAAACCAAATCAGGACCACCCCCCTAGCATTGGGGGGTTTAGCCTCTCATAATATTCAAGAAAGACAAAGTAAAGAATTTAGACATTACAAAGATAATTGGGAACTTTGATTTTCAATGGTGTCCACCGTTGAATCTCTCCATCTCCGAAACCCTTGATGAAGCTATCTTCTCTCTTCTGTGATTTTCTATCGTATGATCTCCAAAAGTGCCTTCTCCTTGTCTCTCAACTCCCTTTTAACTTCTCTAGGTTTTCAGATCCCAGCCAGAATACCAAAAATGCCCCCGGGACTTTAAAAGTATCACAGCATAAAAAATACAAAATTTCTGTCCGCACAGGCTGACACGGCCGTATCACTTGACACGGGCTGACCGTGTCAGCTTCTGCCACTTTTGGGGAGAATTCTTCAGCAGGTTGGACACGGCCGTGTCATCTGACACGGTCTGACCGTGTCGGCCTCTGACTTCATAATTTGGATTTGACTTCAACATCAAAGTTGTAGCCCTTTTCGTTAGCGAAATTTTTCCACCGGAACCGCGTCATTCCGAGTTACGAAGCTCCAGTTATGATCAAAATACTACACGCTTGTTACGATTTTCAGCTTCTTTTACACCAACATTTGTGCAATTTCCATCTGATCCAGAATTAACCTACAACCACCAAGTAGAGAGATCAAAAGCACCTAATAGACAAAGATAAATGGCACAAAAACAAAATGTACACAAAATAACTAGAACTAGATGAATCAAAGAAAAACACTTAAAAACAACCACAATGTGTTACCAAGTATGACGATCTTATGCCGAATTTATGACGAAATTAAGTAGAAATGGTGACCGATCAGTAGGCATGAGTTGATAATCTGGAAAGGAGAAGCAGTGATACGTTGGATCGTAAAATTGTACCAATGTGGGAAGGATCCCATCCACAATGTTGGTATTGAGAAGAGGCAGAAGTTTTCCATACTTCTCCTTGAAAGCCTGGGGGTTGACCGCCAGTTTTCCGAGCTTTTCCAATTCCTCGACCTTAGGAATTTTGAAGGTGTATTTCCTAGCTCTCTTTCTTCCGTAATCCATGGTATAGATCCTTAAGTCCTTTCTCCGTTTCTCTCTTTCTCTCTCTAAAGTTCAAAACGTTCGTTATTTAGTTTCCTTGAAAAACGGCTCGAAAAAGACTCTCTGTTTTTATTATTATGATGAATGCATGAATGCGCACACAAGAGTTTTTTTAACAAGCATGGGGTATAAGGGTGTAGTTGTCATGGAGTCGTGTCTCTAACCTCGCCCCAAGGTAAACTATGAATTTTGATTTTTGTACTTGTAGAACGGGTTCTAGGGGTCTCAGAGTTTTTGCTCAACCTTAAAGATACATTGACTGGTATCTCCAAGAGAGTTTTCTCTGAGTGTAGTATTTGCGTGACTCTTAATTTCGTAATCACCGCTCTACGTCCTAAGAGGCTTTAAGTGGGGTTAATGTGTTTCTAGGTCTTCTTGGTATAAATCAGTCTCGGAATGCATTGGCGCAGTTAATCACATCCAGCCAGGCAAATCCCATGAGTAGATTTGGGAACCAAGATTAAAGGGTTTCACCAAGACGACATCCTCAATTCTATCTTATGTTGCACTCAAATCCGGGTATAGAATTTCTCACCACAAGGGGGAATCAAGCCCTTTCTCGATACAAAACCCATAAAAATAAACAAGTATAAATGCAGTAAACACATGATATGACACAGAGGTTAGGCAGGACCTCTCTTGTTTGAGGGGGAATTTGGCATCCCTAATTCCTCATTGGGGTTGGACCAGCACAGGTCAACCATTGGTTTGGATGAAACCCAAGGTTATTACTTGTCCCCAGCAGAGTCGCCATTTTTCTGTGGTGTTGTTTTTTTACCTCCCCGTTTCACTTGGGAGGACGTCACGCCGGACCCTTCACGCGAAATTTGGAAGGAGAGAGGCGCCCTTGTTGGATGAATTTTATTTCAGTTCTTCCTACGATAGCACACAAACTTTTTAATTATCCTACGAGAAGGAAGGGGAAAAAGATCTCAAATAAACCCTAAGAGTTTTCTAGGTGTGGGGATTTCACCTAATCAGAAGTTCTGGAGTCCGGGAGGTCGATTATACATAGGGAAGGTTTTAAGCACCCTACATATTCGTAGTACTCTACAGGAACCTTATATGTCTCTATGTGTTTGTGTTTGCTAATTGATTGAGAAAGTTTCTCCTTTGTGTTAGGAGAGAGAATTGAATTGAAAGACAAATGAACTGACTGTTTTTGGTTTTTGATTAGCTCGCTGAGATTCCTTGTGAATCTCATGCTTACTGTCATACCCCAAAATTTGTCCATACTATTTCTCCTATTCAAATTCAAATCAAGGTACAAAGCTCAAAGACACCCTCTCCTAAACAAGACTCAAAGAATTAGGGTTTTGTTGTTCTGAGGGAAAATTAATGAACCAAATGCTCCAAGGCATCCCATATGGTCTATGATACCCCACACTACCTCCATGACAAATTTCGGGTCTCAATTCAAAAGATTGATCACTCAATTGCTCAGAAAGTCAACAGTCGACTAGTTTGACCTAAAAGTCAACTGTGGCAAAAGTACAGTCAAAACTCCTGATTTTTTGTCAACATCCTCATATTGAAGTATAATTCACCATTTGATAAAGAATTGATCATGGTTCATCAAGGAAAGATCAGAAATCAACAATTCCAAAAGTTTCTAAATTAGGGTTTTCATAGGAGAAAGTCAACTAAACTTTGACCAGCCATAACTCCTACATGGAACATCAGAAATTTTCCATCCGAAGCTCATTTTGAAGTAAATTTGATTCTCTACAATTTTGTCTCTCACAAGCCAAGTTCAAAAATGCTTCATTTGAGAGATGTGGATCAAAACATTATAGGTCCTTTTTGAAAGTCAACAAAGACACCTTTTGGGTCATAGCTCATAACTTGAACATGGTAAACTCAATTGAGATGAAACTAAGAGGAGGTTTTAGAAGACATCGTGAGCTTTCTAAAATGGTCAAGAACACCTTTATAGGGTTAAAGTTGAAAGAGATACACATGGTTAAAGTTCGGCGAAATTGGGAAAATACATGAGACGCAAAATGGAGAATGTTAAGTTTTTTAACTAAATGAGCTTAAAATCTTTGATCTCAAACTTGATCCATGAATGATCCATGACCCATAAGTCATTCAAATTATTTTATAATATATTATTTATTTTATTTTGAATTTAATCACTTAAATTCAATTTAAATTAAATAAAATACTTAAAAATAATCAAAGATCACATATTATTCCAAACTTGATTCAATATCTCATCAAAGAATATTACAAATCAATCAAATTTCGTTTGGAAAGATTTGAGGCAAATTTAGCAAGTTTCAATCAAAAGATCAATCAAGAATCTCTCACATTTCAATCATCTCCAATCATGGATTTCTTTCTCCTTTTGTAACCCTAATGCATTCCTATAAATGTTCATAATATGTACAACAGTGGGAGGACGAAAATTATAAGGATTTACAGCAAAAAGGAACTCGTTAAAAATCTTCAAATTTCTCTAATAAACTCCAAATCGGTTTGGCAATTGCAAGAGGATTTAGATGCTTTTGATTATCGAAACGCAATCCTTGGGAAGTATAGAGACGATCCCAATCAATTCCCAAGGCTAAAACACGCAGAATCATCATCACTCATACTCACGGTTAGCTGTTTTTTTTCGGTTTCGATTACATCCGTTTGTGCATCATAAACAAGTTTCGATCATATACATGTGTTTAGGTTGATGCTTATAAGCTTCCTGAACGTTTAATTTGATTTTGGTTGAGTTTTGAAAGATCTGCCATGGTTAGGGTTTCATAGTTAGGATTTTGGGGGATTGGGATTTAGAGAGTTTCGGACCAAGTTAGGGATTCCAAGAGGTTCGTGAGGTCATATGCAGTTGATCTATGCTATTATTTGGTATTGTGTGATGTTCGTTTGCACGATTTGGGGAGCAAGGTCTACGGCCACGCTACAAAATCGTGGCCAAAAGTATCCTTTTTTTTTTGCAGAATTCGCAACGAAGGAGAAGCAATTGCTGGGCGCGCAGATTTTTTTGTTTAAAATTTAACTTTGTTTTTATTATAATATTTATGGTGACGGTGAATATAGCAGCGAAAGGTTGTTGATGTAGTGGTAGCGCATTTGAATTCATTCCCTGATCCCCCATAACACGGGTTCGATTCCTGGGGGATCGTTTTGGTTGTTTAATTTCCATATTACAGGTTTCTCACCAATCCAGTGCCGCACGCCCACGCTGGCTCATGATGCATGCTCACGCCATCAGCCTTCTGATTCCATCAAAGCAAGATCAAACGCCTGAGGTGCGCAGTTCCACCATGTACCCCCTGGTTGCAACCACACTTAATACCAGCTAAGTCTTTTTTTCTTCTAATTTTTCTTATTTTTGTTATATAAATGTTTTTACTTATTTCTTTTGCCTTTTCTTTTTATTTTATTATTTTAACTATTTGTTTACTTTTATTTTTTTATATAACTTTTGTTTTATAACAAATTATAATTATTTATTTTATCGAAAGTTTGAGTTTTCATATTTTATTCTTAATTGTTTTATTATTATTTAAAATTTAATATTATTTTCAAATAAACCTTTTTATCAGCTAAATAATTAGGATTATATCCAATAATTATTTAGTTGATATCTTAAATCGAATTCTCGATTTTTCTCCGTAACTTTGGTATTATTTCAATTAATTCTTTATTCCGTTAACCATGGCTAACTTGTGCCCTAATCAGGGTTTACGAAGATCACACCTACACTAAAAAATTTCTGTTTCTTTGTGCATTTTTTCAGGGTAATCACCAGACACCTTCCGACTATGCGCCTCGCCTATTACAAAGCTAAGTCTCGATTTCATTATTCTATTTAAATATTCGTTTGCCTTATAAAACTGTTATTAGGGTTTAACCTCAAAACTCAATGGACTCTTTCTGCACTCACTTCCTTTTCTGTCTGTCTTTGCCAATTTTTCAGGGTTAACCTCGAGGTCGCCCCTGACTACGAACCATATCAGATCAAAAGCTAAGCCCTATTCTATATTTATTTTTAATTTTCTTTTGCCTTTTTTATCAAATTAGGGTTAGCTTTAACTGTCAATGAAATGATAACGCACTCACCCCTTTGTATTTGTTTTCTCGTTTCCTAATTTTCAGGGTTAGCCAACCGTCAAAGCTCAATAGTCGGTAACCCTAAAACCTAATCTCATTTATTTTCTGTCTTAGTTATTATTTATGTCAGACCTATTGCACTGCTGGTCCCCTGGTTTCTTTTTCCCCATTCACATGATATTTTTGTATCTGCTTCGAGGTTGTATTGTTTGGCCTTGTAGGCACTTAACATGTCATTATATTACTGTGTGGTTAGTAATCCTAGGGAGTGATAACCCTGAATCAAATTAGAATCACTTGATTTTTACAAGATAACTTATTCTGAATTAATCACGTGATTGCTGCACCCACGCACCTTTTATGGTACCCCTCTTGTTGCCTGTTGCCTTGTGTTTTTTGCAGAATAGCCTTGTTTCTCGAATACGAGGATACCTCAGCAATGTTGCCCTCAGTTCATTCTCAAGGTCATAAGTCCCTAATGATGCTGCCTTCGATTCGCCAAATATGACCTCGCCCCTCGAAGTTGCCTACGAAGTGCTAAGGTATCCTCTAGTTGCCTAACGAAGATGGCTATTCTGATCCTTCCCTTAGACTACCTGCCCCTCTATGGCATGGGGCAGTCTTAAGGCGAACGATAACTCGATCACCCGTAAACATCCAAACGAAAGACTTCCTGCCCTCTTATGGCATGGATAGACCCTTTCACCCTGAAAGGCAAAAGAACATTTTTCATCTAACCAGGTAATTGCTCCTAATTGCCTTGCTCTAAAAATCTTTTTTCTACTCTATTTTCTAAACACTCTCAAGGCTACGCTCATTTACGAGCTAAAGTCCTTGATTTCTTCTTCTTCTACATTTCTTCAAAGAGCAAAGCAATTAAGAGCCCATGGATAACCATGGATGCAAAGGGTGCCTTACACCGTCCCTTTGCATAAATTACCCCCCGAACCTTGTTTCTTTAAAAAAGGGTTTTTTCTGTTCTTTTAGCCTTTCTGATATTTTGGATAAAATAAAAGTCGGTGGCGACTCTTGCTTACCGCAACATTTTTCTTAAAAGTCAGTTCACCGTATTACACCTACATATCCCTAATGGAAGTCAGAGCTTTTTGTAGTTCGGGGAACTAATTAGGGAGATGAATCGATTTTTTGGTGCCTTGCTTGAAGCTCAAGGTTGGAGCTTGGATTAAATCTATGTCTACAGGAAAGAGACATGAAGTCATCTTTATAGAGAGGTGTTTCTACTATTCCACCACAAACATTTAAAGTGATAGAAAAGCTGAGTTTGTTTCATAAGAGAGGGACCTTACTTGGTTGTGTACAAGTATGTCAGTCGCGTGTCTCTTGAATGAAAAAAAGATTCTCAACCAGTTTAGGGAAAGTTGTACAAGTCTGGGCGTGTGTACCTCAGATCATTCCTTTCAGAGTCCTAAATGGGAGAATGTTTGAAATTGAAATTGGAATGTTTGTTTGTATTTTGAATGTGGTGAAATAGGAGAAATATCTCTCTATAGAGATAAATCATGTCTATCTACTGTATAAAAGATTTGAATTTTTGGCTGGCTTGTATGAGGCCCAAGCTTGAGGCTTAAAAGAGTTTTTATTGACTCTGGGAGATGACTCCACTGGGAATTGACTTTGGCTGAAGGAATTTGTGTTCTGTATGAAGCCCAGAATTGTGGCTGACTTTAACTGGAGAGTGTTTGTTTTATTTGATTTAAAGTTTTATTTTAGTGTTTTGTACAAACCCAGAATTGTGGCTGACTCTACCTAGGGAGACTCTATTATCTGCCTTGTACAAAGCCCAAGGTTGTGGCTGACTGCTAAGGAAACAGATTTTGGAGACTATGGATGACTCTATTTTATGCCTTGTACGAAGCCCAAGGTTGCGGCTGACTTAGTGGTAAAGACTCATTGTGGAGACTCTATTATCTTCCTTGTAAAAAGCCCAAGGTCGTGGATGACTCTTGATGGGGGGAAGATCTACCAGTGTGGGATCTTTTGACTCAAAGGGGAATATCTGTAACGCCCGGAAAATAAGTATATGCTTAATTTGGACGTTTGTGACATTTATTGGAATTGTACCGTTTTTGGAGTTGTTTCAGTCGGTATTAGTTCGGGATGGCGGACTAATATTTAATTGAAGGTTTTCATATTTTTGGTACCGGAAATATTATTAAGGTAATATTCCGCGTTTTGGGGCGTTTGAACGATATTTGAGCGTAGGGGCATTTTGGTCATTTCCGCGAGGAAGATATTTTCTTTATAAAAGAAACAAAGATAGAAAGAAAAAGGGGAGAAAGAAGAGAAAGAAAGGAAAGAAAGAAAGAGAAGAGAGAAAGAAGAAGAGGAAAAGAAGGAAAAAGTGTAGATTGGTGGATTCTCGACCGATTCGAGTTCCGATCGTTGCTATAGCAAGGTAAGGGGGTGAATCTAATTTATCTTGGATGTATGATTCTTATAGTCTTGTTCTTGTTCTTGTTCTTCTTGTTCCAATTTCCACAATTTTCTTGTGTGATCTTTGTTTGATCTAAGTTTGTTTGAGAATGATTGTATGATGAATAAATGATATCCTTGTTGTGTTGTGGTGATTGATCATGTTTGTTTTCCTTTTCTATGGCTTGATTGAGTTTGTATAAAAAGTTAGGTTTTGAGATAGATTCATGAATTAACCATGAAAAGTGTGATAATAGGTTGTTTCTATGGTTTGTATGTGTTGTATTGGTGTTATAATGATGTTTGGGAGTGGTTTTGGTGGGTATAAGGGGCCTGGAACCGTTCTGGTTCGTTCTGGTTTTTTCTGGGTTTACGCAGGTCCGCTGAGCGGAGGTGGGTCCGCTGAGCGGAGGTTCTGTTGCAGAAAATTCTCTGCGAAGGTCCGCTGAGCGGAGCTGAAGCGGATGACAGCTTTTTCTGTTTTTCCAAAACTTTGAAACTTCGTAACTCTTGAACCGTAACTCCGATTTTGTCGCCGTTCGAAGCGTTGGAAAGCTAACGCAATTACCTATATTATTATCTAATTAAATGATTCATAGGATGTAGTATCCCATTATTTTTATTAGGATCAAGTGATGAGTTGTGTAGTATGTTCAATTATCCAAACTTTGAAACCTTGTAACTTTTGATCCGTAGCTCCGTTCCGTACGCCGTTCGAAGTGTTAGGAAGCTAGTTGGATGTTCTATATGATAGTATAGGCTTGTTATTAATTGGTTATGAGGTGTTGTTGATGAAAACACATAATTGTTTATATGCGCGATATGATTGGTAAATAATCATAGTGCTTGGTTGTAATTGATAATGATGTGTTGTGTGAATGTTATCGTAATGGTACGAGGTATGTGATTAGTTGTCGATAACATGAAATCATGTTCATATGTGTTATGTATTAATGAATGTTCATTCTTGATATGTGACGATGTTTGGTTGTTTGTTATTAACATGATGTGTGGCCTTATGGCAAGTAATGGTAATTATGGTGTGATGTAATTGATAACGATGTTATTAATTGGTGATGTATCCTTTTGGATAGAATATAAACGGTGTAACGTGGGTATGTGACCGTGTTATATTATTGATGATGTTGTTGTCGTGTAATAGAGTCATATATTTGCACAGCATAACATTTCATTACGCTAATGGCGGAATGCTATTAGCAGGTGGCCTGAATTGGCAATTATTACCAGTGGGGGCTTAATGCTCGGTAAAAAGGTGTATTTGCCCAAGTGGCAAGAGGTCATCAGTGGGGGCTAAATGCTCGATGACGTTTAGTCGTAGCTTGATGCTCGACAAAGGTGTATTTTCCTGAGGGAAAGAAGTCCCAGCATAATGCTCGGCAAAGGTGTATTTGTCATAATGACAAGGGGAGTTTTACTCCGGATTTGGTACCACATGCATATGCACAGTTGAGTCTCATTCATCATTGTCTGTCTTTATAATTATGTTATCATTCATGTGTCACATTACTTATATATTAATTGTGGTTAAATGAGTGGATTACTTTGTTGTATGATTCTTGATGATACTTGTTGGCATTACTATAATTGTCATGCTTTCATTATGAATTATATTCTCACCCTTCTGCTGATTTGATGCTTGAGTGGCATCCTGCAGATTAGCCGCTTTGGGAGTCTTTTGGAAGAGGTAGTTCTCCAGTTGGTCTTGTCGGTCGCTCTGATATGTAACACTGGGTAGTCGGGAGTCTGTTGTTATTTATTTGTATATGACTCTTTGAACATGTATATGTGATAATGTGTTGATGTGTATTGTAAACACTTTATTTTGGAAAAATCCTCTTTGAGAGTGAGAGAGATATGTATATATATATGTTCATATCTTCCGTGGGTTATGTATCATTTTATTGGCAGGTGTGTATGCTTTTGACATCGTTGATGTCCGTTTATTTTCTAGGTGTTTGTTTGGTTACTTAGTGTAACATCCTAATTGCGTTGTATGAAATTTTAAATACTCTGATATTTGTACCTAATGCTTTGGGTAGAATTGGGGTGTTACATTAGTGGTATCAGAGCAGGTTGGTCTGTCCGGCCAGTGTTGTCTAATGTTGTTTAATTCCTCAGTACGTGATAATTGTGTGGAGCACTGTCAGTACTTGTTGTGCCTCTAGTCGGTTGTATGCAGGAGTGGTTTGAAGCTAAGTGGAGGAGAAGATATGCTTCTCGGATATGTTTCAGTTGCAAGATGTTAGTATGCTATTGAGGGCAGCAGTACTAGTGTTGTTGGAATTTGTTGTTTTCTGAAGTGGAGGCGACTTGGACTTAAGACTTCAGTTGTTAATCGAGTTGGAGTGTCTCGGAGTAGATTTTGGTTATTTCTAGGGAATGGAATTTAGAGAGTTGTGATGCTCTAACGCTACTGATGGACTATGAAGTTGTTGTTTGAGTAGCCTTGTGTGAGGTGTCGTTGTTGGATTAATGACTAAGGAAATTATTGTGGTAGACTTTGTTGTAGGAGTTATTGAGGTTGTTGGGAACGTTTTGGAACTCGAGTAAGAATTAGGAGTACGAAGAGATGAGTAGGATCTCAGGTATTTTGTTTTGAGATATTGTTAGAAGTGTTTTGGTACGTAGCTACAAGATGTCGGGTTGGCTGGTTCAGATAATCTTGAGAGATTTGTGAATTATGGAATCATAGTGCTTCTGTGCTATGAGCAAAAGTTGGAAAAGAATATTATTAATGTTAGTACTGATAGTTTATAATCTATTATGATTGTCGGCTACCTATTGACAAATTGAGGACTTGATCACCCTTAATCTCTTGTTGATAGTAGACGGAATCGTATTGGATGTGATAGGCTTATCTGGCTAGTTTGATAATATTGGAAGTGAATGAGTTGGTGCAAGGTGGTACGACGTTGTTTATGTTGTCGACGATTTTGGATGTTCTTGAAGAAGAGCAATTCTGGGAATTGCGGATAGTTGTGCATTTGTATAAGTGTTTCTTGAAGGTTTCATTGATTCATCGTTGAAAAGAGGAATTCTGTCTTGGAGTTCTGTTTTGATGGATTTAGTTCCTAGAACTATTGTTGTGTCGAGGGTTCCGTATCGGATGCCAACTTCTGAGTTGAAAGAGTTGAGGAGTCAACTTAAGGATTTTCTTGAGAAGAGGTTTGTTCGTTCAAGTGTGTCGCCGTAGGGTGCATGTGTTTTGTTGGTTAAGAAGGAAGGTTCTACGAGGCTTTGTGTCGATTTTAGACAATTAAGGAAAAGTATCCACTTTCGAGGATTGATATTTTGACGGATCAAGTTGGTTGGATCTTGTTTGTTTTGCAAGTTTGACTTGAGGTATAGGTATCATCAGTGTGAAGATGATCATGCTAAGTATTTGAGAATTGTTTTGTCCGTGTTGGGAAGAAGAAGTTGTTTGCTAAGTTTCTTTGTATGAGTTTTTGGTTGAGTGAAGTGAATGTTCAAGGGGTAAGTGGTGGTTTATGCTTTTATGCAAGTTAAGATTTTTGAAAGGATTTATCTGTCACAAGATTTAGAGTTGGCAGTTGTTATTTCTGTTTGGGAAATTTGAAGGCACTAATTATTCGGATCGAGATTTGTGCGTGTAAGTGACTACAAGAGTTTGAAGCATTCGTTTGATCAGAACGAGTTGAATATGAGAACCATTGCATACGTCTATGTGGATGATTCGAGTATTGTGATTGTTGAAACAGTTGTGAGATTTGAGTTGGGTGTGTAAAGCGACTTCTTCAAGTGTTGAGCTTTATATGTGGAAGCTTACTTATGGTATTCTTGATGAGATTAGAAAAGGTCGGAAATCGGATTTGAATGGGTTGATAAGATGACATTTATTAGTCAAAGATAAAGATGGTGATCTTCGGATTGATAAGAGCAATGTCATGGGATGTCATGATCGAGGTTGTATTCCTAATGTTCGGATTCGAAAAGAGGACTTTGGATGAAGTGCGTCGTAGTGATTTGAGTATTCATCCTGATGCTACTAAGAGATATCAAGATTTGAGAAGGTCATTTTTAGTGGCAAGGTAATGAAGAAGGATATGAAGGGATTTGTTTATTTGTGTTTGACTTGTCAGGAGTCGTCTGGTTTCATGTAACTGTTATCCATTCCTGAGTAGAAGTGGAATAGCATTTCTATGGATTTTGTTTCTGGTTTGCCGAGGACGTCGAGTAATTGTGAGGCGATTTGGGTCATTGTGGATATATTGACGAAATCTGCTCATGTTATTTCGATAAGAATGGATTAACCGATGGAAGTACTGGCGAGTGGTATGTTGATAAAGATGTTTGTTGGTTTGTTTGTTTGCATGGTGTTTCGAAAGGTATTGTTTAGATTGAGATCCGAGGTTTATTTCGGAAATTTTGAGAGGGTTCACAAGGTACTTTGGGTACGAAGTTGCGTTTGAGTTCGGCGTATCATCCTCAAACGGATGGTCAGATTGAGAGGACGGTTTGGTCACTTAAGGATCTATGAGGGCTTGTGTTGTGAAACAATGATGTGTTTGGATTAGCTTTTTGCCTTTGATTGGATAATACAAAGACTTTTGTCTGGTGTGCAAGCTGACACAGCAGATTAAGAGGTTGAGTATGTTAAGAGAGAACAATGAGTTTCTGGTGAATACTAGAAGGAGCTGGAAGTTGGTTATGAAATTGGTGAATCTGTTTGTTGTGGGAAATCAGAGTGCACATCGGAAGCGTGAATGACGCGGTTCGTGTGTGTAGGAATTGTTAGAGTTCAAATTGTGGACAGTGGATGTGGTAGGAATTATAAGACCACCAGATGTTTTGGTTACATGTTTGACTGCTATGTCTTGGCATGGTTATTTGGATGTTGTGCGACCGGGTTGTTGTCTGTGTCTTGATTACTTCTTGTGTTTTGGTGTTAGTCGATGAGTGCATTGTATGGGCATTGCATCTCGTTGTCGTTGTTGTGTTTTGGTTGTTTTGCTTTTAGCGAGAGCGATTCGTTGTTGGTGCTGATTGTGTCGTTGCTTTCGTGGCTTGATAGTTGGTTAGTCGGAGGCGAGAGCGTATCCAAGTTCGTCTGTGTTTGGGATATTTCCGAGGACGGAAATCTTTTAAGTGGGGGAGAGTTGTAACGCCCGGAAAATAAGTATATGCTTAATTTGGACGTTTGTGACATTTATTGGAATTGTACCGTTTTTGGAGTTGTTTCAGTCGGTATTAGTTCGGGATGGCGGACTAATATTTAATTGAAGGTTTTCATATTTTTGGTACCGGAAATATTATTAAGGTAATATTCCGCGTTTTGGGGCGTTTGAACGATATTTGAGCGTAGGGGCATTTTGGTCATTTCCGCGAGGAAGATATTTTCTTTATAAAAGAAACAAAGATAGAAAGAAAAAGGGGAGAAAGAAGAGAAAGAAAGGAAAGAAAGAAAGAGAAGAGAGAAAGAAGAAGAGGAAAAGAAGGAAAAAGTGTAGATTGGTGGATTCTCGACCGATTCGAGTTCCGATCGTTGCTATAGCAAGGTAAGGGGGTGAATCTAATTTATCTTGGATGTATAATTCTTATAGTCTTGTTCTTGTTCTTGTTCTTCTTGTTCCAATTTCCACAATTTTCTTGTGTGATCTTTGTTTGATCTAAGTTTGTTTGAGAATGATTGTATGATGAATAAATGATATCCTTGTTGTGTTGTGGTGATTGATCATGTTTGTTTTCCTTTTCTATGGCTTGATTGAGTTTGTATAAAAAGTTAGGTTTTGAGATAGATTCATGAATTAACCATGAAAAGTGTGATAATAGGTTGTTTCTATGGTTTGTATGTGTTGTATTGGTGTTATAATGATGTTTGGGAGTGGTTTTGGTGGGTATAAGGGGCCTGGAACCGTTCTGGTTCGTTCTGGTTTTTTCTGGGTTTACGCAGGTCCGCTGAGCGGAGGTGGGTCCGCTGAGCGGAGGTTCTGTTGCAGAAAATTCTCTGCGAAGGTCCGCTGAGCGGAGCTGAAGCGGATGACAGCTTTTTCTGTTTTTCCAAAACTTTGAAACTTCGTAACTCTTGAACCGTAACTCCGATTTTGTCGCCGTTCGAAGCGTTAGAAAGCTAACGCAATTACCTATATTATTATATAATTAAATGATTCATAGGATGTAGTATCCCATTATTTTTATTAGGATCAAGTGATGAGTTGTGTAGTATGTTCAATTATCCAAACTTTGAAACCTTGTAACTTTTGATCCGTAGCTCCGTTCCGTACGCCGTTCGAAGTGTTAGGAAGCTAGTTGGATGTTCTATATGATAGTATAGGCTTGTTATTAATTGGTTATGAGGTGTTGTTGATGAAAACACATAATTGTTTATATGCGCGATATGATTGGTAAATAATCATAGTGCTTGGTTGTAATTGATAATGATGTGTTGTGTGAATGTTATCGTAATGGTACGAGGTATGTGATTAGTTGTCGATAACATGAAATCATGTTCATATGTGTTATGTATTAATGAATGTTCATTCTTGATATGTGACGATGTTTGGTTGTTTGTTATTAACATGATGTGTGGCCTTATGGCAAGTAATGGTAATTATGGTGTGATGTAATTGATAACGATGTTATTAATTGGTGATGTATCCTTTTGGATAGAATATAAACGGTGTAACGTGGGTATGTGACCGTGTTATATTGTTGATGATGTTGTTGTCGTGTAATAGAGTCATATATTTGCACAACATAACATTTCATTACGCTAATGGCGGAATGCTATTAGCAGGTGGCCTGAATTGGCAATTATTACCAGTGGGGGCTTAATGCTCGGTAAAAAGGTGTATTTGCCCAAGTGGCAAGAGGTCATCAGTGGGGGCTAAATGCTCGATGACGTTTAGTCGTAGCTTGATGCTCGACAAAGGTGTATTTTCCTGAGGGAAAGAAGTCCCAGCATAATGCTCGGCAAAGGTGTATTTGTCATAATGACAAGGGGAGTTTTACTCCGGATTTGGTACCACATGCATATGCACAGTTGAGTCTCATTCATCATTGTCTGTCTTTATAATTATGTTATCATTCATGTGTCACATTACTTATATATTAATTGTGGTTAAATGAGTGGATTACTTTGTTGTATGATTCTTGATGATACTTGTTGGCATTACTATAATTGTCATGCTTTCATTATGAATTATATTCTCACCCTTCTGCTGATTTGATGCTTGAGTGGCATCCTGCAGATTAGCCGCTTTGGGAGTCTTTTGGAAGAGGTAGTTCTCCAGTTGGTCTTGTCGGTCGCTCTGATATGTAACACTGGGTAGTCGGGAGTCTGTTGTTATTTATTTGTATATGACTCTTTGAACATGTATATGTGATAATGTGTTGATGTGTATTGTAAACACTTTATTTTGGAAAACTCCTCTTTGAGAGTGAGAGAGATATGTATATATATATGTTCATATCTTCCGTGTGTTATGTATCATTTTATTGGCAGGTGTGTATGCTTTTGACATCGTTGATGTCCATTTATTTTCTAGGTGTTTGTTTGGTTACTTAGTGTAACATCCTAATTGCGTTGTATGAAATTTTAAATACTCTGATATTTGTACCTAATGCTTTGGGTAGAATTGGGGTGTTACAATATCTGCCTTGTACAAAGCCCAAGGTTGAGGCTAACTCTACTAAGGGTTACTCTGTTGTTCAGAGATTAAAGGTTGACCCTTTTGGGGATTGTGCTCTAATTAAGCAGGGATTGATGAATGAAAGCCCAGAGTTGAAGGTTGACCTTACTGGGGAATTTGTTTGAGTGAATGATTGAGTCTGACCCAGAGTTGACTTTACCTGGGAGTTTTGAAGGTTTGAATGAAAGATAATGGAGGCTAACCCTTTCCAGGGAATTTGGATTTGAAGGATTGATTTTGGAGGCTGACCCTTTCTAGGGGTTTTAGATTTAAAGGAATTCTTTTTTAGACTTCTTGTTTAAAGCCCAAGATTAAGGCTGACTTTGACTGAGGATATTTCAGATTTAGAATCTAGACTCTACTAAGGAGAATATTTATTAAAGATTGAAGATAAAGGTGACAGAGATTGTCCATGTCTCTCATTCCAAAAGGTGAACTCAATACTGATATTGAGACATTCTTAGCTTATTTAAAGTCTGGTTTAAAGAATAGAAGAATCTCACCAGGGTAGGCTAAAAGGTGACTAAAGACCTGTTCCTATGTTTATAAGAAACCTGATGGGTCCTTGTATACAAGCTTAAGAGAAAGATGGGAATATGCTATTAAGAAGCCTATGGGTCCTTGTATTGTAAGCCCAAGAGGAGGCTAATCGAGTGTCATCGAGGGTCTTTGTTTCACCGGGAATAATTCATCTTGAGGTTTAAACTAAGGAATTCTAGTTAGGAAAGAGCCTTCATCGAGAAGACATTCGCAATCCTAGGCCATAGTCCTATAATATA
Organism: Vicia villosa; assembly: GCF_029867415.1. Lineage (NCBI taxonomy): Eukaryota > Viridiplantae > Streptophyta > Magnoliopsida > Fabales > Fabaceae > Vicia > Vicia villosa. The sequence goes on along the minus strand of NC_081182.1, from coordinate 156,803,568 downwards.
TATACAGTTTATTTGTCCTAAGGTTGTTCTCAGACGGAGTTCTAAACAATATATATACAGTTTATATTTGACAGTAATTTAAATGAAAGCTTGTAAATTGAAAGCTATAAAGCCTAAACTGGATGAACAGGAGGCCTTTGAAGATGTATGTACAGAGGGGGTTGGTTCTTAGACTCAAAGAGAGGCCCAAGTGTAATTGATTTGAAGTTGAAGTTGTTTTGAAAACAAGATTAAAAGTTTGATTGTTAACAGTTGAATGTTTGTTGAAAATAGTTTTGAAATGTTTTTGTTTTGAAAACAAAAGAAGTGAAGATGGACACTAGGTCACAAAGGTATAAGAAGAGTTTCACCGGGAATAATGCCCTTCAATACCGAGAAGAAAGTTTTGAAAACAGATGAGAAGTTTTTCTGTTAAAGATGGGTTTGAAAACAAACTATGAAAATAAAAGGTGTTGGGTCTTACACTCAATTAGAGGCCCATTGAAATTGATTTACTATTTATGAAAAAACAGTTGAAAGCTTTTGCAGGATGTAAGGTTTTGTTGAATGAAAACCTTAATCGTCTGCTTGATCGAGGTTTGAAAATAATTTGAAAATTGACAACAGTCAACTTAAATAGGGTAAAGATAAAGTCTATACCTAATTAAGGCCTAAATGATTATGGTTTTATCACAAAATATTTACAAAGTGATTAGGTTTTGAAAATTTAATGAAAACATATGTTAAAAGTATCTTAAAATACTTAAAAACACACCATTTTAAACCTAATGAAAATATATTAAATAAATAATATTTTTGTGATTTTTTTGATTATTCATAAAATAGATATATTAAATGACAAGTGTGTGAAAAATCAAGCAAAAATGATTTAATTTGATAGGTGAATTAATAGGTTAAAGTTGTGAAGAAAAATGAAATGAACAAGTGGTAAAAAAATGGTTTTGGTCTCACCATGGTTTGAACCCACGCCCTTGAAGCCAATGCTCAAAACACACACCAACCAACCAACGCGCGCTTGGTGGCATAGTATTGACTCCAGTGCAATACATATGTTAACAAGTGCATAGAACAATAAAAAAAATAAAATCAAAAGGTCTGGGGCGAGGGGGATTCAAACCCCAGACCTTGGGCACATGCTTCACACACTCACATTACCAACTGGGCTATAACGATGTATTCGTTATTAGTATGCCTTGCAATAAAAATATATTAAACTTGTCCCTGAATGTTTGAAAATGGCGCCACCACCATCTTCGTCTTCAACCTCAATTGGAAATTTGAATTTCCAACTCTCTCAATTCTCAACCAAATTGGATGATGTAAACATGAAACTTGCTATAAATTCTCTCACGGTTTCAAATATGTAACTATCATAAACTATAATTGGCTATAGCTATTGAATTACCTAAAATACGTGAAGAACCCTAAAAATTGAAAATGAAATTAAAAGACAATGATGAAGAATAAATGAATGATGATAGAGGGTTTTTAATCCTCTGATGATGCTGAGCAAACTGGTATCGAGATATATTGCAAAGAGTACTTGAATAAGAGTGTTAGAGTTTGAAAAAATACCTCTGAAAATGGAGGTCGTGGTGATGGTGGAGAGCTTCTGGCTATGGCTGGATGATTGCAAAAGCTTCCTGGTAGCTCAGTGATGCTAACTGAATGCTTATTTCAACTTGAATGCTTCAGAATTGCTCTACTCGATACCTTTTATTTGAGCTTCAAGTGAACATGGAGGATAGTGATTCTGTGGTTACAGGTGTGTTGCAGGCATCTGAATAGCTTAATTATACCCTAAGGAACATGTTGGTATGCTCCAATAGCTTTGACACCTTCTGAATTGCTCTGTGCTCCTCCAACTGATTTTGCTCCAAATTGAAAGTGAAGATGGTGTTCTTCCACTTCCAGAAATATTCCAGGTACTTGGATCACTTCTACTAAGCCCTCTTGAGATGTTATAAGGCTTACTTTCAGAAGAGAAGCTTTGGTTTGAAGAAATCGATTCTTCTTGCCAAAGACCTTTTGAAAATGATAAGCAAAAAGGGAGAGAGTGAGAAAGCAAGAACTTTTAGTTACTTTGGTGTGTTTGATATTGAGGAAGGAACTTCTATTTATAGGCAAAGAGCTCAGAGTAGTTTGATGGAGTGAGATTGCTTAGTGAAGTCATTTTGGTTTCTTGGCCATGAAGAAATTCAAAGAATATCCAAAATGCAATGATGACAAATTTGATTCCACTTGATCAGCTCCCTAGCCATCGATCTTGTATGATCTTAGGGGACAATTCTGTTGCAGAAGTGAGCTCTAATTGGCTTAGCAAAGATTCAAATTGATGAATCATTGTTTGCCATAAATTCACAAATGTAATCATTACATAATCACATGTTTTGGTTTTTGGAATATTCCCTCAAATATTTGTGCAATGATGCAAATGATTTCATCCTATCCCTTACGATGTTTCTGAAGTTTATAGGCACCAATTAGTGTAGGCTTTTGCATAAAATGACCAAACCAAATTTGGTCATGACTTGTAATTGCACTTCATGAGCCTAACTTTGGACAGGCATAACTCCTAGCTCAAAATGAATTTAGAGGAGGTTGAGGACAATTTGGAAAGCCCTTGACATGTAATTCAATTCATTAGTTTGGAGTTTCTTCAAAATCTTTAAGGAGATTAGTGAAAATGTCCCATGAAGTTTGAAGAAAACTAGGGTTTCTTTGCTAGTTTCATGTATGCAGCAACTTTGAAGCTCCATATCTCTCCAATGGTTGATTTTTAGCCAAAAAATTATATGTGACAAAGTTGTTTATTGGACCAAAATCTACAACTTTGATGTTTGGAGTTTTTTGAGTTGTGTAGGTGAAATTTTGAGATATTCCCTTCCAAAGTTTGGAAAAAAATCTTGAAAAACACTTAGAGTAGATAAAGAAAATAGCATTAATAACAAACAAACATAGTTAACAAACATCAGAAGGCAAACAACAAGCATAAATAGTACTCCGGAACATGAAAACCTAAGCATTAACGGATGACTCTGGACGAATTAGACACTTCATTATGTCATCCACGGATCTTTGGATTTGCGCACCCAATTCGACCGGACCTTTAGTTATCCTACGGCAAAATGATTTCCACATGGCCTTCACATCTTCATCATTCTTCAACTTAATTAAGTTGTATTTCACCCTTCCATTTGTATCAATCCATTCCTCCCGAAACTCGATCTTTATCACCCTTCTGTTATCAGAATCAGACAGCAAATTATTCAACATTTCTTTCAAGGTGGCAAGGATTCAGGCCCATCAGGAGTCTTGGTTTGAACAGCAGGGTTGCGGCCATTGAAATACACTTATACATTAATCAAATACTGAGGAAGAGGCATTTTGTTAAAATGATGTGTAATTCAATAACCCTAACACCCCTATTTGTACAAACGGTGGTGCGTTCTAGACCACACAAATGTGTCGGTGCAATCAGGACCCTCCAAAAGTGTCGGCAAAATCTCAACCGTTTAAAAAACCAAAAATTGAAACATACCGAAAATTTTTGTTATAATGAGATTTCCAGTACTTTTCGAAAATTTGAAGTTTACGGTATACCGGAAATTTTAAAATAACTATAATTTCCGGTATGATGTACCGGAAATTTCGTTATAACCGAAAATTTCCGATATGTTAGGGTTGTGCAATTGGGGTTTAAATAGTTAGGCCATGGACCATAAAAAAATCTTTTAAGCCTATTAAGCCGACCTATTTAAATAAATAAGAATAAATTTATTATTATTATTATTATTATTATAATATTCTTTTGGTACTTTGAAATAAAATACAAAAATAAATCTTAGTTATTGTGAAGAACTTATAAAGATAAGCTAAAAAAAGCTTATGAACAATGTCATTAGTTGTTTTCAAAAATTCTCTCAAATAAATAGTATCGCAAATTTTATGTTATAGGTAAACTTGAATAAGTAAATGCAAATAAGCATTTAGTGTCATTGATATTTTAATTTGTTAGTCTATTTAGACATTTGTTGAATTGCTTATTTATAAATGTTTAAATAAAATAGAGTTTTATGTAGGGTAATAAGCCAAACAAACATTCATAAAGGTCAGACTCAAGCCTATAAATAAGTCTATGATAGGTTACGGGGAAGACTTAGGCTTTGTAATTTTTAGCAAGGTCAAGCTCAAATTTGACAAAGCCTAACTTGATCCAGCCTATCTCCACCCCCTAACCGTGGCTTTTAGTTTTCAACGATTGATTATCAATTCTCATGTGTATAGTTGACAAAATAAATGTTTCAAAGTGTAACATAAATTTCATTCTACTTTTTTTATATTATTGATTGATATTCTTTAAAGAGGTCAAATAAATGGAAATGTTATATAGAGAGATATGTGCTCTATGCTATTCTTTTAAGTAATTGACATTATTATAGCTCAAGATCGAATTTTTAATTACATTATTATCACATAAGAAAACTTTAGGAGAAGAATAAATTAAGTTTACGTTATATAAAAATAAAAGTGTCATTTGCCTCTTCAACTCATTATCTCTATAACTAATGTTTTTAATAGTTCATCGTAATAATTTCTATTTTGAGATATTTCCCTTATTTATCATGAAGAGCTAGATATAATTAAATTTTAATAAAAGAATGATAAAATGTTATGGTTACATTGGTGTATCTTTGAAGCATTTAATAAAGATTTTAAATTTATGATTGATATCTTGAAAACGAACCATAATATTTTTACTTATAAAATGATCAAATAATTTTCAATTTAACAAATGCAAAGGAAAAAAAATATGGCTCAAATTGTTAAATTTGTTTATGCTTTGATGGTGTTTATTTCTTTCTTTATTAATGTAACCAATGGCGGTAAGTAATTTCTTCACACATTTTCAAAATTTGTATATCATATATATAAACTTGTTATCTCCTCTTACTAGTAATAATTTATTCTTATTCGATATTGCAGGACTTTTCCGTTGTGAAAGTGCGGTTGATTGTCCAAAGCAATTGTGTATTCGTCCTCTAAAAGCAACATGCATTGATTTTAATTGTGAGTGTGATATCAAGAGCATAAAAAAATTTGAAAATTAATTATGAGAAAAAAGGATATGCACTGACTGTATAAGATAGTTTTACATTGTCAATCAATCATAACTATATATCCAATTAAAACATAATTTTAATTTTAAAATATTAATATGACATGGCAAGTGTAAAGATTTTGATTGGTTGTATGTGTAAAATTAGTTTACACTGTGAGTGCACTACCTTTAAGCTCATTAATTATAGGTTGCTTATAAACATATAATTTTATTTGTAAGTGTTTTTATAATGTCCCTCAAATTTCATTTCCATTTATCTTCTATAATATTTCAATATCTTTGACAAGCTAAAAAGTATTTTATTATGTTGTAAAAGTGTTGTTACATTTGTTCGCTCATAGAATATATTGAAACAACATCTTGATTTTAGAATAATATAGCTACTTTAATATATAAATATTTGAATTTGAGTAATTAATTTCCCCCTTTAGGCATTTAGTATTAGATTGTTGAGTGATATAATCTTTATAAATACTAGTAGGTATTTCAATAATCATTGACAATAGCTACATGTAAATGTGTTTAAAAATAAAGCTAAATATGAATTATTGAAAATTAGTTTATGTTAACATTGTCATTTGTGCGCCAAAAGCATTCTTAAAGGTAAATGTTTGAGACCCTTCACTTTGAAGAGGTTTAAAATGAATAAACATATGAAATATAAGGTGAAGGCATAATAAAATAAAAGCATGTCTAGTAAATCTATCGCCATCAGAAACAAATTATGCAGAACAAAATTTAAATCTTATGGAAAAAAAAAAGTGAAAATCATCTTTAAGGTAAGAAGTCACAAATATTTATTTTTATAAATTGAGATAAAAGATAGGCTAGTTTTGAAAGTAGTAAAGTGTAGCTATTGGAGTTCGAACCCATATGTATATAATTATATTCCTCTATTTTTTAATCACCAAGGTGTTAAGTGGATACTTTTCATGACTCTCTTCGTTACCTCGCTACTTTAGCCGAGGTAAAATTGTCGCTCATGTAAAAAAACAACAGAGTCTCCACTGAATTTTATTTATTCCAATAAGGGAAAGGAAATATCGAGCAAACCTTAAACAGGGAAAGGGTGGTCTCATGACCAAGAGAAGAGTACGGAAGTCGATCACGCAAGGGGAAGGTATTAGCACCACTCGCGTCTTTAGTACTCTACGGGATCCACTCTTGTTTATTTCTAAACAAAGGGTGTGTTATCTAATGCTTACTTACTAAGGAAACATGCAATAAGAGGGAAAATAAAATAAATAAATAAGTGAACTCGCCCAGATTATTCGAATCTGGTGCCTACGTATCCCTAACGTGCAATAGGTAAATCAGAGGTTCATAGTTCTCCCCAACAATATCTTTTAGTTTGTTTGTGTTTTTAATGGGTGGTGTTAACGTTCGCACTCTTGCATTAGTCACGGTCTTCGATGCGATTGAGTGGAAATAACTTGCCGTTAAAGAAAAAAAGTTGTCGACGAGGTGAAAGAGTTGGTTGGTGTTTTGTTAGGGGTTTAGAGTTTGTGATTTGAACCACACCAAAGACTAGGAATGAAAGAAGAATATGGTAGGGACTGCACCCGCTCATTGTAACACCCCAAATTCTATCCAAAAATATCATGCGAGAAATCAGAGTATTTTAAAAACTATCAACAAGCATTTGGGATATCACATTTACTTCCTATAAACAACTCATAAACAGATACATAGCACTTTAATCTCAGAGAAGCACAAAACAACTTATAACAGCTCTTAGACAAACCAACTTCATTTTAATATGCAGCGGAATCATAACATTCGAATTTATAAACAAATCATCTTATTTAATCGGAAACAACTTCAAACATCATAGTACTTCTCATTATCCAATTTGGAACTCAACAACTAAAACATGAACAACATAGAAACAACAATATAGACAACCCCCGAGTGCTACGTATCAGAGCGACACACCAACCAGACACGATGAATCTACAAACTTCCACAGTTATACTTGAGTACCTGCCCATTTCCCATGGTAGGGGAAACATCAGCAGAAGGGGTGAGATATCAAACATTATAAAGGAAAGTATGATAATACATATAGCAAAGATAAAATCATACACAATTCACCACTTCTCAATATAAGCAATTTGCATCACAACAACAATGTTAACTATCAACTATAACAATGTATTCAAGTTTACAAGTATGTCATTCAAGCACATAATAACATATACTTCATAATCACAACGTAAATTAATACAACTATCAACAATGGCAAAACATGGTTCATATATTCCACATATATACATATATCATTAATACATACATATATATATATATATATATATATATATATATATATATATATATATATATATATATATATATATATATATATATATATATATATATATATATATATATATTTGCATTCGCATCATATACGTTTCATTTACATATATCACCAAAATCATGTATCAAACATCACCAAATTTAATTATCACATCTCATGCACACATAACAATCACCTAATCACATAATTACATATATTCAAACATCACATAACTCCAATGTAACTCAATGCAAGACATGTGACTCTATGCATGTGGTACCCAATATGGACCCAAAGTTCCACCGCTTCCGATTCATATAGAATCTAGCCACGCTTCAGATCCGGACAAGACCAAAGCCACCAAATGTAAACATATAGTTTACCGCTTTCCGATTCACTCTAGAATCCAAGCCACGCTTGTGTTTCAAAGCAATTCCACCTATGTTTCAAGGCACACTATGATATGAATGTATGTACAATCTCACAAATATATGCAATTAAGATCATCTCTACCATCTTAACTTTCCACATATCACAATAATTCAACTCTATGAATTATCCACCAATTGTACACAACATTCACAACACACACACATCATTCACATATGAGAGGCCAATTAATCAATTACGATTCACACAATCCAATTAACACTAGTAATCATACTATCTCATGTTAATTCTCATTTTTGTCAATTATACATGAACACACATTTTCAACATCAAGCAATTAGTCATTAGAATTAATGCTAACCAACTAACCATAAAGAATCAATATCAAAACAACATCATTGGCATGACAATATATATTTCTCAACATACATATTCAAGCCAAAACACAATTACAAACAATTTCTCAAAATACCGTAATTTACCGATAAACCGAATAATTGGTCCAAGTCCAAGTATATTCCAATCACATAGACTTATTGGAATCAATTCAACTAATAATTTAACTATCCAATTAATAATTAAACTATATTAATTTCAATTCAACTATTATATTTCTAATCCATTATTTTCCAATTCTATAACAAAACCCATTATTTCACTATCAATGGTTTACTCACAACAAACATAACAATCTAATACACATAGATTATCAATTGCACACAACTTATCACATTTATATCATCACATTCTAACAAATCATCAAATACCCAAAATTGCAACATAGAAGAACATGGATATCAAAGTATAGAATTAAACCCACTATAACATACTATCATACAACCCTTTAGCATGAAAGAACCCCACCCTTACCTTGGCAAATATGAACTCTTTCACCATAGCTCTAAGCTTTTCTCCAAAATAAATCCTTCAAACATTAATTTGGAGACACACCTAAAAACCAGTTCGGAAATCAGCTTATCAGACGAATTTAAAATCCTCAAAATCAAAATCGCTCCGGTCAGATCTTACCTCTATGAGTCAGGAACGTTGTGTCAAAACCACGCGACGATCCAACGGTTGGATTGAGAGATACATCCGTTTTGCTAAGGTGACTCAATGCTAAAACTTGCTGCGAAAATGAGGTTTCTTCTAGCTTTTCTCTTCCACCATTGTTCTCTTCCCTTTTGCCTCTTTTCTCTTCTTCCTATTTTTTTCCCCCAAATGAAAATAGTAACCTCTAAAACCCTAACCTTTTCTTACTATCTCACTTATGTCAATTGGGCTTAACCCACCAATCCATCCATTATGTTTCTATCACTTAGGCCCATTTAGTTATATCTCTCTAATAACTCAATTGAGTCAAATACAAACACTCACATAATTAAATACTTAAATAATTATTATATCACATAATAACTAAATAAATAAGTAATTATTAAAAACACCAAATAATATAATTACTAATATAATTAATAAAAATATTAATAAAAATCGGGATGTTACAACTCTCCCCCACTTAGAATATTTTCGTCCTCGAAAATACAATCGACACAACCATCTCATCACCAAAACTACACTTACTCTCTCCAGACTCACACGAACACAAAGGCATTCCACACCTTCGACCATACAAAGCTTCAAAATACAAGCTCTCAAAAGATCCTTAAGCTACTGAATCGTCTTCTCCGTTTGACCATCAGCTTGCGGATGATAAACAGAACTCAAACACAACTTAATAATCAAAGTACTCTATAAAAATTTCCAAAATCTAGAAGCAAACTTCAGATCTCTATCAGAAACAACACTCGACGGAATACCATGCCAACTCACATTCTTTTCAAAATACAACTTTGCAAGTCTCTCCATCGGATAATTCCTGCTTATCGGAATAGAGTGAGCAAAATTCGTCAATCCATCTATAATGACCCAAATTGCCTCAAAATTAATCGATGTCCTCGAAAAACCCAAAACAAAATTCATAGAAATGCTATCCCACTTCCACTTAATAATGGACAACGATTGCATCAAACCCGACGGTATCTGATGTTCAATCTTTGACTTCTGACAAGTCAAACACGAATGCACAAATTCCGCAATATCCTTCTTCATATCGCGCCACCAAAATAACTTTCTCAAGTCTTGATACATCTTAGTAGCACCAGGATAATTACTCAACCACTTTGATGCCCTTCATCCCAAAAATTCTCTTTTTCAAATCCGAAACATCAGGAATACAAATTCAATCACGACATCTCATGACACCGTTCTCATCAATCCGAAAATTATCACCTTATCCTCGATCAATCAATGTCATCTTGTCAACCAATTTCAAATCTGATTTCTGAACTTCTCTAATCTCATCAAGAATACCACAAGTAAGCTTCAACATACCAAACTCAAATCTCAAAATTATTCCAACAATTCCAATTCTTGAATCATCAACATAGACATATGCAATTATTTCCTACTCAATTCATTTGCTACAAAGTTCACTTTTCCCGGATGGTTATTCAAACCAAAATCATAGTCCTTCTAGAATTACAACCATATTCTTTTCCTCATTATCAACTCATTCTGATCAAACAACTACTTCAAACTCTTGTGTTCACTATATACCTCGAATCTCGATCCAAACAAGTAGTGCCTTCAAAGTTTCAAAACAAAAACAACGGCGGCCAACTCTAAATCTTGCGTCAGATAATTCCTCTCATGAATCTTAAGTTTCCTTGAAGCATAAGCTACAACTTGTCCCTTTTGCTTCAACACAAAGCCTTGCAAAACCTTCCTTCTTCTTAACCAACAAAAACAGATGCACCTCTAGACGACACACTCGAACGAATCAACCTCTCCTCAAACAAATCTTCAAGTTGACTCTTCAACTCTTTCAACATCATAAGCAGACATCCTATATGGAGCCCTCGATACAAGACTAGTTCCAGGAACTAAATCGATCGAAAACTCAACTTTTCTTTCTGACAGTAAATCACTTACATCTTCAGGAAACACTTATGCAAATGCGCCAACTATCGATAATCCCCCAATCGTTATTTCCTCATGAACATCCAAAGTTGCAAACAACCTAAACAACATCGCACCATCTTGCACAGACTTATTCACTTCCAATATTATCAAGCTGGTAAGACAAGTCTATCTCATTCCAATACGATTCCGTCTACTATCAACAAGAGATTAAGAGTGATCATGGGATTGGATCTCTTTGATGACCTGAGGAACAAGATTGGATCATAAAAGATTGGGCCATTTTGTAAGAAAATCCATTTTGGTCCTTATTTGTATCGTGCACTTTACCATACATTGACCAACTTTTACAAAGCATATCTCCCTAAATTTTTAATGTATGGAAGTGTTCTAGGAATTTTGAAAAGCCCAAGATGTCCTCTACAAGCCACTTTGGAACCGTTTTGGCATTTGAAGATTTTATCTTGATTATATTGTCTTTGACAAAAAACAACTTTTTATTGACTTATACAAGGACCTGTAATGTTTTGATTTATCTCTTCCAAATGGTGCATTTCTTAAACTTGGGCCCAACATCAAAGTTGTAGAGAATTGAATTTCCTTTAGAATGTGCTTTTGTTGGGGAATTTATGATGAACCATGTGAGAGTTATGGCTGGTCAAAGTTCTGTTGACTTTCTCCTATAAACCCTAACTTTGGAATCTTTGAGATTTGGTGATTTTAGAGCTTTCCTTGATGAATCATGATCAACCCTTGATCAAATGATGAATACAACTTCAAAATGATTTTGACAAAAAATCATGAGTTTGGACTGTATGTTGACCATAGTTGACTTTTAGGTCAAATTAGTCGACTGTTGGTCATTTGAGCTTTTGTCTGGGCAATCTTGTGAACTAGAGCTTGAAACTTGGTGTGAGGCTCCTTTGTGACATATGAGATGCTATGAAGTTCACTTGAGGCGTTAGAACCTGATTTTACCTTGAGAAAGAAATGCGGAGTCCTGAAGAGAAACTTCAGCTTGAAGCAAATGTGAAAATGGCAACGTCGAATATCTCAGGTAACGTTCACTCTGAGCACTTTCTTGTTCTTGATTCTTCTCTGTCCTCTACTTCCTTCAATTTTATTCTTCTTCTTCTTCTTCTTCTTCTTATTTTTCTACATGAATCGTTCAGAGTCGTTGTTATGTGTTAGGCGAGAGTGCGAATTGAGAGTGTGAGGTTGTTAGCGCTGATATTGATGAGGGGGTGGGTTTCAGTTGAAGAGAGAGGTTGCAATGTGATTAGGGAAGGTTGAAGCACAAGCCAGTTGAAGCTCAGATGATGAGCTTCAGTGGCTTCCGTTAGTGTGCGTATAGTGAGGGTGAAGGAGAGAGTGAAGTTTAGGAGATTGAGGGAGGATAAGAGAGAGATGTGAGAGATGAAGAATGGTGTGGAGAAATGGAATGGGGGAGAAAAAATGGTAGAGAAAGGGTGAAGCGTGAGAGGTGGATATGTTATATAGATGGAGGGAGAAGGGGTTTAGTTGTGAATTCAATTATAGGAGACCGAAACTGGGCCCTTGGATTGAGAGTCGGTTAGAGAGATTAATGGTGAGATATTAGGGATGTTGGTTATGTTGGTGTCCAAGGTGATGAAAGCAAGGAAGAAGGGTGAATAGTAAAAATTACGGTAATGTGTAAGAAAGAGGAATTACAATAAATGAAACCTACAGTAGCCTATTTATACATAAAGCAAAAGTTGCCACATAGGACCTAAAAGAAGATAAACTTACTGACTAAGTTATCACTAAAATAGAAAATACTAAATTACCATCTAAGCTAAACTTAACAGCTACGCTAACAAACTCAACTCCAGAACATCAGAAGCATTTGCTTCTGATTAATCAACCTCAGAAGCTCTATTGCTTCTGAGCAACTCCAAAACATCAGAAGTATCTTCTTCTAATTAACAACAACTTCTGAATATTGAATTACTCTTCAATACCATCCCTTAATTCATATTCATCTAGCCAAAATCTACAACACCAACTCCATCCCTCAAACGAATAAGGTGTTCAGTCTTGACATCCTTCATCAGAACATTTGCAAGTTTCTTCTGGTTGCTACAGTGTGCAACTTCTGATACTCCATTTAGAAATGGAGATTTCTCCTTGAAAACCCATCTGACTCTGATGGTTTTCTTTTCCTTTGGAAGCTTAGTTAACTTCCAAGTCTTGTTTCCTTCTAAAGCCTCGAGTTCTTCTTTTATGGCATTCAACCAGACTTTCTTCTTGAGTGCTTCTTCAATACCCCATAGTTCAGAATCTCCTTCTGTTTCTAGAATCATATCTCCTTCTAGATTTTCTTCGGAAGTTTGACTACCACCAGAAGTTCCACCTTTGTTAACTTCTGGGTCTTGTCCAAAACCACCAACTTTAGAAGTTGGATCACCTTCAAAAGCTCTGCCTTCAGAAGTTCCACCTTTAGAATCATGACCACCATTAGAGACTGGACTACCTTTAGAAGTTCATCCTTCATAAGGTCCGCCTTCAGAGTCGTGATTACCAGCACAAATTTGATCATCATCAGAAGCTTGTCCTTTAGAACGTACGTCTTTAGAGTTTTGCCTTCCAGAAGCATGACCATCACCAGACTCTTTGTCATCATCAAAATCTTGATCAGAATCAAATTCACCATATGACTCATCTTCATAGTCTCCTGAAGGTTCTTCATCTGCTGACTCTAACTCTTCTTTAGAACTTTGAAGTTCAGACTCACCTTCAGAAGCAGAATATCCTTGAGATTCTAACTCATCTTTCGATTCTTCTTCAGACCCAGAATCACATTTGGATTTTGACTTGTCTTCAGCTTCATAGTCATCTTCTAACTCTGACTCTTCTTCTGAAACCTCAGATTCAAACTCATCTTCAGAATCTTCAATGTCATCTTCTGACTCTGAGTCATAAAGAAACACTTCTTCAGAATCAAAATATTCAGATTTATCTTCTTCCCCTTCAGAATCAGAAAACGACAAACACACAGGTTCCTCATCAGATTCATAAGCCATTAATAGCACAGGTTCATCATCAGAATCTCCTTTGGGTATTTTAGCTTCGTCTTTGTTTGACCAACAATCTCTAGTAAAGTGGCCAAACTGCTTACAACAGTGACATTGGACCATTCTCCTGCCATACTTCTCCTTTCCCTTCAGATGTTTCTCATCAGAATAAAAGGCTTCTGACTTCTGCGACCTACCATGTTTTTTCAACTTCTGGTCCTTCTTGACAAAAGAAGCCTTCAAAGCTTGCTCAACTTCCCTCTCAGAAGTTCTCTCAGTCAGACGCAACTCTTGTGCTTCTAAACTGCTTTGCAACTCTTCTATTCTCATGGTTTCCAGATCTTTAGAATGTTCAATAGAAACAACAATTTAATCAAATTGAGGAGTAAGCGACCTCGATATTTTCTCAATGATTACCTGTTCAGAAAGAGTTTATCCATAAGCTTTCATCTCATTAGTGATCAGAATCACTCTGGAGATGTACTCAGAAACTCTCTCACTGTTCTTCATGTTGAGATTCTCATATTGCTTTCGCATAGACTGATCTTCACCTTCTTCACTGATGCGTCACCACTGTAACATCTGACTAGTATATCCCACGCCTTCTTCGACGTCGTCGAATCAACAATCTTCTCAAACACATTTGCATCCACACACTGATGGATGTAGAATAATGCTTTCTGATCCCTCTTCCTTGTAATCCTATAAGCATATTTCTGTTCTTCAAATGTATCTGCTACTACTAGAACATAACCATCTATAACAAGATCAAGAACATCTTGCCCACCAAATAGCACACGCATCTGAATCATCCATCTGTTCCAATTATTGCCTTCAAAAACTGGAAGTTTGGTATTCAAACCACTTTCTCCACTCATCTTAAACCTTGCATAGACCTCAAATCTAACCACTCAAGTGTTTCCCTAAAACCCACAGAATCAGAAAGTATGATTCTGTTCATATTTTGTTCAAAGATTCAACAAGAACCCAGAATCAAAATCAAACACACAGCTCCCAATCACTCGTGTTTGCCGTGTATTTCCCAAAGGTTTGTGAATCAGAACCAAGAGCTCTAGATACAATTGTTGGTGTCCAAGGTGATGAAAGCATGGAAGAAGAGAGAATAATAAAAATGACGACTGCTATTAATGTGTAAGAAAGAGGAATTACAATAAATGAAACCTATAGTAGCCTGTTTATACATAAAGCAAAAGTTGCCACATAGGCCCTAAAAGAAGATAAACTTAATGGCTAAGTTATCACTAAAATAGAAAATACTAAATTACCCTCTAAGCTAAACTTAATAGCTACGCTAACAAACTTAACCCCAGAACATCAAAAGCATCTGCTTCTGATTAACAACCTCATAAGCTCTACTGCTTCTAACTAACAACAACTTCTAGCTAATCAACCTCAGAAGCTCTACTGCTTCTGAGCAAGACCAGAACATCATAAGCATCTTCTTCTAATTAAAAAAAACAACTCAATATTGAATTACTCTTCAATAGGTTATTTTTGTTAATACTTTGTTATGAATTCTGTTTTGACAGTTAGGAGAGTTAATAGAATCAACCAGTTAGTTAGTTAGTTAGGAAATTTTTGGAGAGAGTGAGGTTAATTGTTTTGAATGGTTATGTGCTTGAAGTGTATCATGTTTGATGTGGCTGCAGAGTTTGTTCACTGCTACTGATATGAACTTCTTTTATGTTTGAATGTCATTGCATGATGAGTTTTAAGGTCGTTCCTTGAATGACGCATTTTTCTTTGTCATATGGACTTAGATGGTAATGTGATGGGTTGTATGAGTATTTGCTTTTTTCTTTGTTGCCTTTTTTTCTTTCTGTTAGGAAGTTTTCGTAACTGAGTCAGTTATAGTATCAATTGGAAAGAGTGTTAGTTGATTGTAACTATTATGTTAGATGGAAATTTTTTTAACATTTAGATGTTGATGTTGTCCTATTTGTATCACTGAATTGAACTATTGACTTGATGTTGTAATACTAAATAAACATGCTTGCTTTCTATTTGAACCGCTCGGATGAATTCAACCTTGGATGTTGGTGATAATGAGTTGGGGATGTGGTATGTTATCCCTTGAAACTGAACTAAAACTTCTAGGTTGCTATTGTTTTTTTTAGGTCGAAACAACTTGTTGCAGCTTATAATACACACATTTGAGTAGAATTTTGAACTGAGTTCGTAGGGCTGGAAGTGCAGCGTCTTGTACAGTTTATATGTTGTAAGCAGCTGATTTTCTTACAAAAGTCAACCTTCCAAGGTTGACTTGTTGACCAAAAGTCAAATTATGCCAACAGAGATCATCTTTAGTTTTCTTTCTTTTTTTTTCCAAATTAAAATTATCTATTGTGTCCTTTACTTCTCATAATACTTTACATCAAAAGAATTTGCACTTTAATCTTCTGAAAATTCTAGTAACTTACACGCGATGTCGTACTGGATGTTATGACATCCACAATTACGTAGTACAAAACGTTAAAATAGAAACGCATAAAAATAGTAAAGAACACAGCAAGCTAGGGAGGGAATCCAATATAATCAGAATAATTCAGAGTTAAATTCCCCCGTTTACAACTCCTCACTTAAAACCTACCCAATGTAATTCCAATCTATTCCTAGACCTGAGTATATCCACTCACTCCCCCTCAATCACAGCAGTGATTACAAACAAACATTAACAAATTGAGAGAGAAGACACACTTCAAAAACACACCTTGATCTGCTTAAAAGCTTCAATCAAGAGACACACACTCCTGCTTAAAAGCTTAGAGTGACAAAATACATAAACAACCTATTCCAATACAATCATCAAAAGACAATTTCTTGGAGTACAATAGACTAAACACACAGCTACAGAACTACCATTCTTCACAATTAACAATCTTTCTCTCTGTGTTCTAAATTAGGATTGCAGTCTTCTTATATGCAGCTCTTGGGCCTTGGGCTTCTTAATGAAGAGGTAAAAAACACTTAGAAAGGGAGGGATTGAATCAGGGTTGTTTCTAAAAATGGTAGGTAAAAAATAATCACACAGATATTTTTATCCTGGTTCGTTGTTAGTCAAACTACTCCAGTCTACCCCTGATAGAGTGATTTACCTCCACTGAGGATTTAATCCACTAATCAATATTGATTACAATGGTTTTCCACTTAGACAACTTCTAAGTCTTCTAAAGTATGTTGATCACAACTTGATCACTCTAGGAATTCTTTTACAGAATATTAAACAATGTTACAAGAGTTCAAAGTGCTTCTTAATAAGCTATAATCACCAAGTGATTTTCTCTCAAAATTAAGTTCTAACACTCACTAAGATATTACAATATTTGTGAGGTTGAAGATGAAGATCTTTGTTGTTTGTGTGAATAACATGTAGAAACAGTTTGGCAGCGTAAGATTACTTTTGCGTAAGTTCTCTAGTTCTTTAGCGTCCAGAGCTTCTCTTATATAGGCAATGAGAAAAGTGACCGTTGAGGAGCATTTAATGCTTTACGTGAATAGTACACTTCTGCATTTATTGTTTCACTCTTTTGTCAACTACCTCGAGCCTTGTATCAACTGCTCTTGCTGACTTTGCCTTTTGTAGCTTCTAACGTTCCTTTTGTCAGTCATATTTGATATTGTAGCTTTTTCATCTTGGACTTGCTTCTGGACTCAGACTATGAGAATGACGTTTGAATATCAGAGTCTTCAGCGTTGGTGCAGATGCAACTTCAGTCATCAGACTATGGAAATGCTTTGTAGCGTGATACCATCAGATCTTCAGAGCCTTCCTTCTGATTGCCATCTTCTGATGCCTTCCAGATCATGTTCTGAATTTCTCAAGACCATCTTCTGATGTCTTCCAGACCATGTTCTGACGAAGTCATCCAGATCTTCTGGATTAGAGCTTCTGAATGCTGATTTTGTGCATACTCTCTTAGGCTTTTCCTGAAATGGAAAACGTGAATAATTAGAGTACCACATTGTCTTATACAAAATTCATATATAATGTTATCATAAAAACTAGAAATATTGATCATAACATTTCATGTTCTAACAATCTCCCCCTTTTTGATGATGGCAAAAACATATGGAATTTATATGAATTGGTATCCAGAATATCAGATAAAAAAGACAATACACATATATAGCATAAAAGCATATTAATCAGTGTGTGAATATGTCTCCCCCTGAGATTAACAATCTCCCCCTGAAATTAATACTAGAAGAATTTATAAATAAAAGACTTCCTTGAGTATTTTCCATTTCAAAAGAGACTTTCACGTTGAACTTTAATCTTCAGATGATTCAGAGCTTCCATTGGACAGCTTCAAAGCTTTGAATTTTTCTTTTAGAGCACTTGGTTTATCAGAGCATCAAAGTAGCTTGCTTCAGATTTTGTATCAGAGCTTTAAGTTCCTGTATCAGAGCATTAGACTTGTTTGCTTCAAGATACACTTCTCCCCTTTTTGAACTTGTTTAGATTATCACATTCCTGCAAAACTATCAGAGACAGAAAACTTGCAATTTTTGTTAGGAATGTTGAGACTTAAGCCCTGAAACTGATATAATAAAGCAATTCAATTCATATGTTTCTCCCCCTTTTTGTCATAACATCAAAAAGCATATAAATAGAAGATTCAGCTGAGAGACATAAAAGATGAAGGAAGAAATTTCATTGAATATCCAGAGTGTGTACAAGCAGATGTAATGGATAAAAGAAAACAGATGCAAGAAAACAAAGAAGACCCTAAACAAAGACTCAGATTAAGACTGGTTAAGCTTAGAGGCTAAGGCTGCCAGCAGATTCTTGATCTCAGTAGTGTCGTTTGCTTGCTTCTGGGAGGCTTCTTCAGATCGTTGCATCCAAGCCTTGATTTTAGCATTAGTTTCATCTTGCTTGTCCAGACGACCGAACACAGTTGCATGGTTTTGCTGAAGATCTTGCAGAGTTGCCAACAATGCAGAGGTTGAAGGGCCAGTAGAAGAAGTACCAGGATTTTCTTTAATAGCAGTAGGGACAGCAGATGCTTGAACCATTTGATTATCAGCAACAGGATCTTCTTCAGCAGGATTCTCTTCAGCATGATTCTCCACACCAGAATTTTCCTCAAGAGGATTCTCCTAGAACCATTCAAACAGCGTTTGAAAGTCCCCAGTCAGAACGGAAAGAGGATAAGGAACCAGAGGCTTATCAGTCCAGACAACCAGAGGCAGAGGATTGTCCACTTCCATATCATTAGAATCTGATTTCAGATCATCAACAAATGGAGCTTCTTCCAAAGGCTTCCAGTCTGAAATTGGATGAAAGTACTTGCCAACATCATACTCCATAGCCAGTCCATCAGGACCAGAAGCATCAGCAAGACAATCATTCTGGAGATCCAGAAACTCTTTTTGCACATCGTCAGAGAAATCCTTCCAGAGCTTCCCAGCAGCCACATGATCCAGCTTGGAGTCATGGGCAGCCTTCAGACAATCTAACCCTGTCTGTACCTTATGTTTTAAAATATCAAAATGCATATCAACAGAAGGTGGAGGAGGGTTGGTTCTGAGGATGGTTATTGGATCAACTGGGTTGGGGGTGGAATATGGTTCAGGGACTCTTTCAAACAGAAGATGAGAGTTTGAAGAGGATGGAGGGGGTGAAGATTCTGCCTCGTTGTCAGAGTCTAGGACTACAACAACTGAAGGTGGAGATGAAGGATTATGGGGAGTAGGTTTAAAGGGTAGATGATTGCGAAAGAAAGAGTCAGATGATAGTGATGAGGGTGATGAAGAGAGGTTGAAGTTGCAAAACACAGGAGTGTCAACTTCTGGGTGGTGGTCAGAAGATTGGGTGGTGGGTTGTGGTTGAGTTTCAGATGGTGGAGGTTGAGCAGAGGAGAAGATGTTTTCATTGGGAAGGATGGTGTTTAGAGGCGTTGGATTGAGAATGGGATCATAGGAATGGATAGGATGTTTGCCTTTGGATTTTGAGGAAGTAGGGGTGGAGATTTTCTGGTGGTTTGAGGGTGAGTTTTCTGGTTCAGATTCAACATGTTTGTCTATTTCATCTATAAGCTTTTGAAAAGCTTCAGATGATCTGGGTACTTTGAGAGAGTTATTGGATTGATCAAAATCATGTTGATTTTCTGGTTGAGGTTTTGTTGATATGTTTTCAGAATTTAAAACAGGAACAGAAACAGGCTCAGATATATAAATACCTGAAGATTTATTCTTCTTCTTTATAGGCTTAGCTGGTCCAGCTCCAACACACTTTCTCTTCTTCTCCTTCTTTTCTTCCTTGTTCTTCTTCTCTTCTTTCTTTTCTTTATTTTCTTTATCTTCTGCATTCTTTTCCTTCTTGTCTTTCTTCTCCTTTTAACCTTCTTGATGTTCTTTCTTCCTTTTCTTCTTCTCTTTCTCTTCTTTCTGCTTGGAAGGATCTTGATCAGCTAACATGGGAAGCACTCTGTTGCTCACCCATATAGGATCATACTCAGAGCCATCCTGTAGACACTTTTCTAGATAGAAGAGGACAGTGTTGGGATGCTCATTCTTGTAGAAAAACTCAAAACCAGCCAGAGTCGGAATCCTTCTGGTCAAGATTTCTTTCACCACTTTGGGAGGAATAGCAATGTTCTCTATCAATTTCATCTTCTTCAGAGTGTGAGAATTCATTGTGCTCCCACATGTTGCTATTGTTCTTGTTGTTGAGAAGACGAAGCACTGTTTTGAGTAGTGGAAGACGCCATTGAAGAAATGTTGAGTTTCTTGAGACTCTTACATTTAGGGTTTTGATGAAGAGAGAAAAGGAGACCGAAATGCATATAATATGAATAGAGAGAGAATGAAAAGAGGGAAAGTATGAAATTGAAATTCAATTTATAGACTCGGATTTGAAATGTATATGCAATGGAATTGTGAATGAGACGGTTACAGAAACTGAATCATTTATCATAAATGCTGAAAGACGTTAGTGGAGGTTAGCGTGAGATTTGAAAAGATTTGCATAGTTACCTAGGGAGGCATCTCATCAGCTGCACGCATTCTTGTCCCTTCAGAATGAACATGTGGTCATCATCTGGAATAGCTGGTGACAGCTTTTTTGCTTTAACAGAAGTTCTGAATCATACTTGGGCACATGAATTGTTAGTAATAACATTTCCAGAGTATCCATATGAATATACATAATCAGAACATCTGATAAGAAAATAAATAAAACATAATCTTCATACTAATCCACATATCAGATCATCTCATACCTTCATTCTGGGCATAAATCCATATTGATGTTCTTTAGAATGAACTTAAACCTATCTTCAGCAAGGGGTTTTGTAAAGATATCAGCCCATTGATGGTCTGTATCAACAAAGTTTAAAGAAAGAACACCCTTTTGAACATAGTCCCTAATAAAGTGATGTTTATTCTCTATGCGTTTAGCTTTAGAATGTAAAATAGGATTTTTAGATAAAAAATAGCAGAAGTATTATCACAGAATATAGGAATATTACTCTCATATATCTGATAGTCTTCTAGCTGAGTTTTCATCCAGAGCATCTGTGTACTATATCCAGCAGCAGCTACATATTCTGCTTCTGTTGTAGAGAGAATAATAGTTGCTTGCTTCTTGCTGTACCAGAAGATCAGGTTACTTCCCAGAAACTGACAGCTTCCAGAAGTACTTTTCCTTTCAACTCTATCTCCAACGTAATCAGCATCACAATATCCTACTAAGTTGTATTCTTCAGGTCTTCTGTAGACTAAACCAACATTAGTAGTACCTTTCAGATACCTAAGAATTCTCTTAATAGCAGTTAAGTGAGATTCTCTAGGATCTGATTGGAATCTAGCACACAAGCATACACTGAATAAAATATCAAGTCTAGAAGCAGTCAGATAGAGAAGATATCCTATCATACCTCTGTAGATCTTCTGATCTACTTTCTTGCTTACCTCATCCTTACCTAATACGCAAGTTGGATGCATTGGAGTTTTTGCTTCTTTGCTTTCAGATAGCTTTAACTTCTTCAGAAGTTCTTTGACATACTTAGTTTGATGAACATATGTTCCTTCAGAGGTTTGATTGATTTGAATGCCAAGGAAATATTTGAGTTCTCCCATCATGCTCACCTCAAATTCTGCCTGCATAGACTTAGCAAACTCCTTTCCAAGTGTAGCATTAGATGTTCCAAAAATAATATCATCTACATAGATTTGACAAATTAACATATCCTTTTTATAGGTTTTACATAAGAGAGTTGTGTCTACTATTCCTCTTGTGAAACCATTATCCAGAAGGAAAGAACTTAATTTTTCATACCAAGATCTTGGAGCTTGCTTCAAACCGTATAATGATTTCTTTACATGTTCTAGAGAATTAAAGTCTTCAAAACTAGGAGGTTGGTGAACATAAACTTCTTCATCTATATAACCATTTAAAAAGGCACTCTTAACATCCATTTGATACAGAGTGATGTTATTCTGAGTGGCAAAAGAAATTAACAATCTAATAGATTCTAACCTGACCACTGGTTCAAAGGTTTCAGTATAGTCATTTCCTTCTTGCTGACTTTAGCCCTGAGCGACCAGTCTGGCTTTGTTTCTGACAACTTCACCTTTCTCATTCAACTTGTTTCTGAAAACCCATTTAGTTCCAATAATATTGAATCCTTTAGGTCTTGGAACCAGATCCTTAACATCATTTTTGGTAAATTGATTTAACTCTTCTTGCATAGCAATAATCCAGTTAGCATCTTCCAGAGCTTTATCAACAGAAGTTGGTTCAATCAAAGACACTAAACCAAATTGACATTTTGTGTTGTTCTTGAGAAATGCTCTTGTTCTGATGGGATCATCTTTCTTTCCAATTATAACATCTTATGGATGTGCAGAGTTGATTCTTGAAGATCTTCTGAGTGTTGGCTCTTCAGATATTCTGAAATTCTCTAAGGAAGCTGCAACTTGATCTTCTGAATCATCCTTTCTTCTAGGTTCTTCATGATCTGGATCAGAAATGTCTATATCTGCAAATATCTCATTCTGCTTTGGCCTTTCAATGCCAAGCTTATCATCAAATCTGATATTGATTGATTCCTCAACTATCAGAGTTTCAGTATTGTATACTCTGTAGCCCTTAGAGCATTTAGAATATCCAAGAAGGAAACACTTCTGAGCTTTGGAATCAAACTTGTTCAGATGATCTTTAGTATTCAGAATATAACAAACACATCCAAATGGATGGAAATATGAAATGTTGGGCTTTCTGTTCTTCCACAATTCATAAGGAGTCTTATTAAGAATAGGTCTAATTGAGATTCTATTCTGAATATAACAAGCTGTGTTAATTGCTTTTGCCCAGAAATGCTTAGCCATATTAGTCTCATTGATCATGGTTCTGGCCATTTCTTGGAGAGTCATATTCTTTCGTTATACAACTCCATTTTGTTGTGGAGTTCTAGGACAAGAGAAATCATGGGAAATATCATTTTCTTTGAAATACATTTCAAAGAATATGTTCTCAAATTCACCACCATGATCACTTCTGACTTTTATGATTTTACATTCCTTTTCAGATTGAATCTGATTACAGAAGTCAAAGAACACAGAATGTGACTCATCCTTGTGTTTTAGGAACTTTACCCATGTCCATCTGCTGTAGTCATCTACAATGACCAATCCATATTTCTTGCCTCTGATTGATGCTATTTTGACTGAGCCAAAAAGATCAATGTGCAGAAGTTCTAAAGGCCTAGAGGAAGAGACAACATTTTTATATTTAAACGCAGGTTTTGAAAACTTCCCTTTCTGACATGCTTCACAAAGAGCATCTGATTTATATTTCAGATTTGGGAGTCCTCTAATCAGATTGAGTTTGTTAATCTGAGAAATCTTTCTCATACTAGCATGACCCAATCTTCTGTGCCAGGCCCACTGCTCTTCGTTAACAAACAGAAGGCAAGTAACTTGTTGGTTCTTAAGATCTAAAAGATCAATCTTATAAATGTTGTTCTTTCTCTTGCTTGTAAATAGGATTGAGCCATCCTTTTGACTAACAACTTTAAAAGACTTTTGATTAAAGATTATGTCATAACCATTGTCACTTAATTGACTTATGGACAATAAATTATGAGCTAATCCATCTACCAAAAGAACATTAGTTATAGAGGGAAAATTACCAATACATATGGTTCCAGAGCCTATGATTTTGCCCTTCTAGTTCCCTCCAAACTTCACTTCTCCAGCAGATTTAAGTTCCAGACTTTGGAACATAGACCTTCTTCCCGACATGTGACGTGAGCACCCAGAGTCCATGTACCATGACATGTTTGTCTTTTATGCTTTGAAAGAGATTTGCAACAGGAATTATCTTATCCTTAGGTACCCACATTCTTTTGGGTCCTTTGGGGTTAGTCCTTCTCATGTTCTTATTGAACTGAGATTTTACATAAGATTTACCAGAATGTGCAACAGCTTGTTTCTTTGTGTGTGTGATATGGAAACTTCTAGAGTGTGATGTGTGTTTGATATCATGAGAATGTCCATACTTAAACTGTTCATACAGAGGTTTGTAATTAATAACCATTTCATCAATATGTTCTAATTTATATGGAATTTCTCCCTCAAAACCTATACCTATCCTTTTGTTTCCACTAACACCATAAATCATAGAGGATAACTGACTTCTGCCTATACCTCTAGATAAGAAATTTCTGAAGCTCAAGTCATATTCTCTTAGAATATTGTTAGTACTTGGGATAGACGTGTATGAACTTGAAGATGTTTCCAAAGATGCAATATCTTTAGTTAATTTTAAAACTTTTTCTTTTAGTTCAGAGTTTTCTATTTCAAGCCTCTTAGTTTCAGATGCAAAAAACTTTTTGAGCTTTTTGTATTTGAAACTAAGTTGACTCTTGACTTCCAGAAGTTCTGATAAACTAGAAACTAACTCTTCTCTAGTGAGTTCAGAAAATACCTCTTCAGAGTCTGAATCAGAAGTAGCTTCTTCTTGAGTATCAACTGTTGCCATGAGTGCTATGTTGGCCTGCTCTCTGAAGCTGCTCTCTGAAGCTTAGGACATTCATTCTTGTAGTGTCCAGGTTCTTTGCATTCATAGCACACTACCTTCTTCTTGCTAGATCTTATGTGTTTAGACGATTCTCCCTTTTCAGGTTTCTTAAAGTTCTTGAATCTTCTCTGCTTGCTTTTCCAAAGTTGATTTACCCTTCTGGATATGAGAGACAATTCATCTTCTTCTTCTGACTCTGATTCTTCAGATCCTTCTTCTTTTGATTGAAAATCGTTAGCACAATGTTTATTTTTAGATTTTAAAGCAATAGACTTACCTTTCTTCAGAGGCTCATTTGCATCAAGCTTAATCTCATGACTCCTTAGTGCACTTATAAGCTCCTCAAGAGATACTTCATTCAAATTCTTTGCAATCTTGAATGCTGTAACCATTTCTCCCCATCTTTTGGGTAAACTTTTGGTTATCTTCTTAACATGATCATCTTTTGTGTATCCCTTGTCAAGAACTCTTAACCCAGCAGTCAGAGTTTGGAATCTGGAAAACATTGCTTCAATATTTTCACCATCTTCCATTCTGAAAGCTTCATACTTCTAGATGAGAGCCAGAGCTTTTGTCTCCTTGACTTGTGCATTTCCTTCATGAGTCATCTTCAGAGATTCAAAGATATCCTGCGCAGTTTCTTTGTTAGTGATCTTCTCATACTCAGCATGTGAAATGGCATTTAACAATATAGTCCTTGCTTTGTGGTGATTTTTGAACTCTTCCTTCTGGTCATCACTCATATCCTGTCTAGTGATCTTGACTCCACGAGAATTCACTGGATGTGTGTAACCATCCAACACTAAATCCCATATATCACCATCTTGACATAGAAAATAACTTTCAAGCCTATCTTTCTAATATTCAAAGTTCTCACCACCAAAGACTGGTGGTCTATTGTAACCATTGAAGTTGTTACTTCCATTGTTACCATTGTTGTTTTGCTCAGTAGGAGGTGTAACTGGATCAACCATTTTGTGTTTTTCTCTTGAATCTTTTGTCTAACACTGTTAAGTGTTTGCACCCAGAGCTCTGATGCCAATTGAAGGGGTGAAAAACACTTAGAAAGGGGGGATTGAATCAGGGTTGTTTCTAAAAATGGTAGGTAAAAAATAATCACACAGATATTTTATCCTGGTTCATTGTTAATCAAACTACTCCAGTCCACTCCTGACAGAGTGATTTACCTCCACTGAGGATTTAATCCACTAATCAATATTGATTACAATGGTTTTCCACTTAGACAACTTCTAAGTCTTCTAGAGTATGCTGATCACAACTTGATCACTCTAGGAATTCTTTTACAGAATATTAAACAATGTTACAAGAGTTTAAAGTGCTTCTTAATAAGCTATAATCACCAAGTGATTTCTCTCAAAATTAAGTTCTAACACTCACTAAGATATTACAATATTTGTGAGGTTGAAGATGAAGATCTTTGCTGTTTGTGTGAATAACGTGTAGAAACAATTTGGCAGCGTAAGATTGCTTTTGCGTAAGTTCTCTAGTTCTTCAGCATCCAGAACTTCTCTTATATAGGAAATGAGAAAAGTGACCGTTGAGGAGCATTTAATGCTTTACGTGAATAGTACACTGCTACATTTAATGTTTCACTCTTTTGTCAACTACCTCGGGCCTTGTATCAACTGCTCTTGCTGACTTTGCCTTTTGTAGCTTCTAATGTTCCTTTTGTCAGTCAGATTTGACATTGTAGCTTTTTCATCTTGTACTTTCTTCTAGACTCAGACTATTAAAATTACGTTTGAGTATCAGAGTCTTCAGCGTTTGTGCAGATGCAACTTCAGTCATCAGACTATGGAAGTGCTTTGTAGTGTGATACCATCATATCTTCAAAGCCTTGCTTCTGATTGCCATCTTCTGATGCCTTCCAGATCATGTTCTGATTTTCTCAAGACCATCTTCTAATGTCTTCTAGACCATGTTCTGACGAAGTTATCAAGATCTTTTGGATCAGAGCTTCTGAATGCTGATTTTGTGCATACTCTCTTAGGCTTTTCCTGAAATAGAAAACGTGAATAATTAGAGTACCACATTGTCTTATTCAAAATTCATATATAATGTTATCATCAAAACTAGAAATATTGATCGGAACATTTCATGTTCTAACACTTAAGAATCAAATTAGGGTTAACCAAGTTAACCTAATTTACATGTCATCTGGTTTTTACAGAATGTGCTGTCAGCGAGATCTTCTAGACGAAATATTCAACACACAATAAAAGGTTTCCTAAATTGTAGATTGAGATAAATCAGGAAACACAATAATAAAACATAACTGCTCCTGCTGTCCGACAAGGATGTCATGACATCGGTCATGACATTTACTAACAGAACCTATATTAGCTTAACATATATGCAACCTGCATAACACAATATAAATCATGTCATGACATCAGTCAAGACATTAAAACACCCAGGTATGTTTTACCACAAATGCAGCCAACATGAAAACATCTACAATCTCCCCCTTTGGCAAATTTTTGTCTAAAACAACCTGTCACACCATATTAGAGAAAGCACTTGCAGCAGAAACAAAACAAACACAAAAAGAGCTAATACAGTACAGACATCATACACCACCAGTATGCACACAGTGCCCACAATGCTACACTACCACACCATAAGAGCAGCACAAACAGATCAACACAAAGCATATCAAAATTTTGTTGATCACATAAACACCACATACTTGTTGTTCTGGGGTGACATTACTACTTCTCCCCCTGTTTGGCCACAAAAGTTGCCAAAGCAAACAACTGTCTGCTCCCCTATTTTTTTTTTTAAATTATGGTTCCTCAAAGATGCAGACTCCTAACTTGCTCCGTAAGTTCTCAAACTGTGTATCATCAAGGGTTTCTTGCTTAGTGCCCTTATTAAGCATGATACTAGTACCACCATCTCCTTTGTCTGCACCAACACTTCAGCCTTCAGTGTCAATGTCATTGATATTGTCTGGAACATTCTTATCACTATCTTTAGGATCGTCTTCAGTCTTCTTGGTTAAGTCCTCATTTTTCAAAATATGCACCATTTTCAACTATGCATCATTCAAGATCTTATTAGGACTAGTTACCTCTGTATGCATATTTAGATGAGACCCTGCTTTGGACGAGAGAACAAAGATTGTTGAGACAACTCAATGAAGTGAGTGAGTTTTAAACCATTTTTTGTGGGAGACGCGGAATTTGAGATCACGCTAGAGTTGTTGTAGAGGGATGGCAGCTGCAGAATCTTTTTGTGAACTGGGTAAACTTTCACATCTAGCTCATTAACAGCATCTAGATTAGTGGTTGACTTTTTTATAGAAATCAGTTTGTCCTTCACACAATCTTTGATGTAGCAGGGCATAGTTATGACATCCTTCTTGACATTCTGATTAGATACACCTTGGTGTATCCAACTTGATTTAGACCATAACAACAGAATTAAAATTATAACTATAAAATACAATACTATAAAGCCTTGGTGTAAGTGGAAAAAAAGAGAGCCGAGTGAACCACTAAAAAGAGTTTAGTGGCCAAAAGCAACAGGGCGCATGACGCGTCCTCAAGACCGCGCGACGCACCCTATGTTCTGGCAAACCAAGCTCTCTAG
This sequence comes from Vicia villosa, assembly GCF_029867415.1. NCBI lineage: Eukaryota > Viridiplantae > Streptophyta > Magnoliopsida > Fabales > Fabaceae > Vicia > Vicia villosa. The sequence goes on along the minus strand of NC_081182.1, from coordinate 156,775,078 downwards.
CTCGCAGGTCGTGCGACGCACCCTCTTTGCTCGCGACGCGCGCTACACCAGATAAACAAAAACCAGTGCAGCAAAATAGAAACCCAGAGCAACCTCCACTTATCACCTACACTACTCAATTATAGAAAAAAAGAAAAATAAAACTATTGGGGTGCCTCCCAACAAGCGCTTGTTTTACGTTGTAAGCTCAACGCCTTTATTGTGCTCGGGTAGTAGCTTTCTCCATAACACGCCAACGCTTTCTCCCCAACGCGAACCTAAAGAAAGTGTCTGAACCACACACTTGAACAAACGTTATGAAACAATAATATACAACAATACGTAAATAACACATATTAACAAACACGTAACGATAAGTAAAAACACGATTTTTACAAAAGTTTGGTGAAATTAACTAAACTACTTGAAAAGTGAAGATTTGAAATTAAAGAACTATCCGAGTTCAACTTGTTTTATTAGTCCAAGAAACAAAATTAAAACATGTATCTACACAATCAACTATAAAAAAGGATACAAGTATAAGGAAATTCGTAAATATACGATATCCACAAAACTCAAAAACAAAGAAACTATCGCAATGCAAATTCAATAGAAACACCTATCCCCGGCAATAGCGCCATTTTGTTAGAGCGGTAAAGCGGCAAGCAACAAAAGTTTTGGAAGTATTTTTCCGAGAAATTATCGTGTCCATAGAGATTAGTGCTATTGAACTACCGTTCGACGGATTCTTAGTTCTTGAGTTTGGGTTAAATGAGTTTTAAGTAAACAAGGAAAATATAACATATGAACATAAAATAAATACATTCTTGATAGAGAATAACTTATCTGGTTTGAATCTAAACTACTCCTCACACACTTAGATTTATCACTCCGTCACACTCAATCTACAATACTCATAAGAATCACCACATATCCCTCACATCAATGTCCATTTCTGCAACACCGACGAGAGTTCAACTGTGTTGCTCTTTCGATGATATCTTAACGGATCGAACAACACAGAGACATTAAACTTAGATATTATGTGGATGTTAACCCCAAACCCCATGTATAGAATCTAGAACTAAAAGGTATTCTCCTAATCAAGATTCACGAAGCATATTTCTATAACAACATTAACCCAAAGCGATTAAGCAAAAAGATCAGAAAAACACCGATTAAGATTTGTAAAGCAAACTTTATACAACTAGTAGAAAGAGTAACAAACATACATAGGTTTAGATTAAACTTACAAACAAACCCAACAAAAGTGGTTACAAAGGGAAGAGGAGGAGAAGAAAACTCAATTTCTCGCGATGTCAAACACGATCAATCGAGCTCTCGACCAAGAATCATCAGATTACAAGTCACAAATGTTGTTTTCTAAGCTCAATCTACCAAAAATTGAAGGTTGATGAGTTGGGGTTCAAAAATACCCAAAACATAACCTAAAAAAGTTGTTTTTCCCCTATTTATGCAATTTTGGATCTGGTGTAGCGCGTTTCGCGCGCAGGAGGGCGCTACGCGTGCTGACTGCTGTCTTGAAAAAATCAGTTTTAGTGTTTTGGCCATAACTTGAGAACCGTAACTCTGATTTTTGCCCGGTTCGAAGCGTTAGAAATCTTATTCAATTTTATATCTAACAATGACAAAATATCAACCAAATTTATGATTTTTTATTCTTTGATTTTGAGTCTTATTTATGGACGAGTTGGTTCTGTTGCTCAAAATGGCGCGTTTGAAGCCGTATCTTCGACACTTTATTGCTCATGCTCCAAATACACAAGAATACCTACTAAAAGACACAAAAACTATCAAAAGGTATAAAAATATATGAAAATACAACTATTCACAAAGTATGCGAATTTACATATAAAACGTGGAATTATTCAACGAATATCAACAAAAGTCTTGATAAGTGCCACAAAACATATATACAAATAAGTACAGTTTGGCACTTAACAAGTATCCACTGGATTAGCTGATTAGATACCAACCATACAAATTAAATTTGTGGCATGCTTGTGTTGATGGAGGAGGATGCCCTTGGATGTAGAATAAACCTCAATACCAAGAAAATAATGCAAATTATCAAGATCTTTCATATGAAATGATGCTTGTAACTGCTGTTTAAAGCTTTGAAGCGAAGCATGATCATAACCAGTAATAATGATATCATCAGATATAGATGAAGTAGGGCAATTCTAGTAAACATTCTATGAATAAATAGAGAAGAATCATATTGACTTTATGTAAAGGATAACCCAAGTAGAGTGGAGCATAATTTTTCATACTATTCTCTAGGCGCTTGTTTCAAATTGTATAAGGAGCGTTTGAGCTAGCACACACCCTTAGATGATGAGATTAAACCTTGAGGAGGAGTCATATAAATATATTTAGTTAGATCATCATAAAGAAAAGCATGTTTAGCATCCATTTGATGAATATACCTCCCGTTAGAAGCAATTATAGAGAGTATCGTACGAACATATGTCATTTTGGAAACCAATGAAAATATCTCATCATAATTAGTTCCATATTCCTGCTTATTTCCTAAGGAAACCAATTGAGTCTTGAAACGGTTGAGAGATCTGTCAAAACTCATTTTCACATAATACACCCATTTGATCTCTTGAAGAACCTAAAGTTTCTCATTCATTGCTTTTATCCAGCAGACGTCTTTAACAACCCATGCATAACAAGTAAGAACAGATATGCTATATAATGAGGTAGTTAGAGAAATATGTGAGGAATCATACCTATCTAGTGAACATCTATCTGGTGCTTTAGATATTTGACCAGAACATCTTGGTTCAACCGGTTGTGGATCAGGTGACGGATCTATGTCGGAAAGGGCGGTGGGGACCTATTTTCTGCATTATCTGGCATATGGGATTTGTAACACCCCGAATTTAATTAATTGGTTAATTAAATTAATTGAGAATTTAATTATTGGAAATTATCGAAGTTGGGATTATCGGTATGATTTTAAGAGGCGTAATTGGATTAACATGTTGATTGGAACTATTAAGTTTAAAGTCGGATTATTTAGTCGATTAGTTATAGAATAATATTAGAAATCATATTAGAATAAATAGAATTATCTTTATTGTGCTTAGTTGTGTTAGTTGTAGTATTTTGGAGGTATGAATAGTAGGCCCATTAAAAATAATAATATTATGAGATAAAAGGAAAATATTAAGTTTTGGTATCAGTAGGAGAAAACAAGGGTTTGTGAGAAAAGAATGAGAACGTGAAAAGCAGCAGAGAAGAGGAAAGTGAAAAAGAGGCAGAACACAGATTTCGACCGGAAAATTGTAGAGCGGGCTCCGAATACAAGGTAAGGATGAGATTCAATCTCTATAATCGGGTATATGATAGACCGTATGTGGGTTGGGTTGTATAAATTGATGTCATGGATGGGTTGTTTTTGTTGTGTGATAGTTGATCCCACGAATTAGGTGAATTGGATAATTGTTGTCTGTGTTGTTCGTACTGAATAATTTGCTATCTATATTGTTGTTTTACTGTGTTGAGAAATTATTGTGTTGGATTATGTGAAATTGGTCAAAGAAAACTGGAAAGAATATGGTTGCAGTTGCTGGAAATGCTGGGAATAAACGAAGAAGACGAAGTTGGAGTTTGGGGTGGGGTCACCCATATAAGGGGCGGGATGTAACACCCGTATAATTTTAATTTTAATTTAATTTGAATATTAGATTAATAATTATTATTATTATGGATCTTATGAAAATAATGAGAAAAATGATGGTTGATGGCATTTGGGCCATGTGACAGATTAGTAAGAAGAGGGGGTGTGGGTAGTAAAGCCCTTACTAATTTAATATTATTTTTCATAAAATAATTAGAATTGGGAAAGAAAGAACAGAACGTTAAAAGAGAAAAGTTGGAACACGAAGAACGTAGAAGAGGAACAAAGAGGAAGAGACCAAAGAGCAAGAATTTGGCTAAGGTAAGGGGGGACTCTTCCAATTATCATCTCTTATCGTAATTATAGATGAATAGTGTATGAATAGTTGTGTTGTTGAGTCAATTCTGTTGTATGTCAGAGTTAGGTTTTGGGTTCTAAGAATTGGATTAGATTTCAGGATTTTGATATGTAGATTGATAGATGATGATAGATTGATCCGTATGAATGAATTCTATGAATAATAGAGTGAAAATTGGACTGTTTTAGACTCAAAATCGTGGACTGGTATGAGTAAGAACGAGTGGGTTTTGGACTGTTACGAAGTTGCAGGTTCTGGGGATTTTTCTGGAGTTTTGCGTATGAAACAGTGTCATACGCGTATGGGATGAGGTCATACGCGTATGAGGGACATTCCCCAAGGGCTATACGCGTATGATACGCAGGTGCCCTGTCCCAAAACACACTGTACTGGCTGGTTGCGTATGAGGAGCGTATGGGGATGCTCATACGCGTATGGAAATTTTTAAAGAGGAAATTGAATTTGGTGATACACGTATGGCAAGGCTGATACGCGTATGAGGTTGCTTCTAGGAAAAATCTGGTTCTGGTGATACGCGTATGGACGCGTATGGGCTATGGGTGATACGCGTATGGGACTGGTGATACGCGTATGGCTTCTGTATGTGAAATTTATGTTTTGTGATTTTTCTGGAAAGTTCAGTGATGTGTAACTTTCGATCTGTAGGCCTGTTTTGTATGTTGTTTGAGACTGTGTAAACCTTGTGATGTGATTTTGTGGTTTACTGATGATTGATTGTATTGAATGATGTTAATGTATATATGAACATGCTTAGTAATGATGATGATGATGATGAAATGAGTATAGATGATGCTACTCATAGAGTGGAGATGATGAAAGTATGTTATATATATTTGCATGCATTCATAAGCATTGGAGAGGACTGAATCCTAGGTGATGAGACGATTCAGTGAATGGCAGAATTCCCATTGTGTGGAATTTGTGCTGGCAGGGCCGTATCTGGATGATGATAGATCGGTCGGTGGGTGATTCCCATTGATGATGATTGGTACCACATGCATAGAGTCAGTGACATTCATTTGCATGGATTTGATAACATGACTATATGTATACTCTTATATTGTTGTGATGATATGTGTGTGTATGTTGATGGACGATCTGGATATAGATGAGTTGGGTGAATAATATAACTGTTGATGTACTGTTATTTATAATGCAATAATATTTGTTAATTGCGAATGAGACTCACCCTTACACTATATTTTTCAGATTGAGGATAGCGGCTTCGACTCGGTGAGGATTAGCTCATGAGTCAATGGGTTTGTTAGCGTCGGGTCATGCTCTGATAGGTGTAACACTAGGGAACGCTGTTTTTTTTGTTTATGACATTAACTCTGTTTTATTTATCTTATTTGAGGATTAAAGCATGGATGATGTAATGCTAGTTTGATAATATATTCCGCTGTGTAAACATGAGATAGTTGATTTATGAGTTATGTTAGTATGTTTCTTCAGTGAATGCATGACTTGTGATCGATGTGGTTTATTTTTATTTATTAATTGTGACGCCCTTGTGCATGTTACTCTGATTTAATTTGATTAATTGCCACAGGGTTTAGAAGGGTGTTACAATAGTGGTATCAGAGCATAGTCGGTCGTTGTGACCAGAGTCTTAACGTCAGTCTTTCTGTGTATGCGACCAATACGAGTTATTTGTCGATACTTTTGTTTCTGACTGGATCGTTTGTGATTAAGCAGAGCAATGGCTGGAAGAGGTGGAAGAAATGATGATGCTATTGCTGAAGCTCTGGGCATGATTGCTGGTGTGCTTGGAGGGGGAGCTGTAGGAGCAGGGATTGGTGCTGATAGGCAATTGGGGAATTTTCAAAGAAACAATCCTCCATTGTTCAAGGGCACGCATGATCCTGAGGGTGCTCAGAAATGGCTCAAAGAGATCGAGAGGATTTTCAGAGTCATTGATTGTGTTGAGAACCTCAAGGTGAGGTATGGCACTCACATGTTATCTGAAGAGGCTGATGACTGGTGGTTAGCAACCAGAGCTGAACTAGATGCGGATGGTGTAGAAGTTACTTGGGCTATATTCAAGAGGGAATTTCTGAGGAGGTATTTTCCTGAGGATGTCAGGGGCAGAAAAGAGATTGAATTTCTGGAGCTAGTCCAAGGTAACATGACGGTACCAGAGTATGCTGCAAAGTTTGTGGAGTTGGCAAAGTATTATGTACACTACAACAATGATGAAGCCAGTGAGTTCTCAAAATGTGTCAAGTTTGAGAATGGTCTTCGTGATGAGATCAAGCAGGGTATAAGGTACCAGAGGATTCGGAGGTTTGTTGACTTAGTGGATTGTAGCAGGATTTTTGAGGAGGATAATATCAAGCTGAAGTCATCTCACTCTCGCGAGCTAGTTGACAGAAAAGGGAAGAAGCCTATGGATAGAGGTAAACCATATGGTAGAGTTAAGTCTGCTGATTGGAAGAAACCCAGTGGGGGAGATTCCAGTGCTCGTATCAGATGTTACAACTGTGGTGAGGTGGGACATCGTCGGAACGAGTGTAAGAATGATCAGAAGAAATGTTACAAGTGTGACCAGGTGGGTCATATTGCTGCTGATTGTAAGAGGAAGAGTGTGACTTGTTACAACTGTGGTGAAGAGGGTCACATTAGTCCGAATTGTACCAAGCCAAAGAAGAACCAATCGGGAGGAAAGGTTTTTGCTTTGACCGGGTCAGAGACTACTCCAGAAGACAGACTGATTAAAGGTACGTGTTTCATTCATGGCACACCTTTAGTTGCAATTATTGATACTGGAGCAACTCATTCTTTTATTTCTTTGGATTGTGCTATGAGGTTGAATCTTGAGATATCTAAAATAAATGGAAGTATGGTTATTGACACTCCTGCGTCGGGTTCAGTAACTACTTCGTCTGCATGCTTGAATTGTCCGGTTGATATTTTTGGTAGAGAATTTGGGATGGACTTAGTGTGCCTTCCTTTGAAACAACTCGATGTAATCCTGGGAATGAACTGGTTGGAGTTCAACCATGTTCATATCAATTGTTTTGCGAAGACAGTAATTTTTCCCGAAGAGGTTAGTACAGATAATCTGGAAATGACAGCTAGACAGGTGAATGAGGCTATCGGGGATGGTGCAACAGTGTTTATGTTGTTCGCATTGATGAATGTGAAAGAAGAAGTGGCGAGTAGCGAATTACCAGTGGTGTGTGAATTTCCAGAAGTTTTTCCAGAAGATGTAAATGATTTACCACCGGAAAGAGAAGTGGAGTTTTCTATTGATTTAATTCCGGGAACTAGTCCAGTGTCGATGGCACCGTATCGCATGTCGCCGTCTGAATTGGCTGAACTGAAGAAGCAGTTAGAAGAATTGCTGGAGAAGAAATTCATTTGTCCTAGTGTTTCTCCGTGGGGTGCGCCTGTGTTACTAGTGAAGAAGAAAGAGGGTTCGATGAGGCTGTGTGTAGATTACAGACAATTGAACAAGGTTACTATCAAGAATCGGTATCCTTTGCCGAGGATTGATGATTTGATGGATCAGTTGGTTGGAGCACGTGTGTTTAGTAAAATTGATCTGAGGTCTGGGTATCATCAGATACGTGTGGAAGATGACGATATTCAGAAGACTGCTTTTAGAACAAGGTATGGACATTATGAGTATTCTGTAATGCCGTTTGGAGTTACTAATGCACCTGGTGTTTTTATGGAGTATATGAACAGGATATTTCATCCTTATCTCGATAAGTTCGTGGTGGTGTTTATAGATGACATCCTAATATACTCTAAGGATGAGGAAGAACATGCTGAACATCTCAGAACGGTATTGGAATTGTTAAAAGAGAAGCAACTTTTTGCCAAACTGTCGAAGTGTGAATTCTGGTTAGGGGAAGTCAGTTTTCTTGGGCATGTGATTTCTAAGAATGGTATTGTTGTTGATCCTACAAAGATAGAAGCTGTGTCTCAGTGGGAAGCTCCGAAGTCAGTGTCAGAGATTCGTAGCTTTCTTGGTCTTGCAGGTTACTACAGAAAGTTTATTGAAGGATTTTCAAAGTTAGCATTGTCGTTAACTAAACTAACCAGGAAGGTACAAGCTTTTATTTGGGATGCAAAGTGTGAAGAAGGATTCCAAGAGCTGAAGAGGAGGTTGACTAGTGCTCCTATCTTGATTTTACCGAATCCGACAGAATCATTTGTGGTTTATTGTGATGCATCATTGATGGGTTTAGGTGGTGTATTGATGCAGAATCAACAAGTAGTCGCTTATGCGTCGAGACAACTCAAAGTACATGAAAGGAATTACCCGACTCATGATTTGGAGTTGGCGGTTGTAGTTTTTGTTTTAAAGTTGTGGCTGCACTATTTGTATGGTTCGAGATTTGAAGTATTCAGTGATCATAAGAGCCTGAAGTATCTCTTTGATCAGAAAGAGTTGAATATGAGACAGAGAAGGTGGTTAGAATTTCTAAAAGATTATGATTTTGGTTTGAATTACCATCCGGGTAAGGCAAACGTTGTTGCTGATGCATTGAGTAGGAAGACCTTGCATATGGCTATGCTAATGGTGAAGGAATTGGATTTGATTGAACAATTCAGAGACTTGAGTTTGGTGTGTGAAGGTACTCCTACTAGTGTCAAATTGGGCATGCTAAAGCTGACTAGCGGTATTCTTGAGGAGATCAGAGAGGGTCAGAAAGCTGATGTTGAATTGATCGATAAGTTGACTTTGATTAATCAAGGCAAGAGTGGTGAATTCAGAATTGACGAGAATGGTATACTGAGGTTTGGTGACCGAGTTTGTGTTCCTGATGTTGCAGATCTACGAAAACGTATTTTGGAAGAAGGACACCGTAGTGGCTTGAGTATTCATCCTGGTGCTACCAAGATGTATCATGATTTGAAAAAGTTGTTTTGGTGGCCTGGAATGAAGAAGGAAATTGCTGAGTTTGTGTACTCTTGTTTGACGTGCCAGAAGTCAAAAATTGAGCATCAGAAGCCATCTGGGTTTATGCAACCGATGTTTATTCCTGAGTGGAAGTGGGATAGCATATCGATGGATTTTGTTTCGAGTTTGTCGAGAACTGTCAGAAATTGTGAAGCTATCTGGGTCGTGGTGGACAGGTTGACGAAGTCTGCACATTTTATACCAGTGAGAATGGATTATCCGACGGAGAAGCTAGCTCAGTTGTATATTGAGAAGATAGTTAGTCTACATGGTATTCCTTCAAGTATCGTGTCAGACAGAGATCCGAGGTTTATGTCTAAGTTCTGGGAAGGTTTGCAGAAAGCTTTGGGTACTAAGCTGAGATTGAGTTCTGCTTATCATCCGCAGACTGATGGACAGACTGAGAGGACGATTCAGTCGTTAGAGGATTTGTTGCGTGTTTGTGTGTTAGAAAAAGGAGGTACTTGGGATAGTTATCTGCCTTTGATTGAGTTTACCTACAACAACAGTTATCATTCGAGTATCGGTATGGCTCCGTTTGAGGCTTTGTATGGTAGGAGGTGTAGGACGTCGTTGTGTTGGTACGAATCTGGTGAGAGTGCTGTGATTGGTCCGGAAATTGTACAAGAGACCACAGAGAAGATTAAGATGATTCAAGAGAAGATGAAAGCTTCTCAGAGTCGTCAGAAGAGTTATCATGACAAGAGGAGGAAAACACTTGAGTTTCAAGAGGGAGACCATGTGTTTATGAAAGTTACTCCTATGACAGGTATTGGTCGGGCATTGAAGTCAAAGAAGTTGACTCCATGTTTTATTGGACCATTCCAAATTTCTGAAAGAGTGGGAGAAGTGGCATATCGTGTCGCTTTACCGCCGATGCTTGCAAACTTGCATGATGTGTTTCATGTGTCTCAGTTGAGGAAATACATTTCAGATCCGTCCCATGTGATCCAAGTAGATGATGTACAGGTAAAAGACAACTTAACGGTTGAGGCATTGCCTGTGAGGATTGAGGATCGAAGGCTGAAGCAATTGCGTGGTAAGGAAATAGCTTTAGTCAGAGTAGCTTGGGGAGGACCAGCTGAAGGAAATGTTACCTGGGAGCTAGAGAGCCAGATGAAGGATTCTCATCTAGAGCTCTTTACCTAAGGTATGTTTTCGAGGACGAAAACTCTTTAGTGGGGGAAAGTTGTAACACCCGTATAATTTTAATTTTAATTTAATTTGAATATTAGATTAATAATTATTATTATTATGGATTTTATGAAAATAATGAGAAAAATGATGGTTGATGGCATTTGGGCCATGTGACAGATTAGTAAGAAGAGGGGGTGTGGGTAGTAAAGCCCTTACTAATTTAATATTATTTTTCATAAAATAATTAGAATTGGGAAAGAAAGAACAGAACGTGAAAAGAGAAAAGTTGGAACACGAAGAACGTAGAAGAGGAACAAAGAGGAAGAGACCAAAGAGCAAGAATTTGGCTAAGGTAAGGGGGGACTCTTCCAATTATCATCTCTTATCGTAATTATAGATGAATAGTGTATGAATAGTTGTGTTGTTGAGTCAATTCTGTTGTATGTCAGAGTTAGGTTTTGGGTTCTAAGAATTGGATTAGATTTCAGGATTTTGATGTGTAGATTGATAGATGATGATAGATTGATCCGTATGAATGAATTCTATGAATAATAGAGTGAAAATTGGACTGTTTTAGACTCAAAATCATGGACTGGTATGAGTAAGAACGAGTGGGTTTTGGACTGTTACGAAGTTGCAGGTTCTGGGCATTTTTCTGGAGTTTTGCGTATGAAACAGTGTCATACGCGTATGGGATGAGGTCATACGCGTATGAGGGACATTCCCCAAGGGCTATACGCGTATGATACGCAGGTGCCCTGTCCCAAAACACACTGTACTGGCTGGTTGCGTATGAGGAGCGTATGGGGATGCTCATACGCGTATGGAAATTTTTAAAGAGGAAATTGAATCTGGTGATACGCGTATGGCAAGGCTGATACGCGTATGAGGTTGCTTCTAGGCAAAATCTGGTTCTGGTGATACGCGTATGGACGCGTATGGGCTATGGGTGATACGCGTATGGGACTGGTGATACGCGTATGGCTTTTGTATGTGAAATTTCTGTTTTGTGATTTTTCTGGAAAGTTCAGTGATGTGTAACTTTCGATCTGTGGGCCTGTTTTGTATGCTGTTTGAGACTGTGTAAACCTTGTGATGTGATTTTGTGGTTTACTGATGATTGATTGTATTGAATGATGTTAATGTATATATGAACATGCTTAGTAATGATGATGATGATGATGATGAAATGAGTATAGATGATGCTACTCATAGAGTGGAGATGATGTAAGTATGTTATATATATATATATATATATATATATATATATATATATATATATATATATTTGCATGCATTCATAAGCATTAGAGAGGACTGAATCCTAGATGATGAGAGGATTCAGTGAATGGTAGAATTCCCATTGTGTGGAATTTGTGCTGGCAGGGCCGTATCTGGATGATGATAGATCGGTCGGTGGGTGATTCCCATTGATGATGATTGGTACCACATGCATAGAGTCAGTGACATTCATTTGCATGGATTTGATAACATGACTATATGTATACTCTTATATTGTTGTGATGATATGTGTTTGTATGTTGATGGACGATCTGGATATAGATGAGTTGGGTGAATAATATAACTGTTGATGTACTGTTATTTATAATGCAATAATATTTGTTAATTGCGAATGAGACTCACCCTTACATTATATTTTTCAGATTGAGGATAGCGGCTTCGACTCGGTGAGGATTAGCTCATGAGTCAATGGGTCTGTTAGCGTCGGGTCATGCTCTGATAGGTGTAACACTAGGGAACGCTGTTTTTTTTGTTTATGACATTAACTCTGTTTTATTTATCTTATTTGAGGATTAAAGCATGGATGATGTAATGCTAGTTTGATAATATATTCCGCTGTGTAAACATGAGATAGTTGATTTATGAGTTATGTTAGTATGTTTCTTCAGTGAATGCATGACTTGTGATCGATGTGGTTTATTTTTATTTATTAATTGTGACGCCCTTGTGCATGTTACTCTGATTTAATTTGATTAATTGATGGGGGTTTAGAAGGGTGTTACACGGGAGCCCCAAATTGATAAAGGGAAGTGGTTGGGGCTACAAAATTAGGGGGTGGGCGCCCCATACAAGGGATGAGCGCCCCATGCCATTAAGATGGCCGTCCTAGGTCATAAAGAAGGAGGGTGGACGCCCCAGGTTTCAATTTTGTCCATTTTGGTTTTTTGTGTTTTGGTTGTAGTGTTATATTTATACATTGAATCCTGTAGGTACGTATTAGAGACATAAGTAATATCATTAGCTTATTATTAGTTAATTTTTTGTTTGTATTGGAGGTATGGCATGAGCTAGAATTAATTAAATCCGTAAGTTAGTATACAAACTATTTAACAGAAAATAAAGAATAGTAGGATTCATATATTTAGCAGTATAGTATTAATATGGTCGAACCTGATTAAATATTATAATAAATTAATACATTAAAGGTGTTATAATGGTAGTAGTTGATTAATTTGACTGAGGTGGTATACTAGTAGAAGCAATATAACAGAGTAGTGTAATTGTTAACAGTATATGTTGAGTAGCAGTAAAATGACCTAGTGAATATTTGATAGAAATCCCAATAGCATGTCTACTAATTTAGCAGGGTAGTAAATTTTAGCAGAAGAACAATTGATTAGTAGTAGTATAAATAACTAGTAGTAATAATAGTATATAAAAGTAGTACCGATTAGTAGATTAAAGCGGTATAATTAGTTAATCAGTTGGTAGTCGAAAATTGTCGGAGTAATTCGTATACATTTGTAGGTATTTTTGGTTGGTTTGTCTTGTTGAAATTATGTCGAATAAGTTGAATTGCAGGTGAAGCTGGATTGTCCGGTTTACAGAATTGTGTTAGTGTTTATTGTTGTGAATAAGTTATTGTCGAATACATTGTTGTTGTTGTTGTTGAGTTGTTATTATTATAAGTTGTTGTTGATGCGTTGATTAAGTTGTAGGCCTATGGCCAGTGTTGAAGCGACATTGAGTACCTCTGTTTATTGGTACATTGTTGATGTAGGCATATGCCTTGCGACGATTGTTATTCTTGTATGTGAGTGTTGCATTCATACATTTACATCTTTGAGTTGGCCTAGATTGGCAATTTTTAAGTTGGAGCTATGCTCACCACGTTGGCCTGGATTGGAAAATTAGCGACGAAGGCTTATGCCTTGATGCCTCAATTAACTGACAATTTTCTAATTTGGGAGTTCTGCTCCAATGGTACCATATGCATATGCATATTTGAGTAGCATCTTGAGTTGCGTGTTAAACTAATTTGTTGTTATTAAGCTGTGTTGATTTAAGTGTTATACTGACGTGATGGGTGATTAAAGTTGTCTTATTGTTGTTATTCAGTTGTTTGTCGGTTGATGCACATTTGTTGTTATAAAGTGGTGATATCTGTATGATTTAATCTAATATATTTTTTATCACGCACCTGTTTATATTGATTCGATATCTCACCATTTCTTTTGTTTCGCCGTTACCTTTATACTGGTAACGTGCAGGTGATACGCAGTGATGAAGATTTAGTAGCTTCATCGAGTCCAAATTGGTATTGTCGCTCTGATACGTAACACTCGGGGGGATATTTATACTGTTGTTTCAATGTTGTTATTATCTTAGTTGTTGGGTTACAAGTTGAATAATAAGAAGTACTATGAGGTTTTCAAGTTGTTTTAATTGAATAAAGATGATTTGCTTATAAATTCGAATGTTATGATTCCGTTGCGTATCATAAAAGAGATGTTATTTTTAAAGAATAAAGCATGTTGTTAAGAGTTCACTGACTTCTCCTAAAGGTGTTATGTATCGTTTATAATGAGGTTCATGTCGTAGTTTTAAAGTTGAAATGTGATGTCCCATTGTTTTGATGAAATTTTATACTCTAATTTTTATATTAATTACCTGGTAGAAATGGGGTGTTATAGGATTTCTGGTTTGTAACATTTTATAAATTGAGGCATAACATAAAAGCTAGGAAGAATAGTAATATCATTTATGATAGGGGAAAGAGAATGAAACATATATGATTATAAAAAAATGTAACATTCTTAGAAACATCATAACACATAAAACCCTTATGAGAGTTCTTATACCCCATAAATGCACATTGAATAGACTGTGCTCCAAGCGTATTTCGTTCAAACATGGGTAAGTGAACAAGACACACACATAAAAAGTATGTAAATCACTATAATCAGGCTGAGTTTTAAAAAGACAAAAGAATGTTAGAACAAGATTTGTTCTGATCAATTATCTTAGTTTTGATGATAACAATAATATGAATTTTGCTTAAGATAATATGGTACTCTAATCCAATGCAATTTCCTTTTCAGGAAATATATAAAGAGTACGCATAATTCAGCGCTCAGAAGCTTTGTCTCAAAGGGTTCAGCATGCAACATCAGAACATGGTCTGGCAAGACATCAGAAGATGGTCGAAGCAGAATCAGAACATGGGTCTATGGAAGCATCAGAAGAACAAGAGAACAGAAGCACTGAAGTACTGATGGTATCACGCTCAGAAGCACTTCAAGGTCAGAAGATCAGAAGATGCTATGCACCAAGCTGTTTGACTCTGATGATATTCAAACGTTGTATTCACAAACATCAGATCAGAAGGAAGTACAAGTGGCAAGCTACGCTGACTGACAAAAGGAACGTTAAAAGCTATTAAAGGCTACGTCAGTAGACACAGCGTGAACAAGGCTCGAGGTAGTTGACAAAAGCGTATAACATTAAATGCGATGTTGTACGGAACACGCAAAGCATTAAATGCACTCAACGGTCATCTTCTCCAACGCCTATAAATATGAAGTTCTGATGAGAAGCAAGGTTAACGATCCTGAACAAAACAACTCAAATTAACTTGCTGAAACGCTGTTCAAATTCAAAGCTCAGAATCTTCATCTTCATCAAAGCTCACTACATTGCTGTTGTAATATATTAGTGAGATTAAGCTTAAACGTTAAGAGAAATATCACAGTTGTGATTATCGCTTTTAAGAAGCATTTGTAATACTCTTAGAATTGATTACATTAAGTTGTAAGGAACTAGAGTGATCGTGTGGATCAGAATACTCTAGGAAGTCTTAGAGGTTATCTAAGCAGGTTGTAACTAGAGTGATCGTGTGGATCAGTATACTCTAGAAAAGTCTTAGAGGGTATCTAAGCAGTTGTTCCTGGAGTGATCAGTGTGTGATCAGAAGACTCTGGAAGACTTAGTTGCTGACTAAGTGGAGAACCATTGTAATCCGTGCGATTAGTGGATTAAATCCTCAGTTGAGGTAAATCATCTCTGCGGGGGTGGACTGGAGTAGTTTAGTTAACAACGAACCAGGATAAAAATAACTGTGCAATTTATTTTTATCTGTCAAGTTTTTAAAGCTACACTTATTCAAACCCCCCCTTTCTAAGTGTTTTTCTATCCTTCAATTGGTATCAGAGCGCCGGTTCTAAGGTGCAAGCACTTAACCGTGTTTAGAAAAGATTCAGGAAGAGAAAAACGCTTCAGTAAAAGATGGTTGATGAAAGTGAAAAGTCTACACCTGCATCTACATCTGGCTCTGCTGAGCAATACAACGGTAACAATGGTTATACTAGACCGCCGGTATTTGATGGTGAAAACTTTGAATACTGGAAAGATAAACTGGAAAGTTACTTTCTTGGTCTAGATGGTGATCTATGGGATCTTCTGATGGATGGTTACAAACATCCAGTAAATGCCAGAGGTGTAAAGCTGACAAGGCAAGAAATGAATGATGATCAGAAGAAGCTCTTCAGGAATCATCATAAATGCAGAACTGTTTTGCTGAATGCTATCTCTCATGCTGAGTATGAGAAGATATCTAACAGGGAAACGGCCTATGACATATATGAGTCCTTGAAAATGAATCATGAAGGAAATGCTCAAGTCAAGGAGACTAAAGCTCTAGCTTTAATCCAGAAGTATGAAGCCTTCAAGATGGAGGATGATGAAGACATTGAAAAGATGTTTTCAAGATTTCAAACTCTTACTGCTGGATTGAGAGTTCTTGACAAGGGATACACCAAGGCTGATCACGTAAAGAAGATCATCAGAAGCTTACCCAGAAGATGGGGTCCTATGGTGACTGCATTCAAGATTGCAAAGAATCTGAATGAAGTTTCTCTGGAAGAGCTTATCAGTGCCTTGAGAAGTCATGAAATAGAGCTGGACGCAAATGAGCCTCAAAAGAAAGGTAAGTCTATTGCATTAAAATCCAATATCAAGAAATGCACTAACGCTTTTCAGGCTAGAGAAGAAGATCCTGAAGAATCAGAATCTGAAGAAGAAGATGAACTGTCCTTGATCTCCAGAAGGCTAAATCAACTCTGGAAGACCAAGCAAAGGAAGTTCAGAGGCTTCAGAAGTTCAAAGAAATTTGAACGTGGAGAATCTTCTGATGACAGAAGATTTGACAAGAAGAAGGTCATGTGCTATGAATGCAATGAGCCTGGACACTTCAAGAATGAATGTCCAAATCTTCAGAAGGAAAATCCCAAGAAGAAGTTTCAAAAGAAGAAAAGTCTTATGGCAACCTGGGATGAGTCAGAAGATGATTCAGACTCTGAAGATGAGCAGGCTAACTGTGCGCTGATGGCGACAGAAGATGACGGATCAGAATCTACATCAGAATCAGATTCTGAAGAGGTATTTTCTGAACTTACTAGAGATGAGTTAGTTTCCGGTCTAACTGAACTTCTGGAACTCAAGTCTCAGATTAGTCTCAAATACAAAAAGCTGAAAAAGCGATTTGAATTTGAAACAAAGAAGCTTGAGTTGGAGAATTCTGAATTAAAAGAAAAACTTTTAAAATTATCCAATAATGTTGGATCTCCTTCTGATTCAGAAAAATCCACTCCTAGTCTAAACCATATTCTGAAAGAATATGATTTAAGTTTCAGGAAGTTCTTATCTAAAAGTATTGGCAGAAGTCAGCTAGCTTCTATGATATATGCTGTGTCTGGAAACAAAAGAGTTGGCATTGGCTTTGAGGGTGAAACCCCATACAAACTTGAACCTGTTGATGAAATGAAATTCACATACAAGCCATTGTATGATCAGTTCAAGTATGGCCACTCCCATGATATTAGGCACACTTCACATGCTCAAAGTTTTCACATAACACACACCAAAAAGCATGTGACACAACCTAGGAAATATCATGAAACTCACATTAAAAATTATCATGTTGTTCCTCCTATTGCTTACAATGTTAAACCCAAGGTCAATCAGAACTTGAGAAAATCTAACAAGAAAGGACCCAAAAAGATGTGGGTACCTAAGGATAAGATTATTCCTATTGCAGATATCCTTGACTGCAAAAAGGACAAAGCACAACATGTCATGGTACCTGGACTCTGGATGCTCACGACACATGACAGGAAGAAGGTCTATGTTCCAAGACCTGGTGCTTAAGTCTGGAGGAGAAGTCAAGTTTGGAGGAGATCAGAAGGGCAAGATAATTGGCTCTGGAACTATAAAGTCTGGTAACTCTCCTTCCATTTCTAATGTACTTCTTGTAGAAGGATTAACACATAACCTCTTATCTATCAGTCAATTGAGTGACAATGGTTATGATATAATCTTTAATCAAGAGTCTTGCAAGGCTGTAAATCAGAAGGATGGCTCAATCCTATTTACAGGCAAGAGGAAGAACAACATTTATAAGACAGATCTGCAAGATCTTATGAGTCAGAAGGTGACCTGTCTTATGTCTGTTTCTGAAGAGCAGTGGGTCTGGCACAGAAGATTAGGTCATGCTAGTTTGAGAAAGATTTCTCAGATTAACAAACTGAATCTTGTCAGAGGACTCCCTAATCTGAAATTCAAATCAGATGCTCTTTGTGAAGCATGTCAGAAGGGCAAGTTCTCCAAACCTGCATTCAAGTCCAAGAATGTTGTTTCTACCTCAAGGCCATTAGAACTCTTGCACATTGATCTGTTTGGCCCAGTCAAAACAGCATCTGTCAGAGGGAAGAAATATGGATTAGTCATCGTAGATGATTATAGCCGCTGGACGTGGGTAAAATTCTTGAAACACAAGGATGAGACTCATTCAGTGTTCTTTGATTTCTGCATTCAGATTCAATCTGAAAAAGAGTGTAAAATCATAAAGGTCAGAAGTGATCATGGTGGTGAATTTGAGAACAGATCCTTTGAAGAATTCTTCAAAGAAAATGGTATTGCCCATGATTTCTCTTGTCCTAGAACTCCACAGCAAAATGGAGTTGTAGAACGAAAGAATAGGACTCTGCAAGAAATGGCCAGAACCATGATCAATGAAACCAATATGGCTAAGCATTTCTGGGCAGAAGCAATAAACACTGCATGCTATATTCAGAATAGAATCTCTATCAGACCTATTCTAAATAAGACTCCTTATGAATTGTGGAAGAATAGAAAGCCCAACATTTCATATTTCCATCCTTTTGGATGTGTATGCTTTATTCTGAACACTAAAGATCATCTTGGTAAGTTTGATTCCAAAGCACAAAAATGTTTCCTTCTTGGATATTCTGAACGCTCAAAAGGCTACAGAGTATACAATACTGAAACATTGATTGTTGAAGAATCAATCAATATCAGGTTTGATGATAAGCTTGGTTCTGAAAAACCAAAGCAGTTTGATAATTTTGCAGAGTGTGATATTGATATATCAGAAGTTGTTGAGCCAAGAAGCAACGCATCAGAAGCAGAGCTTCTCAGAAGCAAAGAATCTGAAGATCAAGTATCAGCTTCTCTGGAGAATCTAAGCATATCTGAAGAACCATCTGTCAGAAGATCATCCAGACTCATCTCTGGTCATTCAGAAGATGTCATTCTTGGAAAGAAGGATGATCCAATCAGAACAAGAGCATTCCTTAAGAACAATGCAGACTGTCAATTAGGTCTTGTATCTTTGATCGAGCCAACTTCTGTTGATCATGCTCTAGAAGATTCAGACTGGATAATTGCTATGCAAGAAGAACTGAATCAGTTTACAAGGAATGATGTTTGGGATCTTGTTCTTAGACCAGGTGGATTCAAAACAATAGGTACAAGATGGGGCTTCAGAAATAAGCCCAGAATGAGAAAATGAAAAGTTCTTATAAAAGGGTATTTTCTGAAATGAAATTGTTTTTAAGAAGTTCTGATTGAAATCAATTGGAATTATGATTCAGTTATTACTAACGTTTCATTGTCTAAGTTGATTCAGAATCTCTTTAAAAGCAAAACAGCTGTAACTGGCTATCCATATGGTAAACACGTGTTCACTACTCCTGGACAAGCGTGCGTGCAGTTGAGGGGACGTCTACTTAGGTAACTGTGCAAATCACGTCTTTTGTCATTACTATCTCTCCTCACGTCACGTAACATTAAATGCTTTTCATCATTAACTCTCTTTCAGTTTTCTTTTATATTCTTCAAACGTTTCTTTTTCCCTCTTATATTTCTCTCACTTTGCATACAGTTTTTTTTCTTCGTTCTCTCTCTTTGCATTCATATCATAAACCCTAGCAGTTTCCAATATCTGCAAATCCATCATGAATCCATCGTCAAGCTCTGGGAATCAAGATAATGATTGGAAACAAAAGAGAAAGGCAACTGCTGAACCAGAGACCAAACCAAAAAGAGTAAGGATCACCTATGACCCTCTCAAAGTGTATCAACCCCTTGACGGTACCCCTCAATCACCTCCCTCTTCAAAGACCTCCACCACCTCTTCCTCCTCATTCATCCTCTCGGAACCACCTTCTTCACCATCTGATATCTCCTCTCCTTCAACCCTTCCATCAGATATTTCTTCATCTCTCTCACACCCTTTTCCCACCAGAACACCTAATCCCTATAGTGTTGTTCTTCCCGACTCCAGGTTCACTGTCAACCCTCCAACCCCTACCACTCAATCATATCTGGAGCTTTTACATTCTGATGTAAATGGCTGGTTGGAGATTCTAGGTGCTGCTCACCTTAATCATCTGGATGAGTATGCTACAAGCAACCTTTGGAATACCTTTCGTCAGGATTTTCTGGATAAGGCTACAGACACTCAGAGAAGGATTATGTCTGAAGCTCCTGGTGTTCGTGGTCTCCGGTTGGAAGTTGGTGAGAGCAGCCATCACCATCTCATCAGGAACAGAAGTGTTCTTGAAAGGAAGATACCAGCAGATGAGTTGGAAGAAGAAAATCTCTGCAGAGACACGTGGTGTGGAGACCATGGTTTCCTGTGCTGACTGGAGATTTTCAGTGGCTGTTCAACTGGTTCAGAATGAACCCCTCTGAAAAAGCACCTCACATGGTCTTTCCAGTAGTGGTTTATCCTGCTGAAGTTGCTGGTCCTACTCCTCCAACAAACCTAGCAGCTATTCTTCAAGCGTTGGAAGATGGAACTTCTGAGCTGCCTGAACCAGAATACGCTAAGGCTACTTCTGAGTCAGACTCAGATGAGGAAATGGAAGATGCACAAGCTAAAGATCTCCCAGAAGATCACCCTACTGAGATTGCTGTCTCTTTTGGCAGAAATTCAGGTGCCTCTTCTTCTGGTGAAACCTCAGCTCTGATGGAGACCTTGGAAACTCTTCATCAGAATCAAGCTATGCTGGCTTCTCGTTTGGACGCGCAAGAAGCAGCCAATGCTGAGTTTCGCTCCTTCATGGCAAGGCAAGCTACAAGCACTGACGGGATTCATGATGTTCTGGCGCGGATCTTGCGTAGGCTAGGATCTTAGTCTTTTGGTCTTTGTAGTTTTCTTTCCTTGTTGCATCTGTTTTCCTGCATTCCTCTCCTGTAATCCTTCTGGTTGGTTATCAATGAAAAGTTTCCTTAATTTTACATTCCAGTGATTTTTATTTGTCGCTTTATTCATCTGAATCTTTTGAAATATTCTTTTTGATGTTATGACAAAAAGGGGGAGAAGATAAATGATAAATGATTTGATTAATCTATCAGTTGCTGGGTAAAGCTCCCACACATTTACTAACAAGAACTGCAAGTTCTATATGGTTTAAGTGTTTTGCAGGTATAAAGAAGTGAAGAGAATCTTCAAAGCAAACACAAGAAGCAAAACCATGGAAACTGAAGCAAGCTGAGTGCTGTCAAGCTTCAGAGATCAGAAGCACTGATAATAGAATTTGATCCATATTTGTCTATTTGATCTGACAAAATTCTATTTGCTCTGATACATTATTTTAGCCTATATGGCTCTGATACATATCATGTGTTCTAATATACATTTTATGTTCTGACTCGTTCATGCTGACTTTTGTCGTTTAGTTTTTGTTCTGTAACATTTCAGGATGTAGAGATGCTCAGATGATGCTCTGGTACATTCAACAATGTTCTGATACAAATCTAGCATGAAGTAAAGTTGGTAGAAATTCAAAGCTCTGAAAGCTATCCGAGGGAAGCAGAAATCAGAAGCTGTGAATGTTCTAAAGATCCAGAAAACTCAAGTTCTGAAGCTGTCCTAAATGGAAGCAGAAATCAGAAGCTGTGAATGTTCAGAAGATCAAAGAAATTCAAGTTCTGAAGCTGTCCTAGATGGAAGCAGAAATCAGAAGCTGTGAATGTTCAGAAGATCAAAGAAATTCAAGTTCTGAAGCTGTCCTAGATGGAAGCAGGAATCAGAAGCTGTGAGTGTTCTAGGGATCTAAAGAAATTCTAGTTCTGAAGCTGTCCTATGGAAGCAGAAGTCAAAAGCTATGAATTCTCTGAAGACAGAAGCTTATATGATCGTCTCTACCGAAATAATCAGGGAAGTCTTTTATTAAAGTTCTTCGAGTATTTATTTCAGGGGGAGATTATTTATCTCAGGGGGAGATTGTTAATCTCAGGGGGAGACATATTCATATGCTTATGCTATAGCTGTGTAATTTGTCTTTTGCCGTCTGTTCTTTCTGATCGCAAATTCATATCATTTATATATGTTTTTGTCATCATCAAAAAGGGGGAGATTGTTAGAACAAGATTTGTTCTGATCAATTATCTTAGTTTTGATGATAACAATAATATGAATTTTGCTTAAGATAATATGGTACTCTAATCCAATGCAATTTCCTTTTCAGGAAATATATAAAGAGTACGCATAATTCAGCGCTCAGAAGCTTTGTCTCAAAGGGTTCAGCATGCAACATCAGAACATGGTCTGGCAAGACATCAGAAGATGGTCGAAGCAGAATCAGAACATGGGTCTATGGAAGCATCAGAAGAACAAAAGAACAGAAGCACTGAAGTACTGATGGTATCACGCTCAGAAGCACTTCAAGGTCAGAAGATCAGAAGATGCTATGCACCAAGCTGTTTGACTCTGATGATATTCAAACGTTGTATTCACAAACATCAGATCAGAAGGAAGTACAAGTGGCAAGCTACGCTGACTGACAAAAGGAACGTTAAAAGCTATTAAAGGCTACGTCAGTAGACACAGCGTGAACAAGGCTCGAGGTAGTTGACAAAAGCGTATAACATTAAATGCGATGCTGTACGGAACACGCAAAGCATTAAATGCACTCAACGGTCATCTTCTCCAACGCCTATAAATATGAAGTTCTGATGAGAAGCAAGGTTAACGATCCTGAACAAAACAACTCAAATTAACTTGCTGAAACGCTGTTCAAATTCAAAGCTCAGAATCTTCATCTTCATCAAAGCTCACTACATTGCTGTTGTAATATATTAGTGAGATTAAGCTTAAACGTTAAGAGAAATATCACAGTTGTGATTATCGCTTTTAAGAAGCATTTGTAATACTCTTAGAATTGATTACATTAAGTTGTAAGGAACTAGAGTGATCGTGTGGATCAGAATACTCTAGGAAGTCTTAGAGGTTATCTAAGCAGGTTGTAACTAGAGTGATCGTGTGGATCAGTATACTCTAGAAAAGTCTTAGAGGGTATCTAAGCAGTTGTTCCTGGAGTGATCAGTGTGTGATCAGAAGACTCTGGAAGACTTAGTTGCTGACTAAGTGGAGAACCATTGTAATTCGTGCGATTAGTGGATTAAATCCTCAGTTGAGGTAAATCATCTCTGCGGGGGTGGACTGGAGTAGTTTAGTTAACAACGAACCAGGATAAAAATAACTGTGCAATTTATTTTTATCTGTCAAGTTTTTAAAGCTACACTTATTCAAACCCCCCTTTCTAAGTGTTTTTCTATCCTTCAAAGAAGGGGGAATCAAAATCAATAACCATAGACGGAAGACGACTGGTCTGAATATGGCAGTGGAAATAGTCTCTACCCAAAATCAGGATGGCACAAAATCTTGAAGAAGTAAGGTGCACATTACTTCAAGCAAATGACGATTCTTTCACTATATCATCCTATTTTGTTGGGGGTATTGGGACAATATGGTTGAGACAAGATCCTTTTTTGTTGAAGGTACTCTTGAAACTCATGAGACATATTCTCCCCACCAGAGTGAGATCAAAATTTTAACACTGGCTTGAAATTGAGTTTCAATATATGTCAAAAACTTCTGAAACATAAAAAACACTTCAGACTTAGATCTAAAAAAACATATCCAAGTAAAACGGTCATGATCATCAATAAATGTGACAAAAATATTTATAGTGAGCATGAGATGTTGCAGGAGACATTCCCCACACATCACCATGAATTATCTTAAAACAAGTGGAGGCACGATGGACACCTGATGGAAAATGAAGTGTTTTACTTTTAGCCAATTTGCAAACAAAACATGAAATAAAAGCAGTACAAACATGTTTATTTCCCAACAAACCAGCTTTAAATAAATGAGACATAACAATTCAATTTGGATAGCCTAATTTCTATGCCAATCCTTATAAGAGTTCATAATATTATTACAAATAAAATATAAATGACTAGAATTAAACTTGAGTGGATATAATCTTCCGTCTTTAGACCCTTCACGATCACCTTCTTCGACACCTGCTCCTGCACAAGACAACCAACACGAGAAAAATTAACATGACAATGATTATCCACCAATTGACCAACAGACAATAAATTGGAAGCAAGTCCAGGTGATACAAGCACGTCACAAAAGTTAGAGTTTATGTCACCAACATATGTGATGAAAAGTTTATTACCATCAACAATTTGAATTTGTTGATTACCATTTTAAGAATGGAAATTATGCAAGTATTCAGAGGAACCCATCATGTGATTGGATGCACCAGAATTAAGAAACCTTAATTGAGAAACATTAGAAGACTTACCCTGAATTCCCAAGGCTCAAAGAGTAGAGAGTACCATTTGTTGAATCATTTCAGCTTGTAGAACGCCTCCATTAGGTGCACCGTTATTGAGAGGGCCAACTGCCGAGTTTGTAGTGGCATGGAATGCCTTGGCGGGATGTTATGCTAGTCGGGGAGAACGTGTTGGAGAGTAGAGATGATATGACCCTATTGTTTGCAATAGTTGCAAAACTTCTTACTGCAGTTGCGAGAAATGTCCAAATTGTTTGTAAGAAAACCATTGGACTTTCGCATATCACGACCCTTTCCTCTACTCTGAGAAGCATATGCAACCGTCACAGGCTCATATGTGATAGCATCATGAGACATGGTGTCTTGAGTAAGGAGACATTGTTCCCCCCTAAGGAGTTTTCCAACACAAGTATCCGAGGAAGGAACATGATTCCTATTCAGCAAAGCTCCTCTAGCAACCTCAAATTTTGGGCGAAGCTTAATGAGAAATTGATCACGCCTACTTGTGTTATAGACCTCTTGAACAGCAACGACGGAAATATTAGGAACATCAGCATGTATAATAGAAGAGTGTTCTGTCCACAGATTAAAAAAAACCATAATAATATTCTTGAATAGACAATGTACCTTACTTGTAATAAGCTATCTCTAATTCTAACTGAAATTGCTTAGCTGCATTGTCCTAATTATAAATAAGCTTCAAATAGTCCCACATTTCTTTAGCAACGGAAAAGGAGCGCAAATTATTAATCATTTGAGGATTAATACAACTGAGAAGTGACAACTTGAGTATCTTTATATTCCCACTTTTCTAAAACAGCTTTTTCTGCCAGTGCCTCAGAGACACCGTCTAATAGACTCCATAATTTCTTTCCTTTAACATGCATTGAGAACTGAAATTCCTAAGCAAGATAATTCTTTCTGATAAAAGGAACACAAATATGATCTCTTTGTGTTTCGGAAGCCATAGAAAAATATTTCCAGTAATTTATATAACTTCAGAACAACTAAAACAAGACACGTGAATAGTAGAGAACTTGAGAACGACCCAAAAAAGCGTGAACAGGTGTTGCACGTAACCTAACTAGGTAAGGTTCTCAACTAGGAACCAACTAAACTAATAACATTAATTAATTAATGCGAGTCACGACACTGAAACGGAGAAGCATCAATTCTCGTTATCAAAGATAGAGCTATGGAACGACGATTTATCGGAGTTGGAGGTTGGGAGTTCTATTTCAAATCAGTTTCAGGAAATGAAGGGAATAAAATAGACAAATCAAACCGATACGAGAACAGTGAACACGACCAAACTGAACATGATTTGCAAACACGCACGAACAAAGAAATTTCAACCCTTGAGCACTTCCAAGAACGGATCTGAGAAACGATTGTAAGCACCAATGATCACCAATCGTAAGCTAGAAAGAGATTACCGAGAATCGAGATCTACCGAGATGATTTCAAGAGAGACCTAATGGGGTGCCGCCGGATAAAACCAAGATTAACTTAAAACTCATAGGTTTGATCGAAAACCTATTGATACCATGTCAATAATTCTTCGCTTTACCCTAATTGATACCATGTCAATAATTCTTGTATATATAGAGGTTACAAGGATATACGGGTAATTATACTAAATAATTACATTTAATGAAAACAAATCAATTTCTAATTTATTTCCCGTATTCTATGAACAAATCCTTATTCACATCAACTTGAGCAAATCTAGCACTAATTTGCTTCAGCGGTGCACTGCCCTAATTCATGACATTAGATCCCACTCTTAGTGAATACGCAAATCTAGCACTAATTTGCTTCAGCGGTGCACTGCCCTAATTCATGACATTAGATCCCACTCTTAGTGAATACCCAACCTATAGCCAAAATGGATGCTCCTTCTAATTTTTAAGAGGCTTAAAAAAACTTGTATTGTTACACAATTAATAGTTGTCTCATATTTTTCTTAAGTGGAGTCGGAGAAAGATCTCCTCCCAACTTCCACAAGTCAAACTAATACCAACCATCTAAACACAACACACATGTCAATATATGTCACTAGAAATTCTTGCCTTATATTCAAATCTTCTAGTTACATCACATGAGAAGTGATTGTTCTATCATAGGAAGAAAATAATTGTTGATGCAGATATGCCAACCATAACACTTAAATCTCCAATGATGTAACATTCTGCCTCCAATCTAAAAATTCAATTACCTGCCAACCAAAATTGTTTTTCTAGCAAGATCTAGAACATAATCCCCTGTCAAGTTTATATGGAAAGATCCTTGATATTCAAGCACAAGGGTTTGGAGGAAAACTGTTATGGCTCAGCCATATCCCCTCAATCCGACCACCATGAGATTGGTCACTCTGGACCGAAATACATCAACTGGCTATCCAGTTGCACTTCTAGAATCTTCTCCTGACCACTCGACTATCATGTACCTCACTGTAGAGGATCTACATATCAAACACATTCAACGGTTCTCCGCATTCCACAGTTGAAAGATAGCGAAGTCTTTATTCCTCTCCCCTATATATAAGGAATGACGCCATTTTGAGGTAAAAAAACATATTTTGTACATTTTTTGTGCATAACTGTGGAGTAATTTACATGAATAGAAATCAGGAAAATATACAAATTTTATGATGAAAAGAAAATCAGAATAGATTGGCCTAAATATATATGATTCCCTTGAATGCTTCTGCTTGTGTAACAAAATCATGCTAATACTAATCCATGACTTGAGATGGCCACATTAGTTTCCAAATGGAAATTTCATTCTCACTCTCAATCTTTCTTATTCCCCCATAAAATCCATCAACCTCATTTCCTTCCTCTCTATGATCTTTTCTATTGATACTAGTCTGTCTCCATCTTGAACCAGGAGTGTAATGCCTGAACTCTAGCACCACTGTGTCTGCATTCATCACATTTATCATCATATTAGCTATGATTGAATCTTAAGAAAAACCTGATTTTGTTTACTGTTAAAACTTTAGTAAAATTGAGCTCATGAACATAGATTGGCCATGATATGAATATATTCACTGTGTTGGTAGAAATGATGACATACATACTGATCATGAAATGTTTTATGGACCATCCAAATAGCATAACAAGTGGTCCACATTTAGATATACATATACATGTCAATTTTTTCACTTTATAATCTTCCCAATATAAAAATAATGATTGATTGCATAACTTTTCCATTTAAAATATTAAACAACAAATCAGCATACTAAAATAATCACCACTCTATCATCAAAATTTCTAGGCAATTTCTTTCTTTTAGCAACCACTTTTGTATAAACTATATATAAATATAGTTATAACTTATATTTTAGACATAAACCGAATATCCTCTGCATGTAACTGCAGATATTAATCCTTCGAAGTGGGAAAGATCTTAATAGATAGCAAATTCTCTCTCAAAAAATTTAACACTGCTGTTTAACTAGAAATCAGTTGGAACCCAAAAACTCTTATTTATCCAGTAACATATGAAAGAAATTAACATTGATTAATTTACCACTAATATGACATCGGCAATGATTTTCATTCCCATCGCATGACTCCAAGTGACCTACAACACCATACCACCAACCTGCCAGAAAATATCAAAGGTTTATTAATGAAAATGGTATTAGAGATTAAGCTTAGAAGAATATATGAATATGGGAAAAGGAACAGACCATAAGGATATTCTTTATTTCTCCTCCACTGAATCTCTATGTGATCACCAGGATGCAAATTATTTAAACAATCAGAGATATGAAGATCATGTGAACAAGTTTCAACAGGAGGTGCTCTTAATCTCTTCCATGGAATGCCACACTCTGTAGCATCTCCTCTTCTTCCATGTGCAGGATACCTGTAATAACCAATCCATCAACATCTAAATGAAAATACCTGTATTAACCAATCAATCAACATCTAAATTTCATTTTCTTTCTTCCTATATCTTGATTTAAAAATTCTTCAAATCTGTTTGGTACTCAAATCTATAACCAATGTGAACATGTCAAATTTACCTTGCTTGAAAGGTATCGGTTTGCGAATCATAGCTAACTTGAGCATCATAGCAAGACAACATGAATCCAACATGACCGTTCTACAACATAAACATCGATATATGTTAACCACATATTTGAACTAGTTTGTTGTCAAAATATTATTTCCTTAGGAAAATGATCAAAGGGTTTTCATTCATACCTCACGGTTATAGACTTGAGCAGGAAACCAGAAGCTGCCAGTCTCAATAGCAAGATACCAATTCATAACAGAATCAACAACCAAAGAACTCCTCATCTTGCAGCTATCAATTCCATCATCAACCTTTAATTTCATCCACTGAAAAGGCCAAAGAATAGAGAAATAACTCATCAAGAAGCCTCTTTGTGTTTGTGTGCCATGTTTAAACTCCTTAACACCCCTTTTCGAAGCAACATACCATTTCCATTCCCTATAAGCAGCTTGTCCAATAACTCCACCCCATTTATTCTTCATGTGCCTCTCCCAAAAGTAATCACTCACACACTTGTCTCTCAAGGAATGGCACACACCAGCCATTTGACAGAGTGATGAAGGAGGCAGCTTTTCAAGTATGCATTCTAAGGTCAGCTCAGGCAAGTCCAACAATGATAACTCCTCCTTGCTCTCTTCAACATTCTCAACTCTTGAACTCAGACTCTTCTTCAACAGAGACATCCTTGTATGAATTTCACAAAGTAAACCAACCCAAAAGTGATTGCTGAAGAATGTTTTCAAAGACAACAAAACTTGGTGAAGAAAAGGAGAGTTTAAAAACAAGAAAAAGGAGATGCAAGTTAAGAATAAAATAGGTTGGAAATCTTTTACGGGTCAAACTTGAATTTGGTATATGAGATAAGAAAGCCTCCAAGACCTAATGTGGAACTTAAGGCAATCACTTTATTTGTTATTTAAGATAATCAAAAGAAATGAAACAGCACAAAATTGTGAAGCTAATTTGGTTTCGGCAAACAAACACCTTTTAAAAAATGCAATATTTTTTAATTAATTCAAAGAGACCCCCACAAGAAAAAAACAATGGTGGGTCTCCCTCACATAGGTTTGAACAGAATTAATAAGGTTGACAAACCAACCTACGAATTCGGGTGGAAATTGCCATTACTTGAAAGCTTGAAACACCATTTTAAGAATTGGGTTGGAATAGCTCAATTTTACAAAATCGAGATTACTTTAGCTTATAAACATATTTTAAACTCATATCTTTTTTTTTTATCGTGAAACTTTTTAACACATTTTCTTACACTTAAGAATGAATATCTGGAACATTGATATAAATAATTGATGAACTTATAGCGGAATAATGTAATAATAAATGGCCTAATAAATTTAAGATAAACTCTGATGTCTTTTTAAAATGTAAATTAAACTTAAATTATTCTAACAAAACGGACTTATAAAATGATAATTGTCTCCCACTTATAAATTTATATTAAGATTATATTTTATTTCTGAATTTTATAACAATATTTAGTGAAATTTCAACTTAAAACTTTTGGAAACTCTTTTCGTTAACCAATCAATCTATATTATCCCAACGACATCAAAAGCCTTAATATTATTGCTGCTTTTAAAAAGAAAAAGAATAATAATAAATCTTTGAGAAATTGGTCTACCTCTTTTTATTGGTTGCTTTTCAAAACAGATAAAAAACAATAGGGTAAGCACTAAACAGGTGGCATTGAAAGAAAGGTTGAGTCTTTGTGGTAAAGGGGTCCTATGAAGTCTTTCATAGGAAGGTGAAGAAATGTGGGGCACCAAAACCTGATATCAGGTTTTGTGACACCTGGAAAATGAGATTAACAAAAATGGCAAGAATAATGGGGGACAAATTAATGAAAAAGATACAACAAGTCTAGATACAAAGACCCAAATCTGAAGAATCTTTTGTGTAAAAGAAATTGAATATATTGATATGAGAATAATTTGTGCACAGAACAAATCTTTGGTAGTTGAAATATAAGCAGTGATAGGTCCACAATAACAATGTATAGAGAAAGAGATTAAAAGGGTTTGGTGATGAATGTTTAAGGAGGGTGGTAGTGGGTTGGGTAGGTCCTCATTTCAACAAATTCTTCACCATACATACCTCAATTAGTTTCTCTCTATATTCAAAAAAATTCAATACTTGTTGCACTTTTCTCGTTGATACTTGTATTTTTAAACTCTTACTACTTTCGAAATACTCGTTAGCTTTTCACATAAATAAAATTATTGAAAAATACAAATTTGTTTTTTATCATTAGTGTAGAAATAACACACATTTTTTTATATAATTTTATTTATAATTACTTATAATAAGTAATTGATGGAATAGTTATTTTGTACAATATGAAAAGAATGGCCGGCTAAGATCGAAATAGGTTTGTTGGGGATGCCAAACGCATTTCTACTTCCTAGATTCTGTAATCCATTCAATTATACTTATAACAAAACTAAACAACAAACGTACAGATAATTAAATATTTATTTTTGTTACTTTTTAAAAAAATAACTAACTTTTTAATTTTAATATATAAATATATATAAATATTAGCTCACAACTTACATTCATTTGATTTAAACTAATATATTAATTCAATATAATTAGAGTGAAGATCTATTTTTTCCCTCACAAATCTTACAAAATCAAACTAGTCCCTCAAAAAAAATAGACTCAACTTAATTCTTAACAAAATTTAACTGGATCATATTAGTCATTTTGCTCGGTTTTTTTATATTTTTAAATCGTTTTTTTTCTTCATATTTTTAAACAATGACTGGACTGTCACGTTGTATTTTATTTTTTATTTTTAAATGATAAATTGATTTTTATTTTTAATTTTATTTTTAAGCAATTATGAATTAATAATATTAAAAAAAAGCCAAAATTATTTCTTATAAAAAATCGAACTCGATCTTTAAAAGACATTTTTGTTTCTTTACCATTAGGCCAATGTTCATTCTTAACAAGTAATTTCCATGATTTTTACTAATATGAACAAATTTTGTACATAACTTTTTACTTATGAGGTCTCATATCCGAGTCCCTTCAGGTTAAATGATATTCACTTTAGAACTAGATAAATCAATTTCTATTATTAATAAAGTGACTATCATTTACAACTAGAAAAATCAATTTCTATAGTTAGGAAATTGACTATTATTTACAACAAGGCAAACCAATTTATATTTTTAATAAAGTGCTTATAATGTACCATTAGACAAATCAATTTCTATTGTTAGTAAAGCGACTATCATTTACAACTAGACAAATCAATTTCTATTGTTAGTAAAAGTGACTATCATTTACAAATAGACAAATAAATTTCTATTGTAAATATAGAGATTATCATTTACAACTAAACAAATCAATTTATATTGTTAGTAAAGTGACTATCATTTACGGTTAGACAAATCAATTTCTATTACTAATAAAGTGATTATCCTTTACAACAAGACAAATCAATTTCTACAGTTAGTAAAGTAACTATCAATAACAACGAGACAAATCAATTTCTATTGTTAGTAAAATGACTATCATTTACAAATAGAAAATCAATTTCTATTGTAGTAAATTGTCTGTCATCTAATCTGAAGGGACTTGGGTT
This sequence comes from Vicia villosa, assembly GCF_029867415.1. Classification (NCBI taxonomy): domain Eukaryota; kingdom Viridiplantae; phylum Streptophyta; class Magnoliopsida; order Fabales; family Fabaceae; genus Vicia; species Vicia villosa. Next base: position 156,743,170 of record NC_081182.1, on the reverse strand, counting down.
CAAGACCTTATTGATACAAATTTTATATTTTTTGTTTTAAATTTAGAATTGTTTAAAATCACTAGAAATTGTGAAAATTACTTATCAAGAATGTACATTGGTCTAGTGGTAAAGACGTAAGATGTAGTTTTTAATAAAAAAACAATTTGACTAATATGGTCCTTATAAATTTATAAGGGATTAAATCGGATCCATTTTATTGTGAAGGACTTATTTAAATTGTGTAACTTTTATGAGGGATCAAAATGAGTCTCCACTCGTATAATTATTATCCCATGTATCCTAATATTTATTTTTGATATATTATCTTCTTTTATGAAATTAAAATATATAACTTTGATAATTAAATAAAAACGTGTAACATCTCTAATTTTATAAATTATATTTTAAAATATTTGTGTGTATATAAGTTCCCTTAATAATCATGAACTTTTATTTTAAATGTTTTTTTTTCATATGTATACTAGTAATTATTGTGATATTTTGTATGCATTAGATTTGTTCTAAAAATAAACTCAGATTAACAATTGATGATGGCGGCCCTTCAGACTAGGGGTGGCAAAACGAGCCGTGGCCGGTCGGGCCGGCCTGCGCACCCGCCAAAATATGGTGGGTTGGGTTGGGATTTTAGGCCCGCCGCTCGCCAAAGTCCGCCCCGCCAAAACCCGCCGCCCGCCATAGCCCTCCCCGCCAATGCCCGCCGCCAGCCAAAGCCCGCCCTCCTCTAAAATTCTCTCTTTTTTAATTAATTTTAGTAATTTCAATTGTTGATGGTTTATTTTATATATTTATTTGTAAATATATGTAATATTTTTTTAAGTAAAATTTGTTAAAAAGTTGCTTTTATAAAAAATTGTTTTAAATAATAAGTGAAAAATTTAATTAAAAGGTAAAAAAAAACTATTAATCTATTAAAAAATGAAAAAAATAAATAAATAAAAATAGGCGGGCAAGCCCGCCGCCCGCCATCTTGGCGGGGCGGGCATGATTTTTATGCCCATTTCACTTGGCGGGCATGCCCGCCCCGCTTATTTTTTAGCGGGCTTAAGACAGGGCGGGCGGCTCGTTTTGCCATCCCTACTTCAGACGATAGCTTGATGAAGGTGTTAATTGAAATCTCATGAGAAACTCTAGTATGATTGGTATCTGATGCTTTGGCTCGACGATGGTGGTCGTACATGCAAACACTTAAATGATAAAGCCAGTAGCTATCAAAGGTGGCAAATATTTTTAGGGTTAGAAATGTATCATGAATGTTGTTAATGTCAAGGTTACATAACCTTGTAACTTGCGTTTGTTGATTAAAGAATCCCTTTGATGGTACGATTTGTGGATCTATGTGTTGTGCACGTACAACGGTCTATTGGTTTTGATGATGACACTTGTTAAACAACTTTTGAAGATGATAACTCCATAAGTTAAATAACTTTTGGTGTTGATAGCTTTTTTTTTTAAAGTTATATATGAGAATTGTCTAAGAGAGGTGATATCAATTATCTAATAATTCTTGATGATGACATATGATCAGCATATTATACTTAATCTTCACTATTCCAACCAGCTTATAAGATCCGACCTGATAGAGAGTGAAATTGCACTTAAATAAATGAATGAGAGATTAATTTAAGTTAGAATATTAAATTAGTAAGTATTTTATTTAAGTGTTATTGGGCTCCTTTTGTAATTGGGCTTTTAGGTTTATTGTCTATTGTCACTATTATATATGTAGTCTCTATGAGACATTGAAAAAATCAATCAAATGAAATCAAAGTTTATTTTCTCTTTTATTTTATTAAGTTATTTTAGTGTTATTCCCCTTTTCTAGTAGAACCCTAGTTTATAATTTTGGTAGGAATTGCTTCCTATCAATTGGTGCTCTCATTTTCTATCTCACTTCCGCTTAAATTCATGACAATATTATTGTTTGATGGGAAAGAAGATACCTATTGGTGGATTCTTTGTTTTAATAAATTTTTCAAAGAGTGTGAAACACCAGAGTCATTGAAGGTTTTGAAAGCTGTTGGAGCATTGAGAGGTTCTGCTTTCAAATGGTGGATATGGTGGTCTCGTGTTCATCGCAGATATAGTTGAGATACATTTACAACATCATTATTATGGCGTTTCAAGCCGGAGTAGAGACCCATTTTACCGCTGAATGATGAAGAAGAGGAACCACCATATGAATTAATGGAGTCCATAGATCCAATCTCGAAATCTGTTGAGGAGAATATTGAAGAAGAATCTGTGGAGCCTATAGCAGCTAGTTCTTTGCTTGAAAAAGATAAGGGAGAGGAACACGTTATTGACAAATTTGTAATTAGGGATAAATCAAAAGATGGGTTTCATTTAATCTTCATTGGTTTAGACAATGTTTCTTCTGACTATAGCAATCTCACAAATGAATCATCACAAAAACCACACTCTATAGATGAAAAACCTAATTTCAGGATGTCCTTCAAAAGCCCTCATTAACGAACACACCGTCAAGCTCCGATCACACAACTCAATTTACATCAGTCTTTGATTCTTCACCAGTGCTCATGGCCAAGGCTCCTTTCAACGGAAATAGGTTTCAGGATGATGCATACTTTTCAATTCCACCAAAACCTCCAGATCCAACCTTTTCAAAGACGAGCGTGAAATCCCACGATGCAACAAAAATAACCCATCCCCGATCATAGCCTGATTCCATCATTTTGAAGAGGATTCGAAGAACCGTGTATCAATCACTATTTCACGGTGACGCTGACCTTGTGGTTCCACCCAAACCTTCTGATCAGATCGACATTCGATCATCACCACCATTCCTTTCATGTTGGTCAAAACAACCAATTCAACATTACATGGAGAAGGAAGACGAGGAGAATGGACCTGAAGAATCAACTAATGCTGATGTTAGTGTTTCTTTGAATGAAATTTCTAACAATCAAGCTTATCCATACGAAGATGTTAATGCTATTCCAAACATGTACGAAATCGGCACTTCGAAACCGGGGACCGAATTAGTTCATAGTACTTATGAACAGAAGACTGCCAACAGATATATTGACAATCAAGGGAAAGCTTTCAAGAAGCCAAACAAGGTTCTCCACTGTCCTCGCTGCAATTGTTTGGACACAAAGTTTTGCTATTTCAACAATTACAATGTTAACCAACCAAGGCACTTCTGCAAAAATTGTCATAGGTATTGGATAGCTGGGGGAGAAATTTGGAACGTTCCTATTGGAATCGGTAAGCATAGAAATAAGCATTTGCCTTTGAAGAACATACCTATCACACAAACAGATTCTGACCCTACTAGTCACAAGGGGAAGTTCCTCTTAGTGAACCACTAGAAACTGTGTTAAATCTCAAAGACTGTACAAAAATTGAAATGGACTCTTCTACTATCCAAGACAATATTGAAGACTTAACTGACTTAGTTGGAGATGAAGATAAGGCAAAGGTGATTGTAGAAGCAGCAAAAGTCGCCATGGGTCAAGAATTGTCCCCTGTGCACTTGATAAATGTCCATCAGTTTGCTCAAAAGGTGATGGACCTACCTGACTACGGGAGAAGGTTTTCTGATTACCTAACTACCAAAATGAATGATATTGCACCAAAATTGCAATCTTTAGTTGGCGATAGTGTTGGAGCTCGTTTATTTTCTCATGCTGGTAGTCTCACAAATTTAGCTAAGTGCCCCTCATCAACTCTTCACGTTCTTGGTGCAGAGGTTGGTCCTTTGAGATGTTGGCCTGGTGATATTGCTGGTCTAAAGGGTACTCATCTTGAGATAATTTACGGAGTTTTCGGTTACATGCAGCTTTTATCAGCATGTTTCATGTCATTTGCTATGATAGGAAATGAAAATGGCGATGAGGCTGATTTTGTTATACCGAGTCATATACGAAGTCAGGCTGAGGACGCGGTGAACCGATATCATGTGAAGATGGAATCCATGCCAATATTAAGAAGAATAACGGACAAACATGGAAATATTGCTCGCAATTGTGTCACGGAATCGGCGAAACACATATTAGAACTGTTGGAGATCATCTGCAAAATCATATTCGATTTTGAAAAAAGAGATGTTTGCAGTATTAAAGAAAGTTCCTTGAGAAACAAGATTGCTCTTGTAGATGGGATAAGAAATGGAATTTCTAAGTTATTTGTTGTTGCATCAACTCACAGTGGGTTAGCATATAAGGGTTGTGACGGCCCGGTTTTGTTGAACTCCACTGCCAATAACACTACAGAGAAGGTACTTGTCCTTATATTGAATTTTATTAATGGTACTGATATAGCCTTCAAGGGAGCTGCCTTACTTCAAAACTTTTATCATGGTTTCATCTATCATTATTGCTTAATTGGTAGTGTTGTAAGTGAGTTTTTGATTGCTGATATAGTATTTTATGGTTATGCTCAAGAGATTTTGGTTAGATTGAATTCAACACTTATTGTGTTGTTTGAATCAAATACTGTCAAGAATAAATTTATGAGGATGATGTGTGGCTTTCAAAGAATATCAATGTCTTGCTACCAAGAGGTAGCCTATCTATCATTTGTTGTTGAACATTTCCTGAACATATTCCAGCAATGGCCCTTTGGTTCCACTTTTTCAATTAGTTTACTAACTTGTTGGGAGAAGTTTTCAAAATGGAGCATCACTGTGTTTGATTTCAATAGATGTTCTTGTTGTTCTCCTTATACTTCAAATTGTGGAATTCATATATATGGTTGTCGCACGCTCGCGAAAATGAACAGAGTCGCCACCAATATATTTATCCCAAAGAGGGAAAGGAATATCAGAAAACCTAAGATGAATAAGAACGAGGTCTTTCGACCAGAGATAGGGTACGGGAGTCGGTTACGCAAGGGGAAGGTACTAGCACCCCTCGCGCCCATCGTACTCGATGGTATCCACCTATGTTTGTTACTATCTAAATGGTGTGTACTATAAATCTAAAGCTTAATGCTAAGGGAATGCATGCAAATGAAAGAAAAGAAACACGGGGAAAAATAAGGTTTATAAATAGTTGTGCTCGCTTAGGCCCCGCGACCTAATGCCTACGTATCCTTTTCAGGAATCAGAGCGCCGTAGTTCGGCTCTTTAGTTTTTGTTTGTTTTTGTGTTTTTTAGTTGAACAGTTACATTCACACTCCGCTGCTCGACCTCTGGAGTCTTAAGCTGGGAATGGAGCGGAAGTAACGTGCTCTTAAGGAGAAAGAATGCCCTGAAGGCAAGAGAAGGAATGCCTCGGAGGCAAGAGAGAGAAGAGAGAAAATTGGTTTGTGTCTTTTAGGTGTAATTCCATGATGAACAAAACCCAATACAAGGTTCCGCACCACTTCATTACTTTGTTTAGGTCTGAGCCTTTATTAAGTGTTTTAGATGTTTTTGATTGGTGATTTTTAAGGGGAATTAATCTGCGAGTAGAATCACATAAAATGGTAGAGAAACAGATTAGGGAATGAATCCCACTCATTTCTCTACATAATGATCGAGAAACAGATTAGGGAATGAATCCCACTCATTTCTCTACATAGCAATCGAGAAACAGATTAGGGAATGAATCCCACTCATTTCTCTACATAGTGATCGAGAAACAGATTAGGGAATGAATCCCACTCATTTCTCTCCCACTAAGTGATTGAGAAACAGATTAGGGAATAAATCCCACTCATTTCTCTCCCACTTTTAGTGAAGTGTGATTCGCCTCTTCCTTTATTAAATGTTTTAAAGTTGAAAAGAAAAAAGGAAAAGAAAACTAGCCTAAAATGAATAACTAGCCTAATGTTATGATTATACCTAAGTTTTAGGATTTTAAGGGAAAAGACTAAGCCTAATATTATGAAGATTATAGGTCCTAAATCTTAAAGGAAACATACAAGTGAAGTCACAACATTATAAGTCAAAAGAATCAATGTAAACAAATGATACAAAATAGTACAAAATGATTTAAAGATGACTTGAAACATAGTACAAAGCATGGAAGCAAAAGATGCAAAATATAGTACAAAAATCGAATTAAAATACTATTATTTCTATGATTTTTATATGACAAAAACAAGAATTCTAATCAAGCAAAAGAATTACAATAATATCCTAAACTAATATTTTTTTGGTGATTATTTTTATATGCCAAAAATTAGTACTAATGTCTAAAAATATAGGAGAAAAATTAGTATTATTATTGTCTAAAAGAAATGACAAAAAATCTACTTAAAACACAAAAGAATCAATTCAAAAAAAGGAAACAGGGGGGTGCAATCCTGAATTGCAGTGTGTAAGGAGCAACAGGGCGCAGGCCCAAACAGGGAGGCCCGGAAGAGTTATTTTTGTTGTTACCTAGCCTGCCAAGAACGGTACAGCATGGGCCAAATAGGGGTGCGAATAGAATCAGGCCCAGAGGAAGTTTGTTTACAGATTTTTGTTGCCAAAAGATGGCTCATGGGCCTCAAGGGGTGCAGAGAACAATTTCGTTACAGGCCCACAGAACTAGCTTTGATTCATCCGTTAATTCAGATTTTATTTAACTAATGTCAATTAAATCAATTAATAGGAAATTAAACCTTATGTTATATTCCAATTATATCAATTAATCAGATTAATAACATTAATAATAATAAAAATGAAATGAAAAGGGGATAGGGTTTATATGACGTTCCAGATTCCTCTTCTGATTTTCACTCTCTTTTCTCTCCGACGGCGACGGCAGCGGCGATAAATTTCACTAGCCGATCAAAGCTCAAAAACGCCACCGTCCGCGCCTTCATTTCTCCAAATCAAGATCCTAAATCAACTTGGCTCTCAATCTCTACGGTTCAACACTCTATCGAGATTCAACAGAGGAATTGGAGTTTAACGGAGCTCCGTTGTGCAATTCGACTCAGGGCAAAGCAAGATTAGGCAAATACGCAGTGAGACGCGAAAGTTACCTGAAGTACGGATTGGTGTTATTTGAAGAATTCCGGAGATGCTTCTGAATCGATTTGTATGGTGCAAAATTGAACACGATAGGTGGAGAAGATGATGTTTCTTCAGGTAAAATTTTGATAGCTTCACTCTTCGTATTCCTTATTCTTCTTCTTCTCGTGTTCTGAGTCCTTGTTTCTTTGAGTATCAGGCGATGATGATATCCTTGTTGACGTGTTGATAGTGTCGAAGCCTGAATGAATATTGAAGATTGTTGCCAAACTGAAGATGAAGATGGTGATTCGATTATCAGTGAAGCAGAGATTACAGATCGTGAAGGATGAAGGAGATGCAAGGTGAATTGAAGATGATGTGAAGGTGAATTGAAGATGTGTTTCAATGGAGTTCTGAAGGTTGTGAAGCAGAGTGATGAAGGGAGGTTCTGAGATGATGATTGTGAAGAAGGCGAGAAAAATGGTTGAGAGATGAATGAATCGAAAAATGGAGGAGAGGCTGAAGTGGTGGAAGAAGTTCTCTTTTATAGCAGTGAAGGTTAGTTCTGTTCTGATTTTTTCTTGCCTTCTATTGGTTTCTACAATCTGTTAGGTGTTTGAGGATTGGTTAGAAGTTATAGGTGGTTGAGAAATTCTGTTAGGGAAGTTGAGTGAGTTAGTTAGATGTTTGGAAAGTTGTTATGGCAGTTAGAAGAAATTGCAGGTTAGTTAGACTTGGTTATAATTCTGTTTCGGCTTGTAACTGGTTTTCTGGAGGTAGTTAGGATAGTTTTGAAAAACTGTTATGTGGTTGGCTGTTAGGAAAATCTGTTACTGAATCAGTTAGTTGTTAGTTAGAAACTGTTTGATGAGCTGGCAGGTGGTTAGAAAATGATTGGTTAGAATTAGTTAAGTTAATGAGAGTTTGAAATGGTTCCAAGCTGCTAGAAATTGGTTATTTTCTATTTTTGGTACTGAACTGCGTATAGATGTATTGTTGAACTACGATTGAATTGTGGATGGCTGTATTGTGACATGATGTCTTTGGATGATCAATTTCTTGAACGTGAATTGGCTGCATCGAATGAACACCTTGCATTTGAATAGCTGACCATTTCTTGACTGTATGAATGAATATTTGATCACTGTTAATGTTTGGAACTGATATGGCATGGTTTTGAGTTATGTCTTGTGTATGAATGGACGGTGTTTGGACTGTTAGGACATGCTGGTTATTTGGATTAATAATGTATTTTGAAACTGATTTTTTTCTGGTTTTGTATGCTATGGATGTTTTGTATGCAGGGCTGGTAGTGAATATATGGAGGTCCAGAACATATGTGCTGCAAGTATCAAAGAGGCCTGCCTTGGCATATTTGGAGGCTTTGTAATAGGAAGCATAGTGTAATATGTGGGGGCAACATCATGAAGAGGGCCATGGATGGAATTACTTGGTGAAGAAGAAAGAAACGGGGCTTAAGGATGTAGGTCTAGGAGATATTTGCTGCAAGTTCAAAGAAATAGATACAAGGCTTTTGTTGTTAAAGTAATTTCACTTTGTAGTTGAATACTCCTTGAATATGTTGACTTGTGATTCATAGATGGACCTTCAAATAAATGCATAATTAGGTACTCGAGAATAGGCATTTGGTCCTCGGATTCTGTGTAATGTTGCTTGTATAATCTTCATGAATATTTTGAGCTTGAAATATAATGTGGGCTTTTCTCTTCACATTCAAATAAAATTTGAATAATTCTTTTTCCAAACTATGGCCCAAAATAAATCGTTCCTTAAGCAAGCAACATAAGAAACTCAACATTTTTATCCAAATGAATATTGTACTCAAACAGTGAACCAAATAATTATATCCAAGTTCCATAAGAAAGATCCCTCGATTAATAAATGAATAGTGAAGTAAACCTGGTTCTTGATGAATGCAATCATAGAGAAATAAACCCTTGGTTCTTGATCCTTTAATTATGTGTACAATGAAATGCATGGTTTTATTGATGACCTAAGATGCACATGATGTCAGAGCCATAAGCCAATTAGAAATAGAATTAGGAGGGCAAATTTTGGGGTGCAACAGCTGCCCCTATTTAATCATCTTAAACCTGAAGGCGAGATTGGCGCTAGCCTTTTGATCCTTCGAGGTAGAAGAAGATTAAATATCAAGAGAACCTGAAAATTTGCCTGATGAGATATAGGATCCACTGGGGAAAAGATGGTGTCAATTCCACTGAGAAAGAAAGTATCAATTATGGATTGGACCAATTAACTCTAGGTTAGAAATGAAATAGAACTCAACTTTGGGTTGAAGAAGAAAAGCGAGTCAACTCAGGGTTGAAGAATAAAGGGAAGTCAACTCGGGGTTGAATAAGAGGTAAACATCAATTCTGGATTGAGAACGGAAATGGAACTCGGTATTAATGGGACAAGATATGGGTATCAACTCTGGGTTGAAGAAGAAGAAAAGAAAATCAACTCTGAGTTGAAGACAATGGGTAGACATCAACTCTGGGTTGAGAGAAGGTAATTCAACTCTGGGTTGAAAGAGGAAAGATGAATAATTAGACATAACCGTCAACTCTGGGTCGAGTGGGAAAGACAGGAGATAATCGTCAACTCTGGGTTGAGAGGGAAATAAGGAAGGATGACCGTCAACTCTGGGTTGAGTGGGAAGGGACAACGGATAACCGTCAACTCTGGGTTGAGTGGGAAAATGAATCAATTCTGGATTGAATGAAAGATGATTGTCAACTCTGGGTTAAGAAGTAAAAGATCAACTCTGGATTGAAACAGGATAACCGTCAACTATGGGTTGAGTGGGGAAGAAAGAAGATAACCGTCAACTCTGGGTTGAGTGGGAAAAGATAAAAGATAACCGTCGACTCTGGGTCAAGTGGGAAAAGGAATCAATTCTGGATTGAGTAAAAGATAACCGTCAACTCTGGGTTGAGTGGGAAAAAGAAGAAATCAATAAGGAATATCCGTCAACTCTGGGTGAGAGGGAAATGAAAAAAGATAACCGTCAACTCTGGGTGAGTGGGGAAAATATAATTAACTCGGGGTTACAAGATGAAAGGAAAATCAACTCTGGGTTGAACACTAAAACATCAACTCTGGGTTGAAGAAAGATGAACATGATTGACTTTGGGAGATGACACCACAATGGTAACTCTGAGTGATCTAGTGGAATATAAATTGAATGCTTTGTAGGGACCTCATCTGATGAGTAACTTGGCTTATGCTTCATATGCAATGTATGATTTATTTGTGCACTTCTGGAGATGCAATGCTATGGATTATATATGCAGTGTACTGATTGATTAGGGTTTCTGCTTTGTATGGAATAGATTAGGTGGAGTTCTGAAACTCTGTTTGCGATTCCAGGTGAGGGTGGATGCCCCTGCTTTATTGATGATTGGATCATTAAGGGAGATATGCTAATGTAATGATATGCATGCTGATTGTATGATTATGAGTGTAATGATTGTTTCCAAGATATGAAGGACGAATGGAGAATGCCTTTGTGGAAAGTTCGTTGCTTGAAGGATAGAATCGGTGGAGGTGTTTGGCTTGACTCCTCGACACTTACCTCGATATCTGACGCTTGATTGAAGATGACTTCTTTCTATCTTGCCCCAGCTTGTATGATCTTTTGAGATAGAACTTTGATAAAGCTTGAATCATGGAGATTTGTAATGGTCTGCCCCAGTGTTGATCATGGGATGAATGCCCCAGATTGAAATGAACCATTCCACCAGATGGATGCTTCAGGTATTTGCTTGGTGGATGACCAACCTTTGCCTTTGTAAGATTACTTGATGAAATTTTAATGTTGAACTTTCCTTGGTATCAAGTACTTACTTTCAGACTAGAGACGATTCTATTTTGAAAAGGATAATGAGAATGCGATGCACATGTTAATCTCAAAAGAAAAGTTTTTATTTGTCAAAATGTTGTACTGATATTAACACAAGTGACAAGCAACATTAGGAGTCAGTTTTGACATGATTTTTACAGTTGGTATGCTTTCAGAACGAACCCTGCTTCAATTAGGACTTTTGGGGGTTGTAACGTGGCCGGGTTCACGGTTTAAGAAACAAAGGATAAAGGCTCAAGTTCTACTTAACCCACCCCTTCTTCGTGATGTTCTCCAGTCCTACGTTCAGCTAGTTCAACACGAGTATTCGCCTTTCAGGAAGGATTGTGGTTGATGGGGATCCTTTATGGCTTTGATGGAAGTGGCAGTCACCCTTTGGTGCTTTCGTTGATGGTCACAACAACTTGTCCCTTGGAGGATTTCTTTTGCTTTTGCCTTTTGCTTTCCCTAAATTTTGCCTGGACAAAAGTTTCTTTTGATCTTGGTTTTCGTTGTCCAGCGGGATATGCCCTAATTTTTTGCCTAAGTCATTTGCTTCAAAGCTTCTTTTCCTTTTTTTTTGACTTAGCGGGCTATTGTTTCTTTCTTTTTGATCATGATTCAATACTTTTCTTTTCCTTCTTTTTTGTCTCGTTCGGGAACAAGTTGTATAACTTTTGTGATTGACTTGATAAAAAGGTTGTGACTGCCTTCTTCTTGGTGACTAAGAGGCATCCATTGTGGATTGTGCCCTTTTTCCTTTGTTGTGAGAGATGGAATATGATTGATCCTCTGATGGAATACCTGAAAGTTGAGCACTCGGTCGCACTAACTGAAGACTACCCTGCCCCTGGTTAAGATTGAGGGTTTTGTTATTTTTTGAAAAGAAATTACTACTCCTTAGGCTCAAAGGGGTTTACGAAGGTTTCACTCCCTTATAACTCCGGTGTTTAGGAATTAAAACAATGTCTGTACATCGTCAGCAGGATCTTTGTTCCAAAAGCATACACTTAGTAGTTCATGTGTTTTTGATTTTTCATCATTCTCCTTTTTAGTTGCTTAAGACAGATGAGTTGAATATCAATGAACATAATGACAAAAATGAAATGATTTGACAAAAACATGTATATTACATTATTTTTATTTATTCAAACAGAATGAATTTCTTACAATGAGAAGTACTTAATAACAACAAAAGTAATACAATTGAAAATACTAAAGAAATCTATACAATGGCAAGCTTGGCCTTATTCTAATGCAAATGAAATGTTCTCTGACAAACATAAAGTCTTCATGGTCCACTGGTGGAAGCTCCATTGTGAGGTGGCATGGGATTGTTGATCACATTAGGTGCCACAGGTGCAAACGTAATCTCTTTTGTGTCAAGCAGATCCTGAACTTTGTCTTTTAGAACTATGCACTCTTCAGTAGTGTGACCAGATCCTCCTGAGTGGAATTCACACTTGGCATTAATCTTGTAATTTGGAGGGAGGGGATCAGGAGGAGGCCTAGCTTCCGCCAATTGAACCAGTTTGAGGTCGAGCAACGTAGCGAGAAGTTGGCTATAAGACATTGGTACACGATCATACACCCTTTTTGGCCTATTCTGCCTCTGTTGACCTTGTCTTTGTTGATAACCTTGTTGTTGTTGTTGAACATATTGTTGATAAGGGACCCAAGGTTGTTGACCAACGGGCGCCACATAAGCTTGAGGAGCGGTGGCGTTCACTTGATAGCAAGGAGCTCGATCTTGAGTAGAAACAGCACTAGTCTCGCCTTCTTTCTTCTTGATGAAATTACCCTGAGGCTTCTTGTACCCATTTTGATTAGCAGCAGCAACATTGGCGGGATTCTGGATCTTACCAATTTTCAAGCCATTCTCAATTCTTTCACCAATCCTGACTAGATCGGAGAAGCCAGAAGAAACACTACCCACCATCCTTTCGTAATAGTGCCCCTGAATAGTATTCATGAACATATCAACTAGTTCGGATTCAGAAAGTGGTGGATTAACCTGAGCAGCCATTTCTCTCCACCTTTGGGCATATTCTTTGAATGTCTCATTGGTCCTTTGCACCTGATTTTGCAGTTGCAACCTAGTCGGTGCCATGTCAATGTTGTATTGATATTGCTTGAGAAAGGCATCAGACAAGTCCTTCCAGGATCGGATCCTATTACGCTCCAGATTCATATACCAGTTCAAAGATGCCCCAGACAAGCTATCTTGAAAGCAATGGATGAGCAATGAGTCATTATGGATGTGAGAAGCCATCTTACGACAGTACATGATGATATGGCTCTTTGGACAGCTTAAACCTTTATACTTCAGAAAGTCGGGAGTCTTGAACTTGGGCGGAATAACCAGATTAGGAACTAGACACATCTCTTCGACATCCATTCCATAGGCACTAAAACCTTCAATAGCTCGAATCCTCTCCTCAAGAATTTGATACCTCTCAGCAAATCTCTCAACGGGTTGAGCTCTTTCAACAGTTGGAATTGGATGCATTTCTGGATTAGCAAACTGAGGACTACAAAAAGCAGGATAAGGAATCTCTGTATGAGGAGGTGGAGTAGGAAATGGGCAAGCATGCCCAGTCATAGTTGGCACTCCAGAAGATACAGGCATAGGTCCTCCTTGGTTTGAAGCTCCAAGAGTATCAACAGTCATGAAGCTAAATGGCATTCCAAGAGTAGCATTAGTCCTTGGTTGGAACTCAAGTGGATTAGTAGAAGGTGGAATGACATCAGGTCGACTAGCAGCAGCTTGATTAGCAGCAACAGGAATCTCTTGCGCAACATGAACTCTCTCATTTCTTAAGGCTTGGAGGGCTTCCAGGATTGCATCAACCTTACCTTTCATTTGATCCATCTCTTCTCTAATGGCAGCTTGATCTTGTTCATAGTTCTCCATGATTCTTCTTTTGTGAGCTCTTGTCAGATATCGGTGTGGAGGAATCGTCTTGACTGATCTGATGGAGAGGAATGTAAGAGTCTTGGTAACCATGGATGCATATGCATGAATGCAAAAATGTTAATGATGATGCAAATGCAGTAGGAAACAGGATCAAGGATCAAGGCCTCTTGTGATAATAACTTCTCATGGTCAATAAGATATGATCGAATCCTCCAGATTCAGAGGTTCGACGTTGCTTTCTGAATAAATAGCTTGTGCATAAGTCAAAGACGGTCAAACCCTCTAGATTCAGAGGTTCGACGTTGATTCTGATAGATAACCTTTGCAAAAGTCACATAAGGTCAAACCTGTAGATTCAGAGGTTCGACGTTGATTATGATAGATAGTCTGAATGGCTTAGGGTAGGATGGAGGCATGTTTTCCTGCAAAACAAAATTCCCAACCCCTCTCACAGGTAGGATCTAGTATATGGTTGGTCAAAAAGCCAACAGAGGATTGAAAGTAGGCGCAATCATACGATATTGCCTCTTTCAACCAAGCTCTGTCCGTGGATACATGATCGGATCAATCAGACATACGTCTTCTGTCCCTCATGGCCACTCTATTCCTAGTTCCTAAGGTATCTGTTATACCCCAAAATTTGCCCGCATCTTTTTTCAAGAAAACTCCAATCTGAAAATTAAGAGTCTCATATAATCATGGATTTTTATTTCAACAAATATCCTGACATATGAAATACTTAGTTTTTAGAATTTTTCTTATACAGTAATTTGGCTTGCAGTTGAATTTATTCTTACGCAAACGCCAAATACTGTTTATTACTTCACACATGCTATTTATTTATTTACAGATAAATAGTACTGACACAATTGGTACAGAGTTAAAATCTTTTTGCAGGCGCAGAATCAGGAAACTCAGACTGTACTGGTAACAGTAAATATTAGTTATTTATTATGTCTGTGTTTTTTTAACAAGTCATGTAAATAAACTTTAATCTTTCACATAAAACAAAAAAACAAAAACAACAAAAAAGAAAATTAACTTTGACTGTTGATTTTTCACTCTAACTGCTACGTCAATACCTGAACGGTCAGTTGACAGCCAAACTGCGGGCAGTACAATTCTCAGTGTTTTGTACCATCAATCAAATCAATCTTTCACAATTCAAAATTCCAAGATTTTTGTTCTAGAAGTCTTCTGAATATCACGCGATTAGCAGAGACTCAACACTGCACAAAAATTAGGTACGCTTAACTGTCTCCTACATAAACAGTCCCTGACTAGGGTTTTCTTGTTTTTACAGGAGAAACAAGTTTTGAGAGCTCAAATGGATTTCATACACATCCATATATCTCAAAGTACCATCATACGAATTTTCAAACTTCAATTCACTCAAACGCACCGTCAGCAGCTCAAACAGTCAACAGACGACCCGTTTGACCAAAAAAGTCAACAGACAGTCAAAAATGAAATTTTTTGTCAAAGTCCATATTTTGTCAAAGGATTCATCATTTGATCATTGGATGATCATAATTCATCAAGGAAAGATCAAAAATCAACAAAACCCTAAGATTCAAAATTAGGGTTTTTGCCTGAAAAGTCAACTCAACTTTGACTGATCATAACTCTCTCATCCTTCATCCAAAAAATTCAAACCAAATCTCATTTTGAAGGAAATTCAATTATCTTTCAAATTCAATTGATCCCATGGTCATTGCATTCACCATTTGAAAAATATGACCAAAGACATTAAAGGTCATTTTCAAAGTCAACAAAAAGACACTTTTTTCAAAAGGACACACAAGGAGCATCAAAAATCATTTTGACATGAGACCAAAGACATTGGTTAGAGGACTCTTTGAGGTTTCCAAAAAGTGCAAGAACTCCTTCATATGACAAAAATTGAAGGATTTACACCTTGTTGAAGTTGGCTAAATTTTGGGAAAATGCATGAAACCAACATTGCTCAAAAATGTATTTTTTCCAAATGGGGCCAAGTTTTCATGGTTCAAACATCATTTCCATAATATAATGGGCCCCCCACGACCAAGACCAAGCCCATAACATTTTTTTTCCATTTTTTGATTTAATTTTATCATTTAAGATTAAATTAAAAAGGAAAAAAAAGGAAGGATAAAGCATAGCTTATTTTCTAAGCTAAAGCCTCCACATGTGACTTAATTATGCAGCAAGGAAAGCCTAAGGCAAGAGGTGTGGAGATCAAGCAATGGTGGCTTAAATTTTAAGCTTGAAAAGTCAAGATTCCAACAAAAGCAATCAATGCTTTTAGCTTCAATTTTAAGCACCTCATGGCTTATAAATAGGCAAGCATATTTCAGCAACAAAAGGGGGGAGCCAACACCACGAAATTATAGCAAAGCATAGCATAGAAACCTCATAATTCTCAAAATTTCCATACACTTTGTAATTTTCAAATTCAATATTCCAATCAATATCAATACAAAACAATTATTCTAACCGATCAAAAAATCATAAAAAAAATTGTTCTTTATATAAAATATTGTTTATATATTATAAACTAATTTTGTACAAATTTTGAATAATTTTCTCTCTAAGTTTTAATTATTTGTATAATTATTTGCATAATTATGTTTTAATTAGCTTAAATCATTTTCAAATCAATTTCAAAAATTCCAAAAAAATTAGTTTTGTTTTAAAATTAATTGACAAATATTTTGTACATATTTTAAACTTAATTTCTAGGTTTAAATCTATTTTCATCTTTTTTCTTCATTTTAATTTAATTAATCATGCATTAATTATAATTAAAATCAATCATAAAAAATCCAAAAACATGCCTTTTATTTTTCTTGCAATTTAAATTCCTAGATAAATGTATAGGATGTCAAATTCATGTAAATAGGCTAGTTTACATTTCCTGCACAATCGATGTAATAGCGTAGATTTACTTTCCGCACTTTACATTTCCGCATTTTAATTTCCAGCACATATAAACTGCGTGTATGTCAAAGATAAAATTGAACCGTTAGATCACTAACTTCAAAGATAAAATATCTGAATCCAAACACAATCACACTTGCACCTTTTAAGGTAATCCCTTCTCATTCTTTTCAAAATCAAAGTCAAAATTCTACTGTTTCGAGTACAAAATCGAACCTTTTGTTTATATCTGGTGAAAGGATAGATTTTTAAAGGAAATAAGGATAAAGACCTTACAACTCAAGGTAGACCTCCTAGTTTGCTTGCTCAAATCAAAACAAACAAAATTCTCATACACTGTTGTTTTTCAAAACAAAACTTTCAAAAAAAGACAATACTTTGTATACATCCAAACACGGATTATTACAAAGTTAACGTTCTTTTCAAAACATCTTTCGAAAGATAAACAAGCATTTTGTATACATCCACACACGGATCATTACAAAATTCAATTTACAAAAGTATTTGAAACCACATATGAGCATTCTAAAGCAATTGAAAAGTGATCGAAAAACAAGTGAGCTAAGCAAACTTAAGAGCCCATGGATAACCATGGATACAAAGGGTGCTAACACCTTCCCTTTGTATAACCTACCCCCTTACCCAGAATTTCTTAAAGGTCTTTTTTCTGTTTCTTTTATAAACCTTTCCTTAATTGGATAAAATAAAAGGTCGGTGGCGACTCTGTGAATTTTCAAAATGCGAAAGCATTAAGCGATAAAAAAGAGTCAGTTCACGTATCTCTCCAGAACAGAGGTATGGCCCGGGATAAAAAACGGAGGTCCACAGAACTGGCGACTCTGCTGGGGACATACTTTCAAAAACAAAATGTTTTCAAAAGGGGTTACCTTAAGAGAATAGATCACTTCGATGTTTTCAATTGATTGACTTGATTGCTCTATTTTTCAAAGGTTTGTTTGGGTATTTTGCTTGTGTGAAAGATTCTAACCCGAATCTCGAGATACCTTAAGTATATGACAATAGACCAAGGAAACTGTACGGCATGTACCGATACGGTTGATCTGGTAGTCATCGTTAGTGCGATACTTTGGTTTATACTAATGTCCCTTGAAAACGATCAAGGAGTATATTAGGCTTCCGAAATGTCATTAAACACTAATTTGTCTTAGAACCTTTTTAGTTGAACTTGACTTATGGCCTATTAAGTGGCTAGCTTTGAAATTGATCGAAGTTAGTTATTCTCGAGGAATATTTTGATCGGCCGCTCGAGCGCCGTATTGAGATGTTACTTCCA
Organism: Vicia villosa; assembly: GCF_029867415.1. Lineage (NCBI taxonomy): Eukaryota > Viridiplantae > Streptophyta > Magnoliopsida > Fabales > Fabaceae > Vicia > Vicia villosa. The sequence goes on along the minus strand of NC_081182.1, from coordinate 156,725,280 downwards.
AGGATCATAGAACCCGAATACTATTCTAGGACAGGTTTTAACCAACTCAACTTCAGTGGGGAGGGTATCACCTATCAGCTCCATGCAAGCCTTTAAACCTAAGGCTATTGTTTGATTTGTTTTTGTGTGCCACATGTTTGCATCATAAGCATATCATTTTTGCACCAAACACTTCAAGGATCAAAGAGTTTACCTTTGTTTTTGTAGGTAATGGCTCCCGCCACCAAAGATTACATCCGAATCAACATCTCAACGGTACCATCTGAACTAAAAGACTTAGTGTCAGAATTCCCCAGGAATGTTCAATTCACTGAAAGGCATGGTCACCTGCTCCATTTGGTTACCTCAAAATTTGAAGAAGATATGATACGGGTCCTGTTCCAGTTCTTTGACCCTGAACATCATTGCTTTACCTTTCCTGATTACCAGTTGGTACCCACTTTGGAAGAATTCTCTGAACTAATGGGATTGCCTGTTCGAAATCAATTACCTTTCAATGGTTTAGAAAGGATTCCAAAACCTGAAGTCATTGCTGCTGCTTTACATCTGCGGAAATCAGAAATCGAGTCCAATTGGGAAACAAAGAGTGGAGTTAAGGGTTTGCTTGCCAAGTTCTTGTTGGAAAAGGCTCGACTACTGCTAGAAAACAAAAGTTATCCAGCTTTTGAGGAAGTTATGGCACTTTTGATCTATGGGTTGGTTTTATTCCCAAATCCCGACCAGTTCATAAGTGTACACATCATCAACCTTTTCCTAATCTGTAACCCGGTACCAACATTGCTGGGAGACATTCTACATTCTCTACACACTCGTACCATGAAGAAACGAGGAACTCTCATGTGCTGTATACCACTACTGGCTAGGTGGTTTACATTTCATCTTCCCCGATCAGTGTTGAGAAATGAACAAAGAATGCAATGGTCTCGCAGGATTATGTCTTTGTCTCATTCAGATATCCGGTGGAACAACTTCTTTCAAAGAGACAATACTATCATTGATCATTGTGGAGAGTACCCTAATGTGCCACTCCTTGGCATCAAAGGAGGCATCACTTACAATCCCTCTTTAGCTCTACGCCAATTCGGATATGCAAGGAGCAACGGTCCTCATGACATGATTATCCATGGCATTGTGTTTGATTACGAGAATGATTCTCATAGACACCGACGAAGGTTCATACATGCATGGGGCAGTGTCTATAGAATAGAAAGCAAAACTCTGGGGCAATGGAATTCTATTCCTATGGAACCCTACCTCAGATGGGTCCGCACTCATGCTCAGAAACTCCTTATGCCATATCCTGCTGTTCTACCTGTGACTATTGAACCAGAGGTCGAAGGATATGAACCTCAAGTTATTCTACACCCGGACATGCCAACTGACCTAGAAGAGTTGCAAAAATCTTGGGTTCAACTCAAAGAGGAAAGAGACACCTTCAAATCATACTGTCAAGACTATGAGAGAAGGATATTGGAGCTCACCGGACAGCTTCAAGAAGAACAGCAGATCAACACATTCCTGGGGGCAAAGAGAAAGCGTCCACGGGAGACCTGAAGGATCATTTATTTTATTTCTGTCTTGTAAGCCCAAATGAGGCAAAGAAAAAAGAAGCAAAAAAAAAAAGAAATAAATTGATTAACTAACGTTTGTTTCTTCTTTAACAAATCTAAACTCTAAGATCCTTGAAACATTGCACACACATTTCACTTCATGCATTGCATATACATTTCATACATTGCATACACATGGCATCCAGTCATACACATTGCATAACAGGTTCACATGACGGATTTCTCATCTTCTCGCTGTTTATTTCAGTCAGAAGAGATGGAATCTGAAATGAGCATCAAGAATCTTGAAGCACAAAATGCCCAAGTTCAAGTGGCAATTCTGGAACTGGCAAAGGGGCAACAAGAACTGAAAGCCCTGATAATCAAGAAGAAAAAGAAGCCCAAAGGATCTGTAGGCTTGAGTCACCTGAAAAGGAAGATCAAAATCCCAGTCAAAAAGTTCAAAAAGCCACCGATCCCTGAAACAGTCGGTGATGATGAACAAGAAGACAATCAAAGCAACCAGGGTTCTGCTAAACCCTCTCTCTCTTCAAATGAAGAAAATGATCATTCTGGGGACGAATCGGATGATGAAAAATACCAACAGCTGGAAGACCGTATGAAAGCTATGGAGATACAAAAAATACCTGGCTTAGATTTCAATGATCTAGGGCTCATCTCGGATGTTGTTATCCCTCCAAAATTCAAAGTTCCTGTCTTTGCAAAATATGATGGAGTTTCTTGCCCGAAACTACATCTGAGATCCTATGTAAGGAAGATACAACCTCATACAACGGATAACAAGTTATGGATTCACTTCTTCCAAGAAAGTCTGTCGGGTACACAACTCGAGTGGTACTACCAGCTGGAAAATACCAAGGTTCATACTTGGGAAGAATTAGCTGCTGCTTTTTACAAATAGTACCAATACAATGCTGATCTTGCGCCAACCCGTACTCAACTAAGGGGCATGTCTATGGGACCAAAAGAAAGTTTCAAAGGATATGCACAAAAGTGGAGAGATATGGCTGGAAGGGTTCAACCACCCTTATCTGATCGCGAACTAGTCGACATGTTCATGGGCACTTTAACTGGCCCTTTCTATAGCCATTTGCTGGGAAGCTCATCATCAGGTTTCACTGACTTGATACTGACCGGAGAACGTGTCGAAAGTGGCATTCAAAATGGAAAATTCAAATAGGTTCCTCCTCTGGTACTATAAAAAGGCCCATCAGCGGGAGAAATGAGGTCAATGCAACACAAATTCAGAAAAGTCGCAAAAGTGAGCAGCATCAATCTGTAGGGGCAGTTCTGATCTCCGCATCTGCACCTAAAAAAGATCAATAGCCAAAATATACGCATCGACCAGATGCACCAAGAAGAAATTTCACCAGAATCAACATGCCAATCTCTCAGGCATTGCAGCACTTGCTAAAAGCAGATCTGATCACATTAAAAGGTTTTCCAAAGAATGTCAACACTTCCTCTCCGAATTATCGCCCTGATGCGACATGTGCCTATCACTCAAACTTTCCAGGACATGACGGAGATCACTGCTGGGCCCTGAAAAATAAAATACAAGATATGATAGATGCTGGGGAAATTGAGTTCGATCCTCCAGAAACTCCAAATGTCATCACTGCACCTATGCCAAAGCATGACAAAACTGTTAACGCTATCCTGGACACTGTTTACATCTATGATGTGAACGAATTATCAACTCCACTCTGCGAAGTCAAAGGAAAGCTAATCCAAGCTGGTTACTTTCCAGGGTGTGACCCCGATTGCTTTTATTGCTCATACCTGCCCAATGGTTGTGAAAATCTGAGGATGGGAATTCAAAAATGGATGGATCGCCGTATCGTTATGTTTGAGAGGCTCCCTTCTATGGACGTGCTGTGCGAAGTCTTTACAAACGGGATGAGAATAGAGGATGCCTCAATGATCTCCAGCTTACCATTCAAAATCTCTGCCAAAGCTCCATTCAAAATTTCTGCTACACTCAAAGTGGCATCAGTAGTCATTGCTAGTCCAACTCCATTTCCATACTCCTCAGACAAAGCTGTCCCATGGGGATATGACACTAATGTTTACGTTCATGGAGTTAAGAGTACCTCGACTGAAGAGACCGCAAAGTTAACTACTCCAACTGTGGGTAATATTGTGGGTACCAGCAAGATCACGAGAAGTGGAAGAATCTTTTCACCAGAAATTTCTCCAAATGTTGCTGCTGGTCCAGTCCGAGTCCCAGTTCCTAATCAAAATGTCAACGCTCGAGGCAAAGAGCCACAAGTTGAACAAGTTCAAACCCCGGTGGAGATCACCGCTGAGGATCCATCAAAGCAAGAAATGGAGGAAATATTGAAAATCATCTGCAAAAGTGATTACAATATTGTTGAGCAACTGGGGCACACTGCTTCAAAAATCTCAATGCTATCTCTGCTAAAATATTCAGAAGCTCATGCCAAAGCTCTGATGAAGTTCCTGAAAGCTGCGCATGTGCCTCAAGAGATCTCAGTCGACCAATTCTAGAATTGTGTTGCCAATCTAACCGTGAGCAATGGTCTCAGTTTCTCTGATGTGGATCTAACCCCTGCTGGGAAAAATCACAACAAAGCCTTACATATCTCCATTGAATGTAATGGCACCACTCTATCTCATGTGCTAGTAGATAACGGTTCTTCTCTGAACGTGTTACCGAAAATAGTACTAGAAAAGCTTGACTTCGAAGGAATTGTGTTACAGCCAAGTGATGTTGTGGTAAGAGCCTTTGACGGGTCAACCAGAACGGTATACGGAAAAGTGAATCTCCCAATCAGAGTGGGTTCTCAGATTTTCGATTCTATCTTTTACGTAATGGAAATTCACCCAGCCTACTCCTGTTTACTTGGACGTCCTTGGATACATGGGGCAAACGCTGTAACTTCTACCCTGCATCAGAAGTTAAAATATCCAGTAAAAGGAAAGATTGTCACAGTCTATGGCGAAGAGGAATATGTGGTTAGTCACCTAAGCAATTCCAAATATGTTGAGTTGGAGGACGAATTCATCGAAACTCCATGCCAATCATTTGAGGTGGTCTCCCCAGATGTCTATACCACCAAGCATATTCCTGCTACTCCAACTACAACTATGGCTTCTCTCAAAGATGCCAAAGCCATGATTGAACAGGGTGATTGCACAGTATGGGGACAGCTTCCCGATATACCCTACAAGTCTGACAAACTAGGTCTGGGCTATGATAGTGAAAATCAAAAGAATGATCAAAGTCCTCGTTCTGGAGGATTAATGTCACACTTCGTCAGCCAAGAAGTAAACGCTATTGAATATGAAGGAGTGTTCTTGAACCATATCATTCAGCCATATCCAGATGAGATTCCACCCATTTCCATGGGAATGTGGGATGCTGTGGGAGAACCAAACGGCGGGTATAACTATCAGTATGCCGCACCTCAGAATTCTTATATTGCTATGGAAGACATTACCTCGACTGGATGGGGTGATCAAATTGAAAATGACGAAAGTTTCACAAGCCCCGTCACTGAGCAATATCAAAATCCACCCAAAGAAGTATGGGACACGCTAGGAGAACCCAGCGGCAAATATGACTATATGGTGAAATATTCCGCTCCTCCGAGCTCACAAATTCCTATGGAGGACATTGTCCCAACTGGATGGGATGAACAGTACGATGACAATTTCGCTTTCGAAGAAGCCAGGGAAATACCAAATAACGAGGGTTGCTTTCTGTCAGCATACACTCCTCATCAGGATGCACAAGTCTCTATTCAAAACATCATCCCGACTGCATGGGACGGCCTTATCGAGCATCTCGCTCAGCCAACAGAGATATCTCAGCCTGGGCTCTCGTATCCAGCAGAGTATATCCCTTATCCCGAAGGATCACCGGCTCATTTTCCTGAAGGATAGAAAAACACTTAGAAAGGGGGGGATTGAATAAGTGTGACTTTAAATCTTGGACGATAAAAATAAATTGCACAATTATTTTTATCCTGGTTCGCTGTTAACGAAGCTACTCCAGTCCACCCCCGCAGAGATGATTTACCTCAACCTGAGGATTTAATCCACTAATCGCACGGATTACAATGGTTTTCCACTTAGTCCACGACTAAGTCTTCTAGAGTATTCTGATCACAACTTGATCACTCCAGGAACAACTGCTTAGACAACTTCTAAGACTTTTCTAGAGTCTACTGATCAACCTGATCACTCTAGTTACAAACTGCTCAGCCAACTGCTAAGACTTCCTAGAGTATACTGATCACACGATCACTCTAGTTCCTTACAACTTAATGTAATCTATTCAAGAGTTTACAAATGCTTCTTAAAAGCTATAATCACAAACTGTGATATTTCTCTTATCGTTTAAGCTTAATCTCACTAAGATATTACAACAGCAATGTAGTGAGTTGATGAAGATTCTGAGCTTTGATTGAAGAGCGTTTCAGCAAGTTTATTTTCGTTCAGAGTTGTTAAGAATTGGTAACCTTGCTTCTCATCAGAACTTCATATTTATAGGCGTTGAGAAGATGACCGTTGAGTGCATTTAATGCTTTGCGTGTTCCGTACAGCATTGCATTTAATGTTATACGCTTTTGTCAACTACCTCGAGCCTTGTTCACGCTGTGTCTACTGACGTTGCCTTTAGTAGCTTTAACGTTCCTTTTGTCAGTCAGCGTAGTCTGCCACCTGTACTTCCTTCTGATCTGATGTTTGTGAATACTACGTTTGAATATCATCAGAGTCAAAACAGCTTGGTGCATAGCATCTTCTGATCTTCTGATCTTGAAGTGCTTCTGTTGCGTGATACCATCTTCTGATCTTCAGTGCTTCTGATCTCATGTTCTTCTGATGCCATGTTCTGATTCTGCTTCGACCATCTTCTGATGTCTTGCCAGACCATGTTCTGATGTTGCATGCTGAACCATTTGAGACACAACTTCTGAGCGCTGAATTATGCGTACTCTTTATATATATTTCCTGAAAGGGAAATTGCATTGGATTAGAGTACCATATTATCTTAAGCAGAATTCATATTATTGTTATCATCAAAACTAAGATAATTGATAAGAACAAATCTTGTTCTAACAATCTCCCCCTTTTTGATGATGACAAAAACATATATAAATGATATGAATTTGCGATCAGAAAGAGTAGACGGCAAAAGACAAATTACACAGCTATAGCATAAGCATATGAATATGTCTCCCCCTGAGATTAACAATCTCCCCCTGAGATAACTAATCTCCCCCTGAAATAAATACTCGAAGAACTTTGATAAAAGACTTCCCTGATTATTTCGGTAGAGACGATCATATAAGCTTCTGCCTTCAGAGAATTCATAGCTTCTGACTTCTGCTTCCATTGGACAACTTCAGAACTTGAATTTCTTTAGATCCTTAGAACACTCACAGCTTCTGATTCCTGCTTCCATCGTGGACAGCTTCAGAACTTGAATTTCTTTGATCTTCAGAACATTCACAGCTTCTGACTTCTGCTTCCATTCAGGACAGCTTCAGAACTTGAATTTCTTTGATCTTCAGAACATTCACAGCTTCTGATTTCTGCTTCCATTCAGGACAGCTTCAGAACTTGAGTTTTCTAGATCTTTTAGAACATTCACATCTTCTGATTTCTGCTTCCCTCGGATAGCTTCAGAACTTTGAATGTCTACCAACATCACTTCATGCTAGATTTGTATCAGAACATTGTTGAATGTACCAGAGCATCATCAGAGCATCTCTACATCCTGAAATGTTACAGAACAAAAACTAAACGACAAAAGTCAGCATGAACGAGTTAGAACATAAAATGTATGTTTGAACACATTATATGTATCAGAGCCATATAGGCTGAAATAATGTATCAGAGCAAATAATGTATCAGAGCCATAACATTATATGTATCAGAGCAAATAGAATTTTGTCAGAACAGGATAGACAATGATATTCAAATTCTATTATCAGTGCTTCTGATTCATTCTTCTTTCTTGCTTCTGATCTCTGAAGCTTGACAGCACTCAGCTTGCTTCAGTTTCCAAGAGCTTATTCCTTTTACAGAATAACGCTTCTTATGGTTTTGCTTCTAGTGTTTGCTTCTGAAGATTCACTTCACTTCTCTGTACCTGCAAAACACTTAAACCATATAGAACTTGCAGTTCTTGTTAGTGAATGTGTGGGAGCCTCTTTACCCAGCAACTGATAGATTAATCAAATCATTTATCATTTATCTTCTCCCCCTTTTTGTCATAACATCAAAAAGAATATGTAAAAAGATTCAGATGCAAAAAAAACGACAAATAAAATCACTGGAATGTAAATCAAAGAAACTTTTTCATTGATAATCAAAAAGGTTTACAAGAAATTCCTATGTTTAACAAGCAGAAGCAACAAGGAAAAGAAAACTACAAAGACCAAATCCTAGGACCCTAGCTAAGACAACGTCTGTGCCAGCATGCCATGAAGGAGTGAAACGCTTCATTGACTGCTTCTCGGGCTTTCAGGCGAGGAGTCAGGGAGACTTGGTTCTGATGCAGATCTTCCACCATCTTTACCAGAGACAGCATTCCCAGCAGGTGAAGATGAAGAGATTTCTTCAGAAGAGACTAAAGGAGAGGAAAGGTTAGATGAAGAGGAAGCTGAGTCTTGAAGGTCGAAAGATGAGGAAGAAGATGGAGATGATGGAGGGCTTTCACCAGGAGGATGAAACACTCGTCTAGAATAATTTCCAGACAACATTGCTTCGAATGGATTCACCTTGAGAGGATCATAGGTGATTTTGATCTTTTTGGGTTTGGAAGGTGATGTTTCAACAGCTTTTCTTTTGTTGTTTTGATCATTTTCATTATTTCCTGGGCTTGATGAAGAGTTCATGATGGGTTTGCAGAAAAATGAACAAGTAGGGTTTGATATGGAAGAGAGAGAGAGAAAAAAAAAGAGATAGAGAAAGATGAGAGGGAAAGAGAAGAGTTTGAAGAGTATTTAAAAAGAAATAAAATGAAACGAATGATGACTAGCATTTAATGTTACGTGACGTGAGGAGAGATAATAAAGACAAATGAGGTGACTAGCACAGTTACCTATGGTCGGTGTCCCTTCAACTGCACGCACGTTTATCCATGAATAGTAACTACAGGTTTACCATCCCGAGATAAAACGTAACAGCTGTTTTGCTTTAAAAGAGGTTCTGAATCAACTTAGACAATGAAACGTTAGTAATAACCGAATCATAATTTCTAAAAGATTTCAATCAGAACTTCTGATTGGAAAATCACATTTCATTTCAGAAGATACTCATATATAAGAACTTCTCATCTTCTCATTCTGGGCATAGATCCATACTGATGTTCTTCAGAATGAATTTAAACCTATCTTCAGCCAGGGGTTTTGTAAAGATATCAGCCCATTGATGGTCTGTATCCACAAAGTTTAAAGAAATAACACCCTTCTGAACATAGTCCCTTATGAAATGATGTTTAATCTCAATATGTTTAGCTTTTGAATGAAGAATAGGATTCTTAGATAAACATATAGCAGAAGTATTATCACAGAATATAGGAATGTTACTCTCAAATATCTGATAATCTTCCAACTGACTCTTCATCCAGAGCATCTGTGTACTACAGCCAGCAGCAGCGACATATTCTGCTTCTGTTGTTGATAGAGCAATAGTTGCTTGCTTCTTGCTATACCAAGAGATCAAATGACTTCCAAGAAATTGGCAACTTCCTGAAGTACTTTTTCTTTCAATTCTGTCTCCAGCATAATCAGCATCACAGAATCCTACTAAGTTGTATTCTTTAGATTTTCTGTAAACTAAACCAACATTAGTAGTACCTTTCAGATACCTTAGAATTCTCTTAACAGCAGTTAAATGAGATTCTCTAGGATCTGATTGGAATCTAGCACACAAACAAACACTGAACAGAATGTCAGGTCTAGAAGCAGTCAAATATAGAAGAGATCCAATCATACCTCTGTATAACTTCTGATCTACCTTCTTACTTACCTCATCCTTACCTAGGATGCATGTTGGATGCATAGGAGTTTTGGCTTCTTTGCAGTCCAGAAGATTAAACTTCTTCAGAAGTTCCTTCACATACTTGGTTTGGTGAACATATGTTCCTTCTGATGTTTGATTTATTTGTATTCCAAGGAAATACTTGAGTTCTCCCATCATGCTCATTTCAAACTCAGCCTGCATAGACTTAGCAAACTCCTTTCCAAGTGTAGCATTAGATGTTCCAAAAATAATATCATCTACATATATTTGACAGATTAAAATATCCTTTTCAAAGGTTTTACAAAAGAGAGTAGTGTCCACTTTTCCTCTAGTGAAACCATTATCTAGAAGGAAAGAACTTAAGCGTTCATACCAAGCTCTGGGAGCTTGCTTCAATCCATATAATGATTTCTTTAGTTTAAACACATGATTCGGAGACATAGAGTCTTCAAAACCAGGAGGTTGATGGACATAAACTTCTTCATCTATATAACCATTTAAGAAGGCACTCTTAACATCCATCTGATAGAGAGTGATGTTATGTTGAGTGGCAAAAGAAATTAATAGACGAATAGACTCTAACCTGGCCACTGGTGCAAAGGTTTCTGTATAGTCAATCCCTTCTTGCTGACTATAACCCTGAGCCACCAATCTGGCTTTGTTCCTTACCACCTCACCTTTCTCACTGAGCTTGTTTCTGAAGACCCATTTTGTACCAATTATATTGAATCCATCTGGTCTAGGAACAAGATCCCAAACATCATTCCTTGTAAACTGATTCAGTTCTTCTTGCATAGCAATTATCCAGTCTGGATCTTCTAGAGCATGATCAACAGAAGTTGGCTCGATCAAAGATACAAGACCTAATTGACAGTCTGCATTGTTCTTAAGGAATGCTCTTGTTCTGATTGGATCATCCTTCTTTCCAAGAATGACATCTTCTGAATGACCAGAGATGAGTCTAGATGATCTTCTGACAGATGGTTCTTCAGAAATACTTAGATCCTCCAGAGAAGCTGATACTTGATCTTCAGATTCTTTGCTTCTGAGAAGCTCTGCTTCTGATGCGTTGCTTCTTGGCTCAACAACTTCTGATATGTCAATATCATAACCTGCAAAATTATCAACCTGCTTTGGTTTTTCAGAACCAAGCTTATCATCAAACCTGATATTGATTGATTCTTCCACAATCAATGTTTCAGTATTGTATACTCTGTAGCCTTTTGAGCGTTCAGAATATCCAAGAAGAAAACATTTTTGAGCTTTGGAATCAAACTTACCAAGACGATCTTTAGTGTTCAGAATAAAACATACACATCCAAAAGGATGGAAATATGAAATGTTGGGCCTTTTATTCTTCCACAATTCATAGGGAGTCTTATTTAGAATAGGTCTGATAGAGATTCTATTCTGAATATAGCATGCAGTGTTTATTGCTTCTGCCCAGAAATGCTTAGCCATATTGGTTTCATTGATCATGGTTCTGGCCATTTCTTGCAGAGTCCTATTCTTTCTTTATACAACCCCATTTTGCTGTGGAGTTCTAGGACAAGAGAAATCATGGGCAATACCATTTTCTTTGAAGAACTCTTCAAAGGATCTGTTCTCAAATTCACCACCATGATCACTTCTGACCTTTATGATTTTACACTCTTTTTCAGATTGAATCTGAATGCAGAAATCAAAGAACACTGAATGAGTCTCATCCTTGTGTTTCAAGAATTTTACCCACGTCCAGCGACTATAATCATCTACGATGACTAATCCATATTTCTTTCCTCTGACAGATGCTGTTTTGACTGGTCCAAACAGATCAATGTGCAAGAGTTCTAATGGCCTTGAGGTAGAAACAACATTCTTAGACTTGAATGCAGGTTTGGAGAACTTGCCCTTCTGACATGCTTCACAAAGAGCATCTGATTTGAATTTCAGATTAGGGAGTCCTCTGACAAGATTCAGTTTGTTAATCTGAGAGATCTTTCTCAAACTAGCATGACCTAATCTCCTGTGCCAGACCCACTGCTCTTCAGAAACAGACATAAGACAAGTCACCTTCTGACTCATAAGATCTTGCAGATCTGTCTTATAAATTTTGTTCTTCCTCTTGCCTGTAAATAGGATTGAGCCATCCTTCTGATTTACAGCCTTGCAAGACTTTTGATTGAAGATTATATCATAACCATTGTCACTTAATTGACTGATAGATAAGAGGTTATGAGTTAATCCTTCTACAAGAAGTACATTAGAAATGGAAGGAGAGTTACCAGACTTTATAGTTCCAGAGCCAATTATCTTGCCCTTCTGATCTCCTCCAAACTTGACTTCTCCTCCAGACTTAAGCACCAGGTCTTGGAACATAGACCTTCTTCCTGTCATGTGTCGTGAGCATCCAGAGTCCAGGTACCATGACATGTTGTGCTTTGTCCTTCTTGCAGCCAAGGATATCTGCAATAGGAATAATCTTATCCTTAGGTACCCACATTTTCTTGGGTCCTTTCTTGTTAGATTTTCTCAAGTTCTGATTGAACTTGGGTTTGACATTATAAGCAATAGGAGGAACAGCATGATAATTTTTAATATGAGTTTCATGATATTTCCTAGGTTGTGTCACATGCTTCTTGGTGTGTGTTATGTGAAAACTTTGTGCATGTGAAGTGTGCCTAATATCATGAGAGTGGCCATACTTGAACTGATCATACAATGGCTTGTATGTGAGTTTCATTTCATCAACAGGTTCAAGTTTGTATGGGGTTTCACCCTCATAACCAATGCCAACTCTTTTGTTTCCAGATACGGCATATATCATAGAAGCTAGCTGACTTCTGCCAATACTTCTAGATAAGAACTTCCTGAAACTTAAATCATATTCTTTCAGAATATGGTTTAGACTAGGAGTGGATTTTTCTGAATTAGAAGGAGATCCAACATCATTGGATAATTTTAAAAGTTTATCTTTCAATTCAGAATTTTCCAACTCAAGCCTCTTTGTTTCAAATTCAAATAGCTTTTTCAGCTTTTTGTATTTAATACAAATCTGAGACTTGGATTCCAGAAGTTCAGTTAATCCGGAAACTAACTCATCTCTAGTAAGTTCAGAAAATACCTCTTCAGAATCTGATTCTGATGTAGATTCTGATCCGTCATCTTCTGTCGCCATCAGCGCACAGTTAGCCTGCTCATCTTCTGAATCATCTTCTGACTCATCCCAGGTTGCCATAAGACCTTTCTTCTTATGAAACTTCTTCTTGGGATTCTCCTTCTGAAGATTTGGACATTCATTCCTGAAGTGTCCTGGTTCATTGCATTCATAGCACATGACCTTCTTCTTGTCAGATCTTCTGTCATCAGAAGATTCTCCATGTTCAAATCTCTTTGAACTTCTGAAGCCTCTGAACTTCCTTTGCTTGCTCTTCCAGAGTTGATTTACCCTTCTGGAAATCATGGACAGTTCATCTTCTTCTTCAGATTCTGATTCTTCAGGATCTTCTTCTTTGGCCTGAAAAGCGTTAGTGCATTTCTTGATATTAGATTTTAATGCAATAGATTTACCTTTCTTTTGAGGCTCATTTGCATCCAGCTCAATCTCATGGCTTCTCAAGGCACTGATCAGCTCTTCCAGAGAAACTTCATTCAGATTCTTTGCAATCTTGAATGCAGTCACCATAGGACCCCATCTTCTGGGTAAGCTTCTGATGATCTTCTTCACATGATCAGCCTTGGTGTATCCTTTGTCAAGAACTCTCAATCCAGCAGTCAGAGTTTGAAATCTCGAAAACATCTTTTCAATGTCTTCATCATCCTCCATCTTGAAGGCTTCATACTTCTGGATTAAGGCAAGAGCTTTTGTCTCCTTGACTTGAGCATTTCCTTCATGAGTCATTTTCAAGGATTCATATATATCATAGGCTGTTTCCCTGTTTGATATTTTCTCATACTCAACATGAGAAATAGCATTCAGCAAAACAGTTCTGCATTTATGATGATTCCTGAAATGCTTCTTTTGATCATCATTCATTTCTTGCCTTGTCAGCTTTACGCCACTGGCATTTACTGGATGTTTGTAACCATCCATCAGAAGATCCCATAGATCACCATCTAGACCAAGAAAGTAACTTTCCAGTTTATCTTTCCAGTATTCAAAGTTTTCACCCTCAAATACCGGCGGTCTTGTATAACCATTGTTACCGTTGTATTGCTCAGCAGAGCCAGATGTAGATGCAGGTGGATTTGTCGGAGTTTCACCAGCCATCTTTTAAATGAAGCGTTTTTCTCTTCCTGAATCTTTTCTAAACACGGTTAAGTGCTTGCACCTTAGAACCGGCGCTCTGATGCCAATTGAAGGATAGAAAAACACTTAGAAAGGGGGGGATTGAATAAGTGTGACTTTAAATCTTGGACGATAAAAATAAATTGCACAATTATTTTTATCCTGGTTCGCTGTTAACGAAGCTACTCCAGTCCACCCCCGCAGAGATGATTTACCTCAACCTGAGGATTTAATCCACTAATCGCACGGATTACAATGGTTTTCCACTTAGTCCACGACTAAGTCTTCTAGAGTATTCTGATCACAACTTGATCACTCCAGGAACAACTGCTTAGACAACTTCTAAGACTTTTCTAGAGTCTACTGATCAACGTGATCACTCTAGTTACAAACTGCTCAGCCAACTGCTAAGACTTCCTAGAGTATACTGATCACACGATCACTCTAGTTCCTTACAACTTAATGTAATCTATTCAAGAGTTTACAAATGCTTCTTAAAAGCTATAATCACAAACTGTGATATTTCTCTTATCGTTTAAGCTTAATCTCACTAAGATATTACAACAGCAATGTAGTGAGTTGATGAAGATTCTGAGCTTTGATTGAAGAGCGTTTCAGCAAGTTTATTTTCGTTCAGAGTTGTTAAGAATTGGTAACCTTGCTTCTCATCAGAACTTCATATTTATAGGCGTTGAGAAGATGACCGTTGAGTGCATTTAATGCTTTGCGTGTTCCGTACAGCATTGCATTTAATGTTATACGCTTTTGTCAACTACCTCGAGCCTTGTTCACGCTGTGTCTACTGACGTTGCCTTTAGTAGCTTTAACGTTCCTTTTGTCAGTCAGCGTAGTCTGCCACCTGTACTTCCTTCTGATCTGATGTTTGTGAATACTACGTTTGAATATCATCAGAGTCAAAACAGCTTGGTGCATAGCATCTTCTGATCTTCTGATCTTGAAGTGCTTCTGTTGCGTGATACCATCTTCTGATCTTCAGTGCTTCTGATCTCATGTTCTTCTGATGCCATGTTCTGATTCTGCTTCGACCATCTTCTGATGTCTTGCCAGACCATGTTCTGATGTTGCATGCTGAACCATTTGAGACACAACTTCTGAGCGCTGAATTATGCGTACTCTTTATATATATTTCCTGAAAGGGAAATTGCATTGGATTAGAGTACCATATTATCTTAAGCAGAATTCATATTATTGTTATCATCAAAACTAAGATAATTGATAAGAACAAATCTTGTTCTAACATTTCCCACTAATGAAATCAATGCTGTGGAAGATGAAGAAGACAACTGCAACTGGAACAGCTGGGTACTCCCTGCTCACAACAGTGGATTGAACAACTGGAAAGCTGAGGATGTGATCTCCTTTGACCAGGAGTAAATGCCATTTCCTGTTTTCTTTGTGTATATTGTGCAAAGATAAAAATGGTTCCTGAACAATCGAACCATGAGCTTGAAAGCCGTGTGCCTTAGCACACCGGTCCTTCTATAAGGGCTTATCATATCATGATCATGTGCATTCAATAAAATCATGGGACGCTTGCATATTTAAATTTTGTGATCCTTTTTCTTTCTTTCTTCGCTTTCAAATAGCTATGTTTTTTCTTCACACACACTCACATAATTAACATGCAGATTCACATACACTCTGGATCCAGTCAACAACGATTCTGCTATTGCCCGTCATGACTTTGAAAGTCCGATCTACCAAACTGAGGACGAAAGTGAGGAAGATTGTGAAGTGCCAAGAGAACTTGCAAGGCTGCTAGAACAAGAAGACAAGGCCATACAGCCTCACGAGGAGCCAATTGAGGTCAACTTGGGCAGCAACGAAGAAAAGAAAGAAGTCAAAATAGGGGCTGATTTAGAACACAGCATCAAGCAAAGACTGATTCAAATGCTGCGAGACTACGTCGAGATATTCGCCTGGTCCTATGAAGATATGCCAGGCCTTGACACGGACATCGTAGTTCATCGCCTGCCAATCAAAGAAGGTAGCACTCCAGTCAAACAGAAACTACGAAGGAGTAGGCCTGATATGTCAAAAAAGATCAAAGACGAGGTTGAAAAACAGTTCAATGCCGGATTCCTAAAAGTTGTAAGTTATCCTCCTTGGATAGCTAACATCGTCCCTGTACCTAAAAAAGACGGGAAAGTCAGAATGTGCGTGGACTACAGAGATCTGAACCGGGCAAGTCCCAAAGATGATTTCCCTTTACCACACATCGATGTACTGGTTGACAATACCGCACAATGCAAGGTATTCTCCTTTATGGACGGATTCTCAGGGTACAATCAAATCAAGATGGCACCCGAAGACATGGAAAAAACAACCTTCACAACACCCTGGGGAACCTTTTGTTACAAAGTAATGCCCTTTGGTCTGAAAAACGCAGGAGCAACCTATCAACGTGCAATGGTAGCGCTATTTCATGATATGATTCATCAAGAAATAGAGGTGTATGTCGATGACATGATTGCAAAATCCAACACCGAGGAAGAACATTTGGGTCATTTACACAAGTTGTTTGACAGACTCAAGAAATACAAGTTGCGACTGAACCCAAATAAGTGTACCTTTGGAGTAAGATCCGGAAAACTCTTAGGTTTCATCGTCAGCAGCAAAGGTATTGAGGTTGATCCCGCCAAGGTTAAAGCCATTCAAGAAATGCATATACCTCGTACCGAGAAACAAGTCAGAGGATTCTTGGGACGTCTAAATTACATCGCCCGATTTATTGCCCACATGACTACTACTTGTGTGCCGATCTTCAAACTGTTGAAGAAAGATCAAGTGGAAAGGTGGAATGAAAAATGCCAGTTAGCCTTTGACAAAATCAAAGAATATCTCCAAAAACCTCCAATCTTGTTGCCACCTGTGGAAGGCAGACCTCTGATAATGTACCTAACTGTGTTAGAAGACTCAATGGGGTGTGTACTAGGACAACATGACGAATCCGGCCGAAAGGAGCACGCAATCTACTATCTTAGCAAAAAGTTTACCGATTGTGAAACAAGATACTCACTACTCGAAAAAACTTGTTGTGCCTTAGCTTGGGCAGCTCGCCGGCTAAGACAGTACATGCTAAATCACACCACTTTCCTAATCTCCAAGATGGATCCCATCAAATACGTGTTCGAAAAACCTGCTCTCTCTGGAAGAATAGCGAGATGGCAAATGATCTTAACAGAATATGACATTCAATACACTTCACAAAAAGCAATCAAAGGAAGTGTGGTAGCTGATCATCTGGCTCATCAAGCAGTGGATGATTATCAAGCATTGAACTTTGACTTCCCAGACGAGGACATTATGCTAGTCAATGACTACAAACAACCAGGACCAGAAGAAGGACCCGAGCCAGGATCCCGGTGGACTATGGTTTTTGACGGAGCTTCTAATGCACTTGGAAATGGCATCGGAGCTATGATCATTTCCCCCGCAGGAAGTTACACACCGTTTACTGCCAGATTATGCTCCAATTGCACTAACAATATAGCCGAATACGAAGCATGTATTCTGGGTCTCAAAGCTGCAATCGATCTAAGAATCAAATTCCTGGAAGTCTACGGAGACTCGGCCTTGGTAATCTACCAAGTCAAAGGGGAATGGGACACAAAGCACCCAAATCTAATTCCTTACAAAGAATATGTGTTGAGTTTGATTCTTTACTTCGAAGAAATCACTTTCGAACACATCCCACGCGAGGAAAATCAACTAGCTGATGCTTTAGCTACCATGTCATCCATGTTCAAAGTCAGGTGGGACAACGAGGCGCCTATGATCACCATTTACAGGCAAGATGAACCATCCTATTGCAATGAGATCGATACCGAAGGAACCGAAGAAAAACCATGGTTCCATGAAGTAAAAAGATATCTCGAAGCTCAAGAGTACCCTGAAGGGGCATCCATTAACGACAGAAAGTTTCTAAGGAGATTTGCTGCCAAATTCTTTCTAAGCAATGGAACCCTATACAAACGCAACCATGACTCGACTTTACTTCGCTGTGTAAACAAGAAGGAAGCAGAACAGATCATGGAAGAAATACACAATGGTGCCTTCGGTACTCATTCCAGTGAACATACAATGGCTAAAAAGATCCTGAGAGCAGGTTATTACTGGTCTACTATGGAAACAGACTGCCATCATCACTCCCGAACATGTCACAAATGCCAGATATACGCTGACAAAGTACATGTACCTCTAGTTCCATTAAGCGTCCTGACGGCTCCTTGGCCTTTTGCAATGTGGGGTATTGATATGATCGGAGAAATCAAACCTACTGCCTCCAACGGACATCGCTTTATCCTGGTCGCTATTGACTACTTCACAAAGTGGGTAGAAGCAGCTTCATTTGCTTCTGTCACCAAAAATCTGGTGGCCCGGTTCATCAAATACAATCTCATTTGTCGGTACGGCATCCCTGAACGGATTATCATGGACAATGGCACAAATCTAAACAACAGAATGATTACTGAACTTTGCACACAGTTCAAGATCAAACATCATAATTCTTCTCCATATCGACCAAAGATGAACGGCGCGGTGGAAGCTGCCAACAAGAACATCAAGAAAATCATACAAAAAATGACAGTAACCTACAAAGACTGGCATGAGATGTTGCCTTTTGCTCTTCATGGTTATCGCACATCTGCGCGTACTTCAACAGGGGCAACTCCATTCTCCTTAGTCTATGGTATGGAGGTAGTTCTTCCAATTGAAATTCAGATTCCTTCCCTAAGGATTATGAAAGAAGCCAATCTAGACGAAGACAATTGGATTCAAACACGGTTGGACCAGATAAACTTGATTGATGAGAAAAGGCTCGCAGCTATTTGTCATGGTCAGCTATACCAAAAGCGTATGATCAAAGCCTTCAACAAAAAAGTCAAAAGTCAAGCATACCAAACTGGTGGCTTGGTTGTCAAACGCATCATCTTACCACAAGGTGATCCCAGAGGCAAATGGACTCCCACCTACGAGGGACCATTCATAATCAAGAAAATATTTTCCGGCGGCGCCATGTTGCTTACCACCATGGATGGCGAGGATTTCCCACACCCTGTGAATGCGGACATAGTCAAAAAAATACTTCTCTTAAAAAGAAAAAAAACAGCTCGCTAAGTTGAAAACCTGAAAGGGCAACTTAGGCAAAAAAATGAGCGTCTCGGTGGATTGAAAACCCGAAAGGGCGGTCCAGGCAAAAATTAGAGACTAAACAAATATTATCCCGGTAGGCTGAAAACCTGAAAGGGCGGCCTAGGCAAAAGTTAGGGAATGAAGCATACAACAGTGTTCCGTTCAGCTGCCTACTCACCATCAAGATTCAACACCTCAAAGACACCGATCAGTCCAATCACTTTCTTCCAACAAGTGAGGGATGAGATGCTCGAGGACAGATTGGCAATAGCAGAGTTGAAACTTGACTGGATTGTTTTCACATAGCTATTTATCTCTATAAATATTTTCCAAAACTTTCTGACAGTTTCCTACTTCTAGGATTGTTGTCTCCCTGTGCTAACCAGCCTATCATGGCTCTTTTTCAAAAATCAATGCAGCTTAGGCTCAAAAATCACCATTTTCACTTGTTCTGTTTAAATACGTAAGCGTCCCAATGATAATTTTGAATGAACATGTGCATTTGAATATGATTGATGTTTGCCAGGAAAAACAGGAATAACATTCAGGAAATGTCCCAATTATCTGGACATCATCCCATCAGAAGGAAATCCCCAAGAGAAACGCATTTCTCAGCAAATTCCTCAAAAAGATTTTCTCTTCAAAAGAAGTCTTATCCCCCAGCAGGGTTGTTCCAGATTGCTATCTTCAGAAGGTGTGATCCCCCGCACCCGGACTTGGTCAGATAGTGCATCGGAGGATTATGCATCTTCCTCATTCCCATTTGAAAGGGCATCAGAACTTCCGGCTACCTTTCATTCCCAAGTAATATTCAAAGATCCTTCAACAGAGTACCAGGGTTCTCAAAGAATTTCCCCAGCCAAGGGTACTCAAACAAGACAAAAGATCATCAACGATCACAATATAGTCATATCCAGATGACTGGCGGAAATTTATTTTCCCAAATAAAAGCTCGACATCTCACATTCATACATCATATTCATACATCACACATTCATATTCACATTCACATTCATACATTCATACATTCATACATCATACATCATACATCACACATCATACATCATGCATTATGCGCATATTCATACACAACATCACATGCATATTTCTCCGGGAATATCTCACATTTACATGCATCATAAACATTGCATATCACTAACTTGATTTTTCAGGTAGACGGATATCTTCAACAAAGATGTTCTCAATCACATGCAGTGTTCACCTGAATTCCATGAACAGTTCTCTCAGATATAATCAAGCCGAAGATTCATTCTAATCACTTACCAACTCAAAAACAGACATTGCAGATCTAAAGTTGACACCTCAGACGGTTCCAGAACGATCTAACATCGCAGATCTAAGTTGATACCTCAGACGGTTCCAGAACGATCTAACATCGCAGATCTAAAGTTGATACCTCAGACAGTTCCAGAACGATCTAACATCGCAGATCTAAGTTGATACCTCAGACGGTTCCAGAACGATCTAATATTGCAGATCTAAAGCGATACCTCAGACGGTTCCAGAACGATCTAACGTTGCAGATCTAAAGCGATACCTCAGACGGTTCCAAAACGATCTAACATTGAAGATCTAAATTCGATACCTCAGACGGTTCAAGAATGATCTAACATCAAAGATCTAAAGCTGATACCTCAAACGGTTCCACAATGATCAACTTTCAAAATCTAAAGCAGAAAAAACTTTGGGCAAGTTCCATCCTCCAAGACTTAAAGCGGTAACCTTGGACGGTTCCGAAACAGTCAACACAAAGACTTTCAAATCCTACATCAAGATATAATTAATGGATTCATTCTGATGAACAAACCCTCAACCCATTTACCAGGTGGCATCTGAAAGCCCATCTCAGGTAATGTTCCAATCTGCTAACAACATTTCGCAGACGACATTCAAATGCAACTTCCAACATCTCTTCTGATCAAGGTAAGTGCAAATTTTCAGGGCATCTAAATATTCAATCATCTTCTACCTTCAGATTTCAGACAATCTCTTCAGGTTTAAGAAGATTGAATAGGGGCAACTGTTATACCCCAAAATTTGCCCGCATCTTTTTTCAAGAAAACTCCAATCTGAAAATTAAGAGTCTCATATAATCATGGATTTTTATTTCAACAAATATCCTGACATATGAAATACTTAGTTTTTAGAATTTTTCTTATACAGTAATTTGGCTTGCAGTTGAATTTATTCTTACGCAAACGCCAAATACTGTTTATTACTTCACACATGCTATTTATTTATTTACAGATAAATAGTACTGACACAATTGGTACAGAGTTAAAATCTTTTTGCAGGCGCAGAATCAGGAAACTCAGATTGTACTGGTAACAGTAAATATTAGTTATTTATTATGTCTGTGTTTTTTTAACAAGTCATGTAAATAAACTTTAATCTTTCACATAAAACAAAAAAACAAAAACAACAAAAAAGAAAATTAACTTTGACTGTTGATTTTTCACTCTAACTGCTACGTCAATACCTGAACGGTCAGTTGACAGCCAAACTGCGGGCAGTACAATTCTCAGTGTTTTGTACCATCAATCAAATCAATCTTTCACAATTCAAAATTCCAAGATTTTTGTTCTAGAAGTCTTCTGAATATCACGCGATTAGCAGAGACTCAACACTGCACAAAAATCAGGTACGCTTAACTGTCTCCTACATAAACAGTCCCTGACTAGGGTTTTCTTGTTTTTACAGGAGAAACAAGTTTTGAGAGCTCAAATGGATTTCATACACATCCATATATCTCAAAGTACCATCATACAAATTTTCAAACTTCAATTCACTCAAACGCACCGTCAGCAGCTCAAACAGTCAACAGACGACCCGTTTTACCAAAAAAGTCAACAGACAGTCAAAAATGAAATTTTTTGTCAAAGTCCATATTTTGTCAAAGGATTCATCATTTGATCATTGGATGATCATAATTCATCAAGGAAAGATCAAAAATCAACAAAACCCTAAGATTCAAAATTAGGGTTTTTGCCTGAAAAGTCAACTCAACTTTGACTGATCATAACTCTCTCATCCTTCATCCAAAAATTCAAACCAAAGCTCATTTTGAAGGAAATTCAATTATCTTTCAAATTCAATTGATCCCATGGTCATTGCATTCACCATTTGAAAAATATGACCAAAGACATTACAGGTCATTTTCAAAGTCAACAAAAAGACACTTTTTTCAAAAGGACACACAAGGAGCATCAAAAATCATTTTGACATGAGACCAAAGACATTGGTTAGAGGACTCTTTGAGGTTTCCAAAAAGTGCAAGAACTCCTTCATATGACAAAAATTGAGGGATTTACACCTTGTTGAAGTTGGCTAAATTTTGGGAAAATGCATGAAACCAACATTGCTCAAAAATGTATTTTTTCCAAATGGGGCCAAGTTTTCATGGTTCAAACATCATTTCCATAATATAATGGGCCTCCCACGACCAAGACCAAGCCCATAACATTTTTTTCCATTTTTTGATTTAATTTTATCATTTAAGATTAAATTAAAAAGGAAAAAAAAAAGGAAGGATAAAGCATAGCTTATTTTCTAAGCTAAAGCCTCCACATGTGACTTAATTATGCAGCAAGGAAAGCCTAAGGCAAGAGGTGTGGAGATCAAGCAATGGTGGCTTAAATTTTAAGCTTGAAAAGTCAAGATTCCAACAAAAGCAATCAATGCTTTTAGCTTCAATTTTAAGCACCTCATGGCTTATAAATAGGCAAGCATATTTCAGCAACAAAAGGGGGGAGCCAACACCACGAAATTATAGCAAAGCATAGCATAGAAACCTCATAATTCTCAAAATTTCCATACACTTTGTAATTTTCAAATTCAATATTCCAATCAATATCAATACAAAACAATTATTCTAACCAATCAAAAAATCATAAAAAAAATTGTTCTTTATATAAAATATTGTTTATATATTATAAAATAATTTTGTACAAATTTTGAATAATTTTCTCTCTAAGTTTTAATTATTTGTATAATTATTTGCATAATTATGTTTTAATTAGCTTAAATCAATTTCAAATCAATTTCAAAAATTCCAAAAAAATTAGTTTTGTTTTAAAATTAATTGACAAATATTTTGTACATATTTTAAACTTAATTTCTAGGTTTAAATCTATTTTCATCTTTTTTCTTCATTTTAATTTAATTAATCATGCATTAATTATAATTAAAATCAATCATAAAAAATCCAAAAACATGCCTTTTATTTTTCTTGCAATTTAAATTCCTAGATAAATGTATAGGATGTCAAATTCATGTAAATAGGCTAGTTTACATTTCCTGCACAATCGATGTAATAGCGTAGATTTACTTTCCGCACTTTACATTTCCGCATTTTAATTTCCAGCACATATAAACTGCGTGTATGTCAAAGATAAAATTGAACCGTTAGATCACTAACTTCAAAGATAAAATATCTTAATCCAAACACAATCACACTTGCACCTTTTAAGGTAATCCCTTCTCATTCTTTTCAAAATCAAAGTCAAAATTCTACTGTTTCGAGTACAAAATCGAACCTTTTGTTTATATCCGGTGAAAGGATAGATTTTTAAAGGAAATAAGGATAAAGACCTTACAACTCAAGGTAGACCTCCTAGTTTGCTTGCTCAAATCAAAACAAACAAAATTCTCATACACTGTTGTTTTTCAAAACAAAACTTTCAAAAAAAGACAATACTTTGTATACATCCAAACACGGATTATTACAAAGTTAACGTTCTTTTCAAAACATCTTTCGAAAGATAAACAAGCATTTTGTATACATCCACACACGGATCATTACAAAATTCAATTTACAAAAGTATTTGAAACCACATATGAGCATTCTAAAGCAATTGAAAAGTGATCGAAAAACAAGTGAGCTAAGCAAACTTAAGAGCCCATGGATAACCATGGATACAAAGGGTGCTAACACCTTCCCTTTGTATAACCTACCCCCTTACCCAGAATTTCTTAAAGGTCTTTTTTCTGTTTCTTTTATAAACCTTTCCTTAATTGGATAAAATAAAAGGTCGGTGGCGACTCTGTGAATTTTCAAAATGCGAAAGCATTAAGCGATAAAAAAGAGTCAGTTCACGTATCTCTCCAGAACAGAGGTATGGCCCGGGATAAAAAACGGAGGTCCACAGTATCACTCATGGCCTGGGTATTGGGCCTTTTACCTCATAGAATCATCCCACCCAACCTGCAAACAGAGAGAAAATATGTGGCCCCCACGGAGACCCATAATATAGTCCAGATGCATGCGGAAAGTAAATATGATATGCAAACAGGAATAAACATGATATACAAACATATATACACAGGATGTAAGCATATAAACAAACAAAGAAAAACACCCAAAGAAAAGAAACAAACAAAGGCTAGGATCGACTCGCTAAGAATGGACCAGCACAGGTCTATCACATCCCCAGCAGAGTCGCTAGCTGTCGCACGCTCGCGAAAATGAACAGAGTCGCCACCAATATATTTATCCCAAAGAGGGAAAGGAATATCAGAAAACCTAAGATGAATAAGAATGAGGTCTTTCGACCAGAGATAGGGTACGGGAGTCGGTTACGCAAGGGGAAGGTACTAGCACCCCTCGCGCCCATCGTACTCGATGGTATCCACCTATGTTTGTTACTATCTAAATGGTGTGTACTATAAATCTAAAGCTTAATGCTAAGGGAATGCATGCAAATGAAAGAAAAGAAACACGGGGAAAAATAAGGTTTATAAATAGTTGTGCTCGCTTAGGCCCCGCGACCTAATGCCTACGTATCCTTTTCAGGAATCAGAGCGCCGTAGTTCGGCTCTTTAGTTTTTGTTTGTTTTTGTGTTTTTTAGTTGAATAGTTACATTCACACTCCGCTGCTCGACCTCTGGAGTCTTAAGCTGGGAATGGAGCGGAAGTAACGTGCTCTTAAGGAGAAAGAATGCCCTGAAGGCAAGAGAAGGAATGCCTCGGAGGCAAGAGAGAGAAGAGAGAAAATTGGTTTGTGTCTTTTAGGTGTAATTCCATGATGAACAAAACCCAATACAAGGTTCCGCACCACTTCATTACTTTGTTTAGGTCTGAGCCTTTATTAAGTGTTTTAGATGTTTTTGATTGGTGATTTTTAAGGGGAATTAATCTGCGAGTAGAATCACATAAAATGGTAGAGAAACAGATTAGGGAATGAATCCCACTCATTTCTCTACATAATGATCGAGAAATAGATTAGGGAATGAATCCCACTCATTTCTCTACATAGCAATCGAGAAACAGATTAGGGAATGAATCCCACTCATTTCTCTACATAGTGATCGAGAAACAGATTAGGGAATGAATCCCACTCATTTCTCTCCCACTAAGTGATTGAGAAACAGATTAGGGAATAAATCCCACTCATTTCTCTCCCACTTTTAGTGAAGTGTGATTCGCCTCTTCCTTTATTAAATGTTTTAAAGTTGAAAAGAAAAAAGGAAAAGAAAACTAGCCTAAAATGAATAACTAGCCTAATGTTATGATTATACCTAAGTGTTAGGATTTTAAGGGAAAAGACTAAGCCTAATATTATGAAGATTATAGGTCCTAAATCTTAAAGGAAACATACAAGTGAAGTCACAACATTATAAGTCAAAAGAATCAATGTAAACAAATGATACAAAATAGTACAAAATGATTTAAAGATGACTTGAAACATAGTACAAAGCATGGAAGCAAAAGATGCAAAATATAGTACAAAAATCGAATTAAAATACTATTATTTCTATGATTTTTATATGACAAAAACAAGAATTCTAATCAAGCAAAAGAATTACAATAATATCCTAAACTAATATTTTTTTGGTGATTATTTTTATATGCCAAAAATTAGTACTAATGTCTAAAAATATAGGAGAAAAATTAGTATTATTATTGTCTAAAAGAAATGACAAAAAATCTACTTAAAACACAAAAGAATCAATTCAAAAAAAGGAAACAGGGGGGTGCAATCCTGAATTGCAGTGTGTAAGGAGCAACAGGGCGCAGGCCCAAACAGGGAGGCCCGGAAGAGTTATTTTTGTTGTTACCTAGCCTGCCAAAAACGGTACAGCATGGGCCAAATAGGGGTGCGAATAGAATCAGGCCCAGAGGAAGTTTGTTTACAGATTTTTGTTGCCAAAAGATGGCTCGTGGGCCTCAGGGGGTGCAGAGAACAATTTCGTTACAGGCCCACAGAACTAGCTTTGATTCATCCGTTAATTCAGATTTTATTTAACTAATGTCAATTAAATCAATTAATAGGAAATTAAACCTTATGTTATATTCCAATTATATCAATTAATCAGATTAATAACATTAATAATAATAAAAATGAAATGAAAAGGGGATAGGGTTTATATGACGTTCCAGATTCCTCTTCTGATTTTCACTCTCTTTTCTCTCCGACGGCGACGGCAGCGGCGATAAATTTCACTAGCCGATCAAAGCTCAAAAACGCCACCGTCCGCGCCTTCATTTCTCCAAATCAAGATCCTAAATCAACTTGGCTCTCAATCTCTACGGTTCAACACTCTATCGAGATTCAACAGAGGAATTGGAGTTTAACGGAGCTCCGTTGTGCAATTCGACTCAGGGCAAAGCAAGATTAGGCAAATACGCAGTGAGACGCGAAAGTTACCTGAAGTACGGATTGGTGTTATTTGAAGAATTCCGGAGATGCTTCTGAATCGATTTGTATGGTGCAAAATTGAACACGATAGGTGGAGAAGATGATGTTTCTTCAGGTAAAATTTTGATAGCTTCACTCTTTGTATTCCTTATTCTTCTTCTTCTCGTGTTCTGAGTCCTTGTTTCTTTGAGTATCAGGCGATGATGATATCCTTGTTGACGTGTTGATAGTGTCGAAGCCTGAATGCATATTGAAGATTGTTGCCAAACTGAAGATGAAGATGGTGATTCGATTATCAGTGAAGCAGAGATTACAGATCGTGAAGGATGAAGGAGATGCAAGGTGAATTGAAGATGACGTGAAGGTGAATTGAAGATGTGTTTCAATGGAGTTCTGAAGGTTGTGAAGCAGAGTGATGAAGGGAGGTTCTGAGATGATGATTGTGAAGAAGGCGAGAAAAATGGTTGAGAGATGAATGAATCGAAAAATGGAGGAGAGGCTGAAGTGGTGGAAGAAGTTCTCTTTTATAGCAGTGAAGGTTAGTTCTGTTCTGATTTTTTCTTGCCTTCTATTGGTTTCTACAATCTGTTAGGTGTTTGAGGATTGGTTAGAAGTTATAGGTGGTTGAGAAATTCTGTTAGGGAAGTTGAGTGAGTTAGTTAGATGTTTGGAAAGTTGTTATGGCAGTTAGAAGAAATTGCAGGTTAGTTAGACTTGGTTATAATTCTGTTTCGGCTTGTAACTGGTTTTCTGGAGGTAGTTAGGATAGTTTTGAAAAACTGTTATGTGGTTGGCTGTTAGGAAAATCTGTTACTGAATCAGTTAGTTGTTAGTTAGAAACTGTTTGATGAGCTGGCAGGTGGTTAGAAAATGATTGGCTAGAATTAGTTAAGTTAATGAGAGTTTGAAATGGTTCCAAGCTGCTAGAAATTGGTTATTTTCTATTTTTGGTACTGAACTGCGTATAGATGTATTGTTGAACTACGATTGAATTGTGGATGGCTGTATTGTGACATGATGTCTTTGGATGATCAATTTCTTGAACGTGAATTGGCTGCATCGAATGAACACCTTGCATTTGAATAGCTGACCATTGCTTGACTGTATGAATGAATATTTGATCACTGTTAATGTTTGGAACTGATATGGCATGGTTTTGAGTTATGTCTTGTGTATGAATGGACGGTGTTTGGACTGTTAGGACATGCTGGTTATTTGGATTAATAATGTATTTTGAAACTGATTTTTTTCTGGTTTTGTATGCTATGGATGTTTTGTATGCAGGGCTGGTAGTGAATATATGGAGGTCCAGAACATATGTGCTGCAAGTATCAAAGAGGCCTGCCTTGGCATATTTGGAGGCTTTGTAATAGGAAGCATAGTGTAATATGTGGGGGCAACATCATGAAGAGGGCCATGGATGGAATTACTTGGTGAAGAAGAAAGAAACGGGGCTTAAGGATGTAGGTCTAGGAGATATTTGCTGCAAGTTCAAAGAAATAGATACAAGGCTTTTGTTGTTAAAGTAATTTCACTTTGTAGTTGAATACTCCTTGAATATGTTGACTTGTGATTCATAGATGGACCTTCAAATAAATGCATAATTAGGTACTCGAGAATAGGCATTTGGTCCTCGGATTCTGTGTAATGTTGCTTGTATAATCTTCATGAATATTTTGAGCTTGAAATATAATGTGGGCTTTTCTCTTCACATTCAAATAAAATTTGAATAATTCTTTTTCCAAACTATGGCCCAAAATAAATCGTTCCTTAAGCAAGCAACATAAGAAACTCAACATTTTTATCCAAATGAATATTGTACTCAAACAGTGAACCAAATAATTATATCCAAGTTCCATAAGAAAGATCCCTCGATTAATAAATGAATAGTGAAGTAAACCTGGTTCTTGATGAATGCAATCATAGAGAAATAAACCCTTGGTTCTTGATCCTTTAATTATGTGTACAATGAAATGCATGGTTTTATTGATGACCTAAGATGCACATGATGTCAAAGCCATAAGCCAATTAGAAATAGAATTAGGAGGGCAAATTTTGGGGTGCAACAATGGTTTACTTGTGCTAATTACAACCTTATGGAGAATTGTATCATGGAGGAATGGAGTACTTATGGGATTCTTGAACCACTTAAGGCTAATTTTGGAGAAAATGCAGTCACTTCTTTTTACTTCAAGCAATGGGATCCAGGGGTGTTTTTTGTTTCAACAATTATTTTGTACAACCTTGAGGACAAGGTTGTTCTTGAAGGGGTGAGTAATGATAGAGAGTAAAATTGTACTTAAATAAATGAATGAGAGATTAATTTAAATTAGAATATTAATTTAGTAAGTATTTTATTTAAGTGTTATTGGGCTCCTTTTGTAATTGGGCTTTTAGGTTTATTATCTATTGTCACTATTATATATGTAGTCTCTATGAGACATTGAGAAAATCAATCAAATGAAATCAAAGTTTATTTTCTCTTTTATTTTATTAAATTATTTTAGTGTTCTTCCCCTTTTCTAGTAGAAACCCTAGTTTAAGTACATGTCTAAACTCTAACTTAAAATAGTTTTAAGGCTGAAGTAAGTACATGTATAAATAAAAATGAAAAAAAAGGAAAAAATTGAACTCTTAATTAGTGAAAGAATAAAATGAAAAATAAAATCGTAAGGCAAAAGTTTATTCAAGACTTCGTAATTTTTCTTGCTCCATCATATATATATATATATATATATATATATATATATATATATATATATATATATATATATATATATATATATATATATATATATATATATATATATATATATATATATATATATATATATATATCATACTAAATTATAATCCTAGAAGTTCTTCCCATCAAAATTTCTCGCCAAAACTTTTAACAAATGATAAATAAAAAAAATTGACTAATTAAACGAATGAATTAAAAATTCCCACTACTTTAAAAACAGTTTCTTAATTATTATAATCAATTTAAAAAATAGTTCAAATTAGTCATTTTATTTTTTAAATAATAAAATAATATTTGTGTAGTGGTGAAATTGGTGAGACTAAAGGCATGAGAAAAACTTAGCTCATTTGTTTTAAACAAAGTCACCGCAACGCTTTATTGTTTCCAAAAGAAATAGGAGAAAGGGCGAATAAAACCCACAGAAGTTTTTAAAATCAAATCTAATAAACTTATCAGAAATTTAAGCACCCCCCATATCCATGGTACTCCATGGAAACCTCTTTGAAAATGTTATTGTTTTTGTACATCTTTTTGAAAAAGCATATGTGAATTTGTTAAAATAGAGGTGGGGATGAGAAAAGAAGTTTTTGAAAGTGAGCTCGATAAGACATCACATCTTAAGCCTACATACCCCTTTAACAATAGGGAAGTCATAGCTTTTGCAGTTTCTCATAAAAGGAAAATAAAAGGGGTCAAAGTGGCCAAAATCTTTTCGGGTGTTAAGCTTTAACAATACTCAACGGATTTTTAATAAAATGGAACCAAGCTTTAACAATACAATGTCAATGGACTAAGAGTGGTTTCACCGGGAATAATTATCCTCTTAATACCAAGGTTTTAAAACAACTGGGTGGTTGAGCTTTAACAATACAAAACCAATAAAAAAGGGACCAATCTTTAACAATACAAGGTCAATGGACTGAGAGTATTTTTACCAGGAATAATTCTCCTCTTAGTTTCAAGGTTTCAAAACAAAGGGGTTTGGTTAAGCTATAACAATACAAAATCATAAACAAGTGAAAAGTTTTAACAATACTTTAACACAAAATAAAAGTGATTTGGAAAAGAGTTTGAGTACCTTGACAATTTTAGTCAATACCAAAATGGAAAAACAATTAATATTTTTCAAAGTTGGCTTCAGGAAACTCGTTTCCCAAAATGGAAAAATCGATTTCCTCCCTGACCAGATTTAATTTTTTTTCTTCAGTTTTTGCCTTAGGAAACCCGTTTCCCAAAATGGGGAAATCAATCTCCCCTTTGAAAAATCACTTTCAGAAGTCAAAATTAGTGGTAGAAATCAATTACCCACTTCTTGGAAATCGATTTCCTCCTCGAAAAAACCACTTTTCTGCTGCAGAATCACATTTTTCTCAAGCTTTTGATTCTTAAAAATGGTAACTTTCTTATTTCTTAACCAACTGCAAAGGTGTAAACACCAAAGTTGCTTAAAATTTCACAAGGAATTCAACCATATGCTTAAAACAAATTAATATTTAGTGTAGCTTTCACATTTTCGATAAAACCAGAAATAAGCTAGTTTTTCTAAAATTAATTTAAATGACAAATCAAAAATCAAACAATGCCTATTTTCACAGGACTTCAAGTCACACCAATCATATGAATAATAATGACTAAAAAATGAGCACAAATGATAGCCTAAATTATGAGTTTCAAGTTCAAGATTTTCTTACCAAACGGGAAGAGATGCTAACCTCTTTAAATGATGTTCCAGCAACAAAGGAAGGATTCTACGAGCTTCCTTGAACCTCCCTGGTGCTATTGATGTGCTCACCTAGCTTTGAACTACTCTCAACCTCTCTGCCTAACTCAACACGCAAATACGACAGATGAAAATGGAGGGTGGAAGCGGAGATGTTACAAAGGTGATGTAAGAGTTTGGATAGCTTCTATATGGTGTATATGAAGTATTTGGATGGTTGGTTTGCAAATAACTTGAGAGAAACTCAAAACTTGCAAGTCTGAGCTAAAAATGACAAAATGGAGGAGTGACTTTTGAGATTTTTGCTTGGGGAATTTTGATGGTAGTGTTTATGATGTACAACTTCTAAATGATGATTAGAAGCTGTTGGAAAGCTTGGTTGACACCCATAACTTATGAAACTCAAAATGACTTTGAAAATGCAAAGTTGGAAAGAAGGAGAATTTCAAGTTGGGGGTCACTTGGAGAATTCTGGTGTGTTTGTTGCAAGAGGAAAGGTCCTCTATTTATAGGCACAAAATGTGGTTTGTGGAGGGAAAAATCAGATACAATGTCTTCATAATTTACAAATTTCGTACTTTTGCTTCTTTGTGGAGAAATGTGAAAATTGTGGTTTCAATGGTACTTAGCAAGCTTTAATCACAACTTAGGGAAGCTTTTTTGAGTTTTAGGTGGTTGTTTGTTGGATTTGTGTTGCTTTTGGTGCAGAAGAAACAAGTTGGAAACTCAAGGAAAGTGGACTTTGTGATTAAAGTCACTTTTCCAAAATCGAAGTCATGGCTTTATGCTTGAAATGACATTATGCATTGGTTAAGACTTGAACCACTTGGTCCATAGCTCAAAAGCAAGTGTAATATTCTGAATTTTGTGTCTTGAATAAGTTATAGGAGTTGCAAGAAAGGAATCTTTCATTTAAAAATGGTTTTGCTTCATAACTTCTTCATATTCATGGAATTTTTTTCAAGTGTTATGAAGGCTTGTTGCAAAATCATATCTCATAGCTCAAGCCATGGAATTTCATTCTAGTGGTCTCTTTGGAAATCCCTTGCTACATACTTCAATTAATTTGTTAAAATTTTCCTCAAACTCTTTTGGGATCTTGGAGAAAAATGGCCACAAAGTTAGGAAAAAATCAAGTGAAAACACTTAAAATTTTATAAGTTTTTTGAACATAATCTTTATAATTCCATATCTCTCAAAATAATCACTTTTGATGAAACTATGAGTTGAGATAAAGTTTTATATTTGATTAAGATATACAACTTTCATGTTTGGAGATTTTTGAGTGTGTAGGTGAAATTTGGAGTTCCTAAAATGAGGCCAAAATCACTTAAAAACCCTAATTTTGACTTTTGTTGACTTTTTTATTCTTGATGAATTTTCTTCATTCCTCTTGGTCAAATGTCTTCAATAGTCATATGATGATGATTTGAATCCTTAAAAGTTCATGGATGACCATTTTTCTTAAAAGTCAAAGGTTGACCCACACAGTTGACTTTTCCAAATGAACTGTAGTTTTGTCGATTTAACATGAATCAAGGTCTCCTCTTCAAATGAATGATGTGAATGAATTATAATGTTGATTTGGGTGCCCTTGAATCATAGTTTGAGTCTTGGAGCCATGTCCTGGTAAAATTCAACCATTTAGTAGAATTAGGTTAAAACCCTAATTTGGGACCTTAGGTGATCTTGAAAGTGATCGATCTTGAATTGGGCCATCTTTGGACTTGGATATTGATGTGAAAACCCTTTGAATCATAGGAGAATGTTGAACTTCCTTGTGGGCCTAAAAACCCTAATTTTTCTCAGTCTCCGATTTAATTAGTCTCCTGTCTTGGGACACAAGCAACTCTTTTTTTGTATTTTTTGGTTAGCAAATGATATATGCATGATGATAATGATAATGATCCTACTATTTGGGATATGGTGGAATCTCAGTGGTCAAAAATTGGGGTACAATAATTTATTTCAAAATCATTCCACTAACTATTGAAAATTCTATGTACACGTAATTTTTCTCTCTCCCATAACTCACAATTATTATGTAATAACTAATAATAATAATAATAATAATTAATAGTTAATAATTAATTCTATGTATGTATAATTAAAAGTAATAAAAAAGTTACAAAAATAATGTCTCTAATAAACTTAATCCACACGTTCCAAATAAAAAATTTCCACTGTCAAATACATTTTCTCAAATAAATATTAATTAATTTATTAAAATTAATTTACATAAAATGAATATTGTTCCTAATAAATTGCATACGCCCCCACTCCTAATAAAATGCACACGTTCCAAATAAAAAACTATTTCCCTAATGTTTGCAAAATAACAACTCCAACAATTCCATCTCATAACCAATCCCACCCATTCACCTATTTATCTCAATGGGAGTTACACTACAAGAAACCTTCTCCCCAGCCACGTGAAGTTGTGATGTGATTATCACGTGGCTAAAAAGAAGCTGTTGCAAAGTCATAATCACGTTACTACTTTTTTTAAAATTAAAATAATGGAAACAAAGTTATATATCTTGGGTGTCATAATCTTATAAAAGAAAAAAAGTTTGTGAAGTGGAAAACACGTCACTATAATAAAAGTAAAAAATAAAAATTAAAAAGGCATTTGTTCATAGAGAGGGAATTTTGAATTTTAAAAAGAAATTAGTTGTGACGTGATAAACACATCGCAACGTTTTTGAGGGAAAATAGGGTCAGACTGACTTGACGTGGTGTAGACTGGGCAATAAAGTTTGACCGTTGGCGTTATTGGCAACGTGAAATACACGTGGGACAGTTGCGACGTGAATTTCACGTCGCTGATTGGGTAATTTGATCACGCGTTTCTGACTTTGCAGTGAGAGAATGCTTTTTTTACCGTTGGCGTGTGTTGCGACGTGAATTACACGTGGCAATCTTGCGACGTAAAATTCACGTCGCTGATTGGTTTATAAGAGCACAGTTTCTCTTTCTCCCTTCCAGCCATTTCGTTCCCTCTTTTCACAGACCCGTTTTTCATTCTCTTCCATTCTCTCACAAACCCATTTTTTCACAACTCCATTTTTCATAAATTTTTACCACAAATTTGTTATATTCTCGTATTAAAGGTAAATTATATAGATTGTTTGTTAATTTATGTTTAATATTTATTTGTAGGTTTTAAGAAGAAGAAAAGGATCAAATGAAGGAGAAGAAGATTGAAGAAGGAAGAGAGTTGAAGGAGAAGAAGAGGTATTTTTTTATTTATTTAATTTATGTTCAATTTTTGTTTTTAATTGTATAAATGTGTTTTTATTATGATATAAATGTTTAGGATTTTATAATATTATGATATATATATATATATATATATATATATATATATATATATATATTTGGATGTTATAAATGTTTAGGATTTAATAATATGGACCATTTAATCTGTATTATTTTCTGTATATAAATGTTCTGAATTTTATGTGTTATACGAGCATGAAGAGCATGTATTACTTGAAAAAGGACCATTTAATCTGTGTTAAAATTTTAGTTTTTTAAACAAATTTTTTATTAGAAAATTTTAAAAAAATGTAAAACAGATTATAAAAAAATTTATTTATATATTAATAAAATAAATTGTTATATATGTTATTAAAACAAATTATTATTTATAAAAATAGTATATATTTTTTATGTTTATGAAAAACAGAATATTACATATTAATAAAAAATGTATTTTTATTAAAAATGAATATAAATAGTAATATGAAAACATTATTAATATTTAAAATTGATTTTTTTATTTTTATGATAAAATGAATATAATAGTTATGTTTAATAGAATGTATTAATAATTTTTTTTTATTAAATATGAATATAATAGTAATGTATAAAACCTTATTAATTTTTAAAATTGAATTATAAATAATAAATTATAAGAACGAAATATATTTTGTTAATTGAAAAAATACATTTTTTAAACCAATATATATTAAAATTAGAACATAATATATATGTATATTTAAAATAAAATAAAATAAAATCATATGTTTATGTTTATCAAATGTTTGGTTAATGTATATATATAGTTATATAGTTAATTGTAATACCCCATATTTAATAAAATGCTCTAATGTTATTAGCTGACACTGAGGTTTTATTATTTGGTGCATTAGAGATACTTTTGGACACTTAAGTTAGAAGTGCTAACTTAAAGATGTTTACTTATATTATTTTCCTTTGCTTTCTTCTTCATTCTTGCAATAACACAAGTTCTAGAGAGAGGAAGTAGAGAGAAGGGGGAGCAAGAAGAAAAGAGAAGAAATCTTAGATCTTCATCATTTCTTCACCGAATCGACTCATCTTCGTCATCAACGACTCGTAATCGAGGTGGGTTCTAGTTAGAAACTTATAGTTTATGGTTATGGATGAGAAATCATAGCTTTGAATATTGGGGTTTCATGGAGAATCTAGGTTTTGAACAAAAATCATCAATGTTCATGAATAAGTGTTTGTAATCCACAAGTATATCATATATATGTTGTTTCTATGCTTTGGTATGATCTGGAACAGGTTTGGGGTGGATTTGGTTGGATTGAGCCATGGGTATGTGTGAGAAACAGAGCTGAGAACCCAGATCTCGCACGCTTCGTGGCGCGAACAAGTGTTGCGCGGCGCAAACTATGCATGTATTTATGAGGTTTAGTTTCTGCCAACAGTACGCGGCGCGTACAAGGGTTCGCGGCGGGAACTGAACCCTTCTTAACCAGAATTTTAGTTCAATGAGATAAAACTGTTTCGACCATAACTTTTGAACCATAACTCTGTTTTGGTCGCCGTTCGAAGCGGTATGGAGCTAGAATCATGTACTTCTAGTAGTGTAGGTTTTGGGATCAAAGGGGAAATTATTTAATCGGGAATTGGGAAGTTGTTTGTTTCCTTGGATTGTCTTATCGCTCGGAAATGTGTGAACGGTATACCTTTGGTATAATGAGTGATTACCTTATAATTGTGATAAATTGCCATTGTTTACAGACAATGATGATAATTGTTTGGTTGAGTCCTATTGTAGGTGGATTGGTATGCCTTTGTTATATATTGATGATTCATGGGAAAGGCCCATGAGTCCGAATCCGTTTTGTATGTCAAGATTTTCCAATGGATCCATGACTCGTGCCACCTCCTAGACGTAGAAGGGGACGGGAATAGAGGGATACCTTGGTATCAGTTTCCGATTTGGTGATACTGTGTTGAGTTGTTGAACTCTAAATATGTTTCCATATAATGTTAGTATGTGAACTCAAGGTCTAGTTCTTTTGTTATGACTTGAGATTTATAGGTGTCATACCCCAATTTTTGACCCTAAGATCATACATCGATTGCATTCAATCATCAATCAAGAGCACCGTTGTGGAGTTTTATCTTTGATACTGTGATTATCTCTGAGGGGAAATATCGAGCATCTATAGCCTTTAATTTGTTTTATACTAACCAAAATCCAAAAATATGTATTTTGTCTCTTTTGTTTATATTTTACAGGTAAAAGATCGGGCAGAAATCAAAACAGTGCAAGAAAATAGATTTTCGAAGATTTCACTATGGAAATCGATTAACCCATGAGGGAAATCGATTTCCCTGGGGCGAAATTCAAAAAATATAAGGAGGGAAGCATGACATCATTTTGGCACCAATTTTCTTTGATCATTTTTGTCATTTTACCAATTTTCCACCTCACCAAAATTAATTCCCTTCATTAAACCTTTTTTAACCCCATTTTACCATTTTTACCATTTAAATACCATTTAAACACCAATTAAACACAAGCTAATTACAAAATGCAAAAAGACCAAATTGCCACTACTCTTGCTCCCATCCTATAAATAGAGACCTCTACTCTCTCATTTCTCAAGCTTTGAGAGCCAAAAAACCCCTTGCAATTTCTCTCCTCATCCTTACCAAGTTCACCAAAGCTCTTTTTCTTTCATAAAGTTTGTGAGTCACATCTTGAACCTCACAAACTTTGAGCTAAGCCACTATCCATTTCACTATTTTTTCTTCAATTGTTGAGAGATCAAGATTTGTGTTGGTGATTCTTGAAGTAGATCTAAGTTTTGTTCAAGATTTGGTAATTTTCTTCATCCTTTTTCATCTATCATAATGTGATTCTTTTGTGCTTGTGTGTGATGCATCTTTGATCCTATATTGGTTCTATTTGATGGTGAATTGATGGAAAAATCGTGCTCCAATTGATGTGTGATCATAAGGTGTTTGTATGTTTGCTTAAGTCAAGTTTTATGCCTCCTAATGCTGATTTTTTGAATGCTGCGTGCAGGAAATCGATTTCCCTCTGTAGGAAATCGATTTCCACCTTATTTTTTTTCAAAATTTGAACTCTGCACTCAGTAAATCGATTTCCTACAGAGGTAAATCGATTTCCTGCTGGCAGAATGTGGTTTTTTGCCTTTTTTATGCTTGTTTTGGCTTCCTACTTCCTCCGCTTCATTAATATCATTGGATCTAGGATGTTGATAGGTTTGAAAGGACCAAATCCATAATATTAGATGAATGATATTAATGATAGTGTGAGTTGATTTTACTTTATGCATTTTATCTTCTTCTTCTCCTTTTTTTCTTTTGATCGATGAAAGTCTTAATACTTTGAGAATTCTTATGGATTCTTAGTAAAGACTAGATCGTTACCTATTTTCTTTTCGTGCGGTATTGCTTTCGGAGAATGATCTACATATCATTTCTCTCGCATGCATTAGCACATAAAGTTTTGACCGGCCTCGTTGTAGGGTGATTTCTATATAAATCACTTGGCGATCTGCTTAACATAGCGCAATATTTCGTGTCCCGAATAAAAAAGATCAAATATGGAAGAGAATTTTATGCGGTTGATTTAAGACTTATGGAAATTTATCGTGTAGTCGCTATGATTTTATCAAGCTTCTGATAAAGTTCCATTGAATTTAAATCCGAGAACATCCTTCACTCACCATCGATCTTCCTTACTAACTTTGATAACATACTTGACAAGTTTCAAGATGATTATCTTTAACAGCTAACAATTGACTTTAATTTCCGCAATTTATTATACCGCTCTTTATTTCTCGCTTTATCGCTTTATTTTATCATTTCATCATATTTACATTCCGCTATTTTTCCTTTGTCCATTTGGACGTTCATATTCCGCTATTTTCTCTTTGTCCATTTGGACATATGTTTATGTTTCC
This sequence comes from Vicia villosa, assembly GCF_029867415.1. Taxonomy (NCBI): domain Eukaryota; kingdom Viridiplantae; phylum Streptophyta; class Magnoliopsida; order Fabales; family Fabaceae; genus Vicia; species Vicia villosa. The sequence continues at coordinate 156,686,943 of NC_081182.1, read as the reverse complement.
GTTATTTTTCTTTTGTCCACTTGGACCATACTTTATTTTTATGCTAAAACACTAATAAATAACAAAAATCTAAAAAAACACTTAAGGCTCTCTTTGGACTACTGGTTACTATCCCGAGCATTTTGGAGATTCGGACTTATGGACTTAGTACCTCTGGACCCTTATGATTCTGTTACTCTGCTGTTATTTTGTCTGTCTGGCATTGGATTGTTGTCTGTTTGTATGTGCAGGTATTTCCTTGAAAACAGCCGTTACTCTGCCCGATTTTCGTCAGAATTTTAATGTGCTTAATGCAAAGTGGTGCTAAAGATAATAAGTTCATCTGGATCCCCAAGTGATAATGTTTTGGTTTAGTGTCGATATTCCAAAGGATGGGAAATCTAACTTGACTCATAATGTCAAGTGTTGGCTTCTTATTTCGGTTAGACCGTTCTTTTCCTTAGCTTTTATTTTACGCAATAGGATAGCCTCTTCATCTCCTCCCCTTCTTCAATTTTCAAAATCTTCTCCCTTTTTACAAAACCTTCTTATGTTTGCAACCTTTTCAAAACCTTTCTCTAAAAATATCTTTTGCCCATTAGTGGCCTTTTTCTTCAAAAAGTTTAGACACTGTTAATTGTCGGAACGAGTGGTTATACCCCACAATTTTGAAATTGATTGATATAATGAGATCTTTTCCGCGTGAGAGAGCTAGTGGCATACTCGTTGATTTTATCCGAGTTGGAGCCCTTCTTTCATTTGCGATGCAAAGAACTCATTTGTTCTCATGCTCAAGATCAATGGCTGAGTATTTCTCTCCGACGACGATAAAGTGTTTATTTGTTTTTAAAACATTTTCCCCTTTTAAGCGGAACTACATTAGCTCTGACTTCTCCATTGCACCGAGGAGGTATGTAGGCACACGGCTTAATGTCTTGCCGAGCTTATTTTAAAAATAAAGCAAACTCTTTTTTAGCACACACACAACACAGATTTTCAAAAAGGTTCCTATGGAGTACCACAGATATGAAGGGTGCTTAAAACCTTCCCCTTGTATAAACAACACCCGTACCTAAGATCTCTTCTTTTTTGTTTTAAAAACAAACTTTGGGTTTTATTCGTTCTTTTCCCTTTTCCTTTGGAAACAATAAAGCGCGGTGGCGACTTTCACTGAAATATTGAGTCGAGTCAATCCTATGGCTTCGATCTCAGATTTTCCCCGCTATAGAAAAAATGGCGACTTCACTGGGGATCCAGTTTTAAGTGTGTTAAGCCTATTTTTGTTTATCTGTGTGTTTTTATCTGTATATATATATATATATATATATATATATATTGTATGCTTTGTTTGTTTATTCTTTTTTTTTCTTTTTGGTGCTCGATGGTTCCTCTGTGATGAGATAAAGTCCTAACCCGGACTTTGGTGAGTAACTTGAGATAGGAGGTGGTAAGACCAATAGTCGCATGTCAGGAGCAATCCTTAGCATGAGCGTCATATGGTGGAACCCCAATCAGTGGAGGCCTCATGGAAGGTAGTAGATGTTGTTACGAACTATCGTAAGAACGCTATTACTTTCAATAGTGAGTGTCCGTAGAAGTTGAATGGCCTAGAACCCTTTTAACCTATCTAATCCTTTTTAGGATGTAGCGCAGAAACAAGGTCAAGTACCAATTTGAGCTTGTTGTCATGCGATGCTACGCTCAGACGAGGTCTTTTTAGGCATATTATTGGCGCCCATGAGCAATTGTGCGTGCCGGTAGTATCCGATAGAAGATTGAAAACTCTGGGAAACTTTGTAGAACCCGTTCGGCAGGTACAAAATTCCCTAGTACATACCTTTGTGGGTGGTTCTTAACTCTGACTCTATGCTCGTGACGTCGAACCTTTGAACTTTGTCCGTGCGGCCATGTGTGATCTCGATTGTGATTGATGCATAAACCATTCATCCATGCATTCATTTGATTTCCAAGGAAATCATAGGTCTTTCTTTGTAAACATCATAAGTTTCATCAAACTCAATGGATCTTGGGTGTCGATGGGGTGAAAACCTTAATCCACCAAAATGGATGATTGATCTTGATGATAACTTGATCAATGCTTTGATCCAATGTAGGATTTACCTCCTTCATGTTTTGATGTTTACAAATTAATAACTTGAATTCTTTGAAAATCAAATAAATAAAAAACAAAAAAAACAGCAATTGCATCATTTGCATACACACATCCAGGTTGTCCAGAAAACTTATCCTTGTCTGTCTTCATCTTCAGAGTTTGTCTGTCTACTGTCAAGCTGATTCCTCGACACATTGAACTAGAAGCATGTATCTGAAAAGTATGGAAAAACTTCAACAAGACCAAGAGTTTCTAAGAGCAGAGGTCAGCGAGTTGAAAATTCAGATGAATCAAATTATGGAAATCCTGCAAGTCTTGTTGAAGAAAGAATGCAACATTCCTCCGATTATCACAAAGCAAGTGAATACTCCTTTAGCCTTTTCCATTGCTACTCCAACTCAGGGGAAACCATATGTTATGTCATGTGATTCATATTTTGAAGTAGATAAGGAAACACCTGTTTGCTTTTCTCAATCAGTGCTTCATAGGACTCTGCATCAACATCCATTGTCTGTTCCTTCTCAAGGTAACAAAAAGCAGAAACAAGATCAGAATCTCGATAGGACTCATTTTGATCATATTCCTATGTCATACACTGAATTGTATCCTACATTGGTCCATAAAGGGTTGATCACAACAAGAGCTATGCCTCCTCCTCGAAATCCTCCCTCAAAAGGATTCCGACCTGATCTTCATTGTGAATTCCATCAGGGTGGTGCTGGCCATGATTTAGAAGGTTGTTATGCTTTGAAGACTAGAGTTCAAGAGTTGGTGAGATCAAAGATGCTCTCTTTCAGAGATATGGGTCCTAATGTTGTCACTAATCCTTTGCCAGATCAGAGTGGCTGAAAACAAGTCAAAGCCCAATTTTTCTAAAGCCAAGTGTTTTAGACGAGATAGCTTATCTTTGTTGCTGATTAGTCACTAGGCCTTGTTTCTGTACTGTTCGTATTTCCTTTATTGTGCTGTTTACTTTTAGACTTTTGTTTGTTTTTGAATGGTGATTTTAATGAAATGAGCATTGCATATTTTGAATTCATTCACATCCACTATGTTTATGTTTATACCTTCTTTTACAAAACTTTTTCTTCCATCTGCTATTCTCTATCAAACTTGTGTTTTATGCAAAGATTGGAGGGAGGATGATGAAACCGAGATACCCAAGTTGTTGAACTGTATGCTTTCGAATAAAACTTTGCTGATGATGTACAGGCATTGTTTCAATTCCCAAACACTGGAGAAATAAGGAAGTTAATCCCTTGTCAACCCCTCTGAGCCTTCGAAGTTGGTGTTTCTTTCTGTACGAAAAAACCACATTTTTAACCTGGGGCAGGGTAGTTCTCAGTTAATTTGGCTGTGCATTCTATTTTAAGAGAATCATTCAGTACACCTTTCCACAAAGGTTTCAATCACAAGCTTTCTTCTCCATACATCAAAGAAGTGTTGGAGATGTCAATCAAAAGCCAATGATGGTTCATCAATCATTAAGCAAGGCAGTCACTATCTTTCAAAAAAATATGTATCAAAAAGATATATACAAAGAAAAGCCTGCTAAGTCAAAAATCAAAAAGATGACTTAGGTAAAAATAAGGCATCCCGCTGACTGTAAGTTCAAAAATAAACAGTTCAGGCAAAAGTTAGGGATATCAAAAGAAAAAGATGAAAAAAGAGAAGTCAATAGACTCCTCAAGCAACAAAATGTTGTGACAACAGAAAGGAAGAAGTGACTGCAATCTCAAAAGTTCTCTTTGCTTGTGAGCTATCATCATTACAAAGGTGCAATTCCATAAGTCTCTTGGAACCTGAATGCATAAGCTGAATTAACTGAGTTTTAGGACTGGAGATCCTCACGAAGAAGGGGTGGGTACAATCAAATTTTGAGCCTTATATCCTTTGTTTCTTAAACCGTGAACCTGACCACGTTACAACCTTTAAAAGACCTAATTGAAGCAAGGTTTGTTTGAAAGCATACTACAACAAGGTTGCGTAAGCTGACTCCCATGAGATTTTCCAATCATTTGTTTTGATATCATGCCTTTGCTTTATCTTTCACTTTGAATGTCTTAACCTTTATGTTTTGACCAGTGATTCCATTTGCTTTACATCAATAACATCATTCCAATAATGACGATTTCAAAAATATGCTTTGAGCTTTGCATTAAAATTACCATTCTTGAATGAACATTTTATTTGTAAGTAAGCACTCATTTTTCAGGAAGTTCAAACAATCGAGAAACTTGATCAGTGATCCTATCAGGCGCACGTTACTTCAAGATCCTGTTGTTCAGATGTTCAGTCAAGTTTTGTTGATCAGAATATCATTTCAAAACTTATACTGGGGCAAACCGTCCCAACATGCATTTCAAGAACTGAAGCCATGATCAGTTTATCCCTAATACAATTCAGCTGAAGCCATGATCAGTTAACTTACAACAATCAGTCAACAAGGGGGAATCTTCTTCAGTAATCCCCAAGCAGTTTTATCAGCCCTTCTCAAAGGATCATCGTTTTGATACAGTTACCGGTGTAATAGAAGTGTGTTTAAGCATCTTCTTCATAAGCAGAGTTGGCAGAGCTCCCGTGTTGAGGAATCAGAGTCCTAATCTGGCCTCACAAAAGAGTCTACCTCAGTTGTAACAAACAATTGCATTGCATTGATCATATATCATGCATAGAAAAATTCAACATCATGCATTGAAACAAATTTCATACTCATTTGCATTCTTCGAGGTTTTGTTGTTATCAACATCTTCACCTTGAGATCAAAGTCCAACTTACTTGGCACCTATCCAAAACAGATACTTGTTTGTCTTGTCCGTCTATTGTTGTTCCTTGATGTATCCTTTCTTCATTTAGGGCCATTCCTGGATGTTATGATTTCTCTCTCTTCTTTCAGTGTCATTCCTGAAAGATTTACACCATGTTTTATCTTGGTTCCCTTCAATCATGTTTTATCTTGATTGTCTCTGATCATGCTTTATCCTGATCGCCACCATGTTTTATCTTGGTTCCCTTCAATCATGTTTTATCTTGATTGTCTCTAATCATGCTTTATCCTGATCGCTTTCGACCATGTTTTATCTTGGTTACCTAATCATGTTTTACCTTGATTGTCATTTGGTATTTTTCAATCATGTTTTACCTTGATTGTCATTTGATGTTATCCAATCATGTTTTACCTTGATTATCCCTTAATGACATCCAATCATGTTTAACCTTGATGGACCTATGATGATTATCTAATCATGTTTTACCTTGATTGTCATTCGATGTTGCCCAATCACGTTTTACCTTGGTTGTCATTTGATGTTGTCCAATCATGTTTTACCTTGATATTCATTTGATGTAGCCACATTCATGTAGGCCTCAGATATTCTCTTCTCGAAGTTCAATCATGTTTTATCTTGAAAGCTTCTGTCGACTGTTTCTTTCTTTTGTTAAGTCCGATTCTATTCCTAGATGACGTATACCTTTCCCCCCAGTGGAATCCTTTCTTATCTCCCCAGCGGTGTTATACTTCTCTCAATTCCATAATCATACTTGATGCATCCATTAGCATCGCATTATACCTTAGGTTCAAAAATTGTGTGTTTTATATTTAAGTCTCTTCAATTACGTCGAGCTGAGGATTTTAACCCTCACATCTCCGGATAGAAGAAAATTAAATAGGGGCATCTGTCATACCCCAATTTTTGACCATAAGATCATACATCGATTGCATTCAATCATCAATCAAGAGCACCGTTGTGGAGTTTTATCTTTGATACTGTGATTATCTCTGAGGGGAATTATCGAGCATCTATAGCCTTTAATTTGTTTTATACTAACCAAAATCCAAAAATATGTATTTTGTCTTTTTGTTTATATTTTACAGGTAAAAGATCGGGCAGAAATCAAAATAGTGCAAGAAAACAGATTTTCGAAGATTTCACTATGGAAATCGATTTACCCATGAGGGAAATCGATTTCCCTGGGGCGAAATTCAAAAAATATAAGGAGGGAAGCATGACATCATTTTGGCACCAATTTTCTTTGATCATTTTTGTCATTTTACCAATTTTCCACCTCACCAAAATTAATTCCCTTCATTAAACCTTTTTTAACCCCATTTTACCATTTTTACCATTTAAATACCATTTAAACACCAATTAAACACAAGCTAATTACAAAATGCAAAAAGACCAAATTGCCACTACTCTTGCTCCCATCCTATAAATAGAGACCTCTACTCTCTCATTTCTCAAGCTTTGAGAGCCAAAAAACCCCTTGCAATTTCTCTCCTCATCCTTACCAAATTCACCAAAGCTCTTTTTCTTTCATAAAGTTTGTGAGTCACATCTTGAACCTCACAAACTTTGAGCTAAGCCACCATCCATTTCACTATTTTTTCTTCAATTGTTGAGAGATCAAGATTTGTGTTAGTGATTCTTGAAGTAGATCTAAGTTTTGTTCAAGATTTGGTAATTTTCTTCATCCTTTTTCATCTATCATAATGTGATTCTTTTGTGCTTGTGTGTGATGCATCTTTGATGCTATATTGGTCCTATTTGATGGTGAATTGATGGAAAATTCGTGCTCCAATTGATGTGTGATCATAAGGTGTTTGTATGTTTGCTTAAGTCAAGTTTTATGCCTCCTAATGCTGATTTTTTGAATGCTGCGTGCAGGAAATCGATTTCCCTCTGTAGGAAATTGATTTCCACCTTATTTTTTTTCAAAATTTGAACTCTGCACTCATGAAATCGATTTCCTACAGAGGTAAATCGATTTCCTGCTGGCAGAATGTGGTTTTTTGCCTTTTTTATGCTTGTTTTGGCTTCCTACTTCCTCCACTTCATTAATATCATTGGATCTAGGATGTTGATAGGTTTGAAAGGACCAAATCCATAATATTAGATGAATGATATTAATGATAGTGTGAGTTGATTTTACTTTATGCATTTTATCTTCTTCTTCTCCTTTTTTTCTTTTGATCGATGAAAGTCTTAATACTTTGAGAATTCTTATGGATTCTTAGTAAAGACTAGATCGTTATCTATTTTCTTTTCGTGCGGTATTGCTTTCGGAGAATGATCTACATATCATTTCTATCGCATGCATTAGCACATAAAGTTTTGACCGGCCTCGTTGTAGGGTGATTTCTATATAAATCACTTGGCGATCTGCTTAACATAGCGCAATATTTCGTGTCCCGAATAAAAAAGATCAAATATGGAAGAGAATTGTATGCGGTTGATTTAAGACTTATGGAAATTTATCGTGTAGTCGCTATGATTTTATAAACCTTCTGATAAAGTTCCATTGAATTTAAATCCGAGAACATCCTTCACTCACCATCGATCTTCCTTACTAACTTTGATAACATACTTGACAAGTTTCAAGATGGTTATCTTTAACATCTAACAATTGACTTTAATTTCCGCAATTTATTATACCGCTATTTATTTCTCGCTTTATCGCTTTATTTTATCATTTCATCATATTTACATTCCGCTATTTTTCCTTTGTCCATTTGGACGTTTATATTCCGCTATTTTCTCTTTGTCCATTTGGACATATGTTTTTGTTTCCGTTATTTTTCTTTTGTCCACTTGGACCATACTTGATTTTTATGCTAAAACACTAATAAATAACAAAAATCTAAAAAAACACTTAAGGCTCTCTTTGGACTACTGTTTACTATCCCGAGCATTTTGGAGATTCGGACTTATGGACTTAGTACCTCTGGACCCTTATGGTTCTGTTACTCTACTGTTATTCTGTCTGTCTGGCATTGGACTGTTGTCTGTTTGTATGTGCAGGTATTTCCTTGAAAGTCCTTGATGGTTAATTCCAAGGCATTGAAATAAGGATTTTACCCGAAAACAGCCGTTACTCTGCCCGATTTTCGTCAGAATTTTAATGTGCTTAATGCAAAGTGGTGCTAAAGATAATAAGTTCATCTGGATCCCCAAGTGATAATGTTTTGGTTTAGTGTCGATATTGCAAAGGATGGGAAATCTACCTTGACTCATAATGTCAAGTGTTGGCTTCTTATTTCGGTTAGACCGTTCTTTTCCTTAGCTTTTATTTTACGCAATAGGATAGCCTCTTCATCTCCTCCCCTTCTTCAATTTTCAAAATCTTCTCCCTTTTTACAAAACCGTCTTATGTTTGCAACCTTTTCAAAACCTTTCTCTAAAAATATCTTTTGCCCATTAGTGGCCTTTTTCTTCAAAAGGTTTAGACACTGTTAATTGTCGGAACGAGTGGTTATACCCCACGATTTTGAAATTGATTGATATAATGAGATCTTTTCCGCGTGAGAGAGCTAGTGGCATACTCGTTGATTTTATCCGAGTTGGAGCCCTTCTTTCATTTGCGATGCAAAGAACTCATTTGTTCTCATGCTCAAGATCAATGGCTGAGTATTTCTCTCCGACGACGATAAAGTTTTTATTCGTTTTTAAAACGTTTTCCCCTTTTAAGTGGAACTACATTAGCTCTGACTTCTCCATTGCACCGAGGAGGTATGTAGGCACAAGGCTTAATGTCTTGCCGAGCTTATTTTAAAAATAAAGCAAACTCTTTTTTAGCACACACACAACACAGATTTTCAAAAAGGTTCCTGTGGAGTACCACAGATATGAGGGGTGCTTAAAACCTTCCCCTTGTATAAACAACACCCGTACTCTTCTTTTTTGTTTTAAAAACAAACTTTGGGTTTTATTCGTTCTTTTCCCTTTTCCTTTGGAAACAATAAAGCGCGGTGGCGATTGTCACTGAAATATTGAGTCGAGTCAATCCTATGGCTTCGATCTCTGATTTACCCCGCTACAATAGGTTAGAACCTTGTAGAGCCGAGAGGATCCATAAGATAGGGAACTCACTGAGATTATTTTATCTCACCCCATTATATATTGATTTCAGGTGCTATAGGTTCCGTGAAGGGTAAGGAGAAAGTAGTTTGATTTCCTTATACCTTGTGTTCTTTTGGATATGGCGAAGCTTCCGTTGTGGAATTCTTTTGGGATCATTGTTTGATCTAGTTCTTAGTATTTTTGTTTTGAACATCTTGTATGTATTATGCCATTTGGTAGAACTTTTGTATTAGGGCATTAATATTTATAATGTGTTGACTAGGAACCTATAAGTATTTCAGTACCAAATACTTGGATTCATGTATACATATATGCTTTGATGTATGTATTTATATATGGGTGTTACAGTTGGTATCAGAGTAGGTCGTATCCTCGACCTATCCATGAGATATTATAAGTGCTTCTTTCTGTCCAAGATGTGTTGTGTTCCCATGAATTTTGTTGTGTTATGACTATGGTATCGAGCCTCATCAACTTAATCCCATTTTGAGGACCTCCAGGAACATGGTGGACGGACGCAGGACTCGTGGTCGACCCCCCACACGGCCTCCGCAAGTGAATCCACCGGTTGGCGGTGCGAATGTTCCATGGCCCCAGTTTATGCAACAGATGCAACAGCAGCAGAATCAGTTCATGCTGCAGATGATGCAACAGATGAATGGCGGTCATAATGTGCCAGTGCTTGTACCCGAAACTGTAGGTGGGACTTATATGGATTTCATTCGCATGAATCCTCCGGAATTTCATGGCGGATTAGATCTGATAAAAGCGTATGAGTGGGTGGCCAATGTGGAGGGAATCTTTGAGATCGTGCATTGTAGTGAAGAGAACAAGGTGGTGTTTGCTTCTCATTCGCTGAAGGGTCCAACTATGAGATGGTGGAAGGGTGCTTCTGCTTTGATGACTACTCAGGAGGTACCTAAGGAATGGGAAAATTTCAAGACCACTTTTATGGAGAAATATTTCCCTAGTTCGCTGAGGACTAAGAAGGAATTGGAGTTCCAACAGTTAAGGCAGGATAATATGTCAGTGGCTACTTATGCTGAGAAGTTTGAAATTTTGGATGCTTACTCTAGGCAGGCCGCATATGCTCCTGATGAGAGTTGGAAGGTGGACCAGTTTCTGTTTGGTTTAAGGGCTGATATTTCTCATAGTGTATCACAGAGAGAGTTCACTACTTATACGGAATTGTTGCGACAATGTTATGTGGCTGAAACCAGTTTGAAGAAAGTTCAAACTGAGGAAGATTTGAAGAAGAAGAATCAAAATGAGAGTGGAAGGCCAAGCCAACAATTTCGGCCTAGGTCACAAGCTTTCAAAGGAAAGCAAGTGCAAGGTTTTCGGTCTAGTGCACCTCCGGTGTGTCGTGTTTGTGGTAAAAATCACATTGGAAGGTGTAGCTTTGAAGGGGTGAAGTGCTTTCATTGTCAGCAAGAAGGGCATATGGCTAGGAATTGTCCTCATAATAGAAACCAAGTGCAAGGAAGGGGTATTGGTCGAGTGTATACCTTGGATGCTAAGAAGACCAAGGGTGATAACTCTTTGATTGCGGGTACGTGTTTCATTAATGGGCATTCTTGTTTTGTGCTATTTGATTGTGGAGCAACACACTCCTTTGTGTCCTTGCAATGTATGAAGCTACTTGGGTTGCAAGCTACTTCCTTGTTTCCTCCTATGGCGGTTACTACTGCTATGGATGAGATGGTCGAGACACCGTTGGTGTGTGAGAATTGTGTCTTATCGGGGGGTGGTAGAAATTTCCAGATTGATCTTATTTGTTTGCCACTTAAGAAAGTAGATGTTGTTTTGGGAATGGATTGGCTTTCTTCTAATTCGGTATTCATTGGGTGTGAAGAGAAATTAATCATTATTCCATCTGAAGAAGCTACTCCGAAAGATGTTTTGACTACTATTCTGGAAGGTACGGTAGGCATGATTAATTTCTTGTTTGAGAAAGAGAAGTCTGTTCTATTGGTTCTTACTGAGGAGACGGGTGACAAGTTAGAGGTTTCACAAATTGCTGTTGTTAGTGAATTTCCTGATGTTTTTCCCGAGAATGTCATTGCTCTTCCTCCGGAAAGGGAAGTGGAATTCTCTATTGACCTGATACCGGGAACGGCTCCTATATCCGTTTCTCCGTATCAGATGGCACCGCTTGAATTGAGAGAATTGAAGGGGCAATTGGTGGAGCTGATGGCTAAACATTTTGTGCGACCTAGTGTCTCGCCGTGGGGAGCTCCAGTGTTGTTAGTAAAGAAGAAGGATGGTGGGATGAGGCTATGTATTGATTAATGTCAGTTGAATAAAGCCACCATCAAGAACAAATACCCTTTACCAAGGATAAACGACCTGTTAGATCAATTGAAAGGAGCCTGCGTGTTCTCGAAGATTGATTTGCGGTCGGGTTATCACCAAATCCATGTGAAGAGCTCAGATGTGCGAAATACTACCTTTAGAACCCGTTATGGTCATTATGAATTCTTGGTAATGCCTTTCGGTGTGACGAATGCTCCAGCTGTTTTCATGGATTATATGAATCGGATATTCCAGCCTTACTTAGATCAATTTGTGGTAGTCTTTATTGATGACATTCTTATCTATTCTCGTACTCCACAAGAGCACGAAAAACACCTGAGGATTGTTCTGTCGGTATTGCTAGAAAATCAATTGTTTGCTAAGTTGAGCAAGTGTGAGTTTTGGATGACGGAGGTAAAATTTCTTGGTCATGTCATATCTCAAGGAGGTGTGGCAATTGACCCGTCAAAAATTGAAGCGGCAATTAATTGGGAGAGACCGAATAATGTCTCAGAAGTCCGAAGTTTCTTGGGCCTAGCCAGCTACTACAGAAGATTTATTAAAGGGTTTTCTCAATTGGCTCTACCAATGACTAGACTTACCCGAAAGGAGTGTCCTTATGATTGGGATTCGGGGTGTGAACAAAGTTTCATGAGCTTGAAGGAAAGATTGACGACTGCTCCTATTTTAATCGTCCCTAATCCAAATAAATCCTATGAAGTATTTTGCGATGCTTCCAAGAAAGGATTAGGAGGAGTATTGATGTAGGATGGTCAGGTGGTAGCATACACATCTCGACAGTTAAAGGTTCACGAAGAGAATTATCCAACTCATGACTTGGAATTGGCTGCGGTTGTTTTTACCTAAAGGTGTGGCGCCATTACTTGTATGGAGTTCATTTTGAAATGTTCAGTGACCACAAGAGTTTAAAGTACCTATTCGATCAGAAGGCGATGAACATGCGTCAGAGGCGGTGGATGGAATACTTGAAGGATTATGATTTTGACTTGAAGTATCATCCAGGCAAAGCAAATAAAGTGGCGGATGCATTGAGTCGGAAGGTGTTAAAGAGGGCCGAATTGATGATGTTAGAATATGCATTATTGGAAAGAATTCGAGATCTTAACCTTCAATTTGTTTGGACCCAAAATGGAGTGTTAATGGGGAACTTGAATGTTAATTCCATTTTGAGAAATGACATTCAACAGCCATAAGTGTCAGATGCTAAATTACAAGAGGTGTTGGTTCAACCAGGGTTTACACGAGCTACGGATGGAATGATTATGTTTAATCAGAGGATTTGTGTTCCGGACGATGCGTTGTTGAAAAGAAGGATTTTGGGTGAGGCTCACAAAGGTGCTTTCACTATACATCCTGGTTCTTCAAAAATGTATCAAGATTTGAAGAGAGATTTTTGGTGGTCCGGAATGAAAAGAGATGTCGCGGTGTACGTATCGGAGTGTGCGGTGTGCCAACAAGTAAAGATTGAACATCAAAGACCAGGTGGATTGATACACACTAGAGATCCCAATATGGAAGGGGGATAGTATTTCAATGGATTTTGCGGTTGGATTACCTCGTACTCAAGGTGGATACGATTCTATTTGGGTGATTGTAGATCGATTGACGAAATCTGCACATTTCTTAGCCGTGAAGACTACTTACAAGGCAAGTCATCTTGCACGGTTATTTATTGCAGAGATTGTGAATTTGCATGGTGTACCCTCTAGTATTGTGTCAGATAGAGATCCAAAGTTCACTTCAAGGTTTTGGACAGCCTTCCAACAAGCTATGGGATCTAGATTGTGTTTTAGCAAGTCGAGTCATCCACAAACGGACGGTCAAACGGAGCGAACGATACAAACATTGGAGGATATGTTAAGAGCTTGTGTGCTTGAAAGTAGAGGAAATTGGAAGGAGCTTTTACCATTGATTGAATTTGCGTATAATAACAGTTATCACGCGAGTATTGGTATGGCACCTTATGAAGCATTGTATGGGAGGAAATGTAGGACACCGTTGTGTTGGTCAGAAGTTGGTGATGATAGAATTTTGGGACCCGAAATTATTCAAGAGACCACGAACAAGATTAGAATGATTCGTGATAAGGTTAAGCAAGCACCTGATCGTTAGAAGAGTTATGCGGATAACCGTAGGAGGCCTTTGGAGTTTGTGGAAGGTGACCATGTATTTTTGAAGGTTACTCCGAGATTGAGATTGAATGGACCGTTTGAGTCGAGGAAGTTAAGTCCGAGATACATGGGGCCGTATGAGATTCTAGAAAGGATTGGTGAAGTAGCTTACCGTTTAGCTTTACCACCTTATGTATCAGAAATGCATGATGTTTTTCACGTATATCAACTACGGAAGTTTATTCCCGATCCTCTTCAGCCAGTGTTACCAGATGCAGTTGAGATAGAATCAGATTTGACTTTTGAACCCTTACTGAGCCGCATCGTGGGAAGAGAGACTAAGGTGTTGAGAAACAAGGAAATCCCTCTTGTTAAGGTTCAGTGGGATGTGACACATCCGGGTGATGCTACATGGGAGCTTGAATCGGAAATGCGAGATGCTTACCCTCACCTTTTCAGGTAATTCTTAAATTCGAGGAAGAATTTCTATTTAAGGGGGGGGGGGAGGATGTAATACCCCATATTTAATAAAATGCTCTAATGTTATTAGCTGACACTGAGGTTTTATTATTTGGTGCATTAAAGATACTTTTGGACACTTAAGTTAGAAGTGCTAACTTAAAGATGTTTACTTATTTTATTTTCCTTTGCTTTCTTCTTCGTTCTTGCAACAACACAAGTTCTAGAGAGAAGAAGTAGAGAGAAGGGAGAGCAAGAGGAAAAGAGAAGAAAGCTTGGATCTTCATCATTTCTTCGCCGAATCGACTCATCTTCATCATCAACGACTCTTAATCGAGGTGGGTTCTAGTTAGAAACTTATAGTTTATGGTTATGGATGAGAAATCATAGCTTTGACTATTGGGGTTTCATGGAGAATCTAGGTTTTGAACAAAAATCATCAATGTTCATGAATAAGTGTTTGTAATACACAAGTATATCATATATATGTTGTTTCTATGCATTGGTATGATTTGGAACAGGTTTGGGGTGGATTTGGTTAGATTGAGCCATGGGTATGTGTGAGAAACAGAGCTGAGAACCCAGATCTCGCACGCTTCGCGGCGCGAACAAGTGTTGCACGGCGCGAACTTTGCAGGTTTTTAGGAGGTTTAGTTTCTGCCAACAGTACGCGGCGCATACAAGGGTTCGCGGCGCGAACACTATGGAAATTGGTAAGGATAGTTACTGCCAGAGGTTCGCGGCGCGACCAAGCGGATGCGCGGCGCGAACTGGGAAGCGGTATGGAGCTAGAATCATAACTTTTGAATCATAACTGTTTCGACCATAACTTTTGAACCATAACTCTGTTTTGGTCGCCGTTCGAAGCGGTATGGAGCTAGAATCATGTACTTCTCGTAGTGAAGGTTTTGGGATCAAAGGGGAAATTATTTAATCGGGAATTGGGAAGTTGTTTGTTTCCTTGGATTATTTTATCGCTCGGAAATGTGTGAACGGTATACCTTTGGTATAATGAGTGATTACCTTATAATTGTGATAAATTGCCATTGTTTACAAACAATGATGATAATTGTTTGGTTGAGTCCTATTGTAGGTGGATTGGTATGCCTTTGTTATATATGTATATATCAAAGAGGTTTGAATAACTTCATATGTTAAATGAATAAAATGACAAGTGAGGAAAACTAGGATTTGTTAGGTATATGTAACTTAACAAAGAAAACCTAGGATGAGACATTATATGGAACATAAGTGTGTAGAATATTGCGAAGAAAGGCTAACGGGCCTAGTGATTAAGGGCTAACAGGCCTAGTGATTGGTATGTGCAATAACCACTATATAATGTATTTATGGAACCGTTACGTACTTGTATTTTTTTTCTTTTAATGCTAACAGGCATTCGTGTGCAGTAATGGCACAAGTAATCTTGGCAGGTTTGATTCCCGCTTTGTGTACGAATGGAACCTAACAGGGTAGAGACTTGCGATGGTTAACAGGCCATGTGAAGTGATGATTCATGGGAAAGGCCCATGAGTCCGAATACATTTCATATGTCAAGATTTTCCAATGGATCCATGACTCGTGCCACCTCCTAGACGTAGAAGGGGACGGGAATAGAGGGATACCTTGGTATCAGTTTCCGATTTGGTGATACTGTGTTGAGTTGTTGAACTCTAAATATGTTTCAATATAATGTTAGTATGTGAACTCAAGGTCTAGTTCCTTTGTTATGACTTGAGATTGATAGGTTAGAACCTTGTAGAGCCGAGAGGATCCATAAGATAAGGAACTCACTGAGATTATTTTATCTCACCCCATTATCTATTGATTTCAGGTGCTACAGGTTCTGCGAAGGGTAAGGAGAAAGCAGTTTGATTTCCTTATACCTTGTGTTCTTTTGGATATGGCGAAGCTTCCGTTGTGGAATTCTTTTGGGATCATTGTTTGATCTCGTTCTTAGTATTTTTGTTTTGAACATCTTGTATGTATTATGCCATTTGGTAGAACTTTTGTATTAGGGCATTAATATGTATAATGTGTTGACTAGGAACTTATAAGTATTTCAGTATCAAATACTTGGATTCATGTATACATATATGCTTTGATGTATGTATTTATATATGGGTGTTACATTAATATAGTTAATATAGTTTTAAAATAATTATAAATTTATAGTTGGTATAGTTAAATGTTTAACTATTGTTACTAATAAGAGAATGATTGGATATGTGTTGTATGGAATATTATTGGTATTATCGTTGTTGGATGTATGATAGATTGGAACCAGGAAGACGTGCACTTAAACCTAATTTTATAGTAGGAGTTAATGGGTTTATCACGTGGGCGTTTGCTCAAGAATGTTGTCGAAGCGAAGGAGGAGTTAGGTGTCCTTGTCTTAAATGTGAATGTAGACCTATAATTAGTGACCTAGAGGAAGTGGTCAAGCATTTGCATAGAAGGGGTTTCATGGAAATTATTGGGTTTGGATGTTTAATGGTGAAAAATTGAAGAGTAACGTACCAGAGACTAGCAATACACATGCTTCAAGTAGTCGCCCGCCTATGGAATATGAGGAAAGACCACCTATGGATTATGAGGAAAACTTTAATATAATTGGTGACTGTTAGCTGGAGATTTTGATTGAAGAAAAAGTTCTTTGAAGAATTAGAATTCAAGGAAGAATGGCTTTTGATGACCATTGCCGAGTATAAATGGCTCCTGATGGCCATGATTCGAGGATGTTATTTAAGTTGAAGTAAAGATGACGAAAATCGAAGCTGATTCAAAACAAGTTGTCTTTGGGACTTAAGCGATTTATGCGAAATACAAAGGGTACTGAAGCTTTGCGTATTTCGTGGCATTCTCATTTTAGATCACGTTGCCACGTATCGAAAGAGAATTCAGGCGGGAGGATTTGAATTTCGAAACATTCTGTGTAACCGAACAAGGACAGGTGGCGCCCCAGGGATTCGAAGCGTATGCATGTGAGCAACGTGGCATTTGGTTAGTGTAGGACCGTTAGGGTCGAAATTAGTATAAATAAGGGTCTTAATATCAGGATCTAGGGTGTTCATTTTGTACAAATCACTCACAAATCACTCAAGTATCAAGTGTTAAGAGAACGAGTTCGCTGAGAAATGTACGTATGACACCAACACCATTTTAAATACGTTTGTATTTATCTTTATGCAAGTATCTTTTTAGTATTTCTATCTTTTATTATATTTCAGCCATTTATATTCTTGCACTTTTATCTTTCGTTCAAGTTTACTTCGAAACACTTTACATTCTTCTTACGTTCCTGCACTTTAAGTTTCTTGTAATTTATATTCACTTTGCTTTTCGCCGAAGTTATATTTACGTGTATAATGTAACACCCCTTTTTACCCCATAAAATATTAAGCATATAATCAGAGAATAAGCATGCATATAACTCAAAAGGGCGTCACATCGATGTTTTCAAAAACTAAAAAGCTTTTAAAAACGACAGCATTTATCCACAAAATACAATACACCTGGTCATTTAGATTAACACATTTCAAATATCTTAAATCATCAAGAATATGCATTCACAGCGGAAAATAATGAATACTCATGTATTTCATAAAATGAATCATGTCCCATACCATGATCATATCTTAATAATCCTCTCAAGATAAAATAATATCATATCCAGAACATTTGGCGCTAAGGCCTCTCAAATAGTAAACAACAAAGCATATATGTTCTCAAGTAATGACATAATACATAGCCAAATAAAACATGAGTTCAATACTACAAATCTACCCAGTGTTACATGACCAGAGCATTGACTCACTACCTAGTCTCCAAACAAAACACATAAGCTTTCCGACTAAATCTCGCCCGAGCTACTAAACACCAGAACCTGCATGTCGCCAAACGAGGGCAACATTAAAACAGAAGGGTGAGAATACGAATCATTATGAAGAAAGTATAATAAGATACAATGGTTAAAATCAACAAGTATAGGAATTCATTACACCTTGCCTAGTCATGTAAAATAATATGAATCAATATACTCACATATATTAAGCATACACCAAGTATAAGAGTATAATATCTCAATACTATATTCTCAATTATACACATAGCCATAATTATCACGTATTCTCGCATTTAACCAATTACGTATTCAAACATCACCCCTTCCCAATTATCAACTAATACGATTATCACTACAAACCCAAGTGTACATAATCAATTACCAAACTCATACACATAGCATCACTACATCAATGCACATAATCAATTGTTCACTCGTACACTTACCACAACAACATAATGCACATAATCACCTATCACATTCAAGCACATATCATAACAACATAATGCACATAATCAACTATCACATAACTCTAATGTGACTCAATGAAACATGTGACACTATGCATGTGGTACCAATGTGAAATTCTAAGTTTCACCGGCCTCCGATTCATAACTCTAGAATCTAAGCCACACTTCCGATCCGGACAAGACCAAAGTCCACCAATTGTAAACATATAGTTTACGGCTTCCGATTCACTCTAGAATCCAAGCCCGCTTGTGTTTCAAAGAAAATCCACCTGTGTTTCAGGGCACACTATGATATGAATGTATGTACAATATCACAAATATATGCAATTAAGATCATCTCTACCATCTTAACTTTCTGCATATCACAATAATTCAACTCTATGAATTATCCACCAATTGTACACAACATTCGCAACACACACATCATTAACATATAAGAGGCCAATTAATCAATTACGATTCACACAATCCAATTAACACTAGTAACCATACTATCTCATGTTAATTCTCATTTTTGCCAATTATACATAAACACACTTTCAACATCAAGCAATTAATCATTAATTTAATGTTAACCAACTAACCACAGAGAATCAATATTAGCACAACATCATGGCATATACATATATTATTCTCAACATACATATTCAAGTTAAAACACAATTACGGACGAATCCTCAAAATACCGTAATTTACCGACAAACCGAATAATTGATCCAACTTCAAGTATATTCCAATCAATTAAACTCATTGCAATTAATTTAACTATTAATTTAACCAATTAATATCAAACTATATTAATTTAATTCACTTCTATTTCTATTCCATTTACACTTTCTAGCATTCCATTTCTCAAGACCATTTTTATTGAAAAGATTATCGCGCTAGCTTTCTAACGCTTCGAACGGAGACTCAAAACGGATTCACAATTTGAACGTTATGAATTTGTAAAGTTTTAACGAGGGTGTAAACACCGACATCATAAACTGACAACTCTAAACATGTCAGAGTTACGCAAAATGATTAAAAATATGACTCTTAATAACTCAAACAACTCTGATAATTTTATTAGCAACTCTAACAACTTTATTGACAATTTTAACAACTCTCTCGACAACTCTATCGGAATTAAAAATAACTTAAGTTAATTAAATAATCTAAATAATATTTATTTCTAATCCAAAACTCCTAAAATAATATTCTAATAATGCTAAATCATTATTATTATTATTAATATTATTTCTATAATCATTATTCTAAACCAATGACATATCTATATATATTAGTAGAATTTAAAAAAATATACATGATCCAACTTGTTCCATCTACTGTGCAATACATATATACTAGGAAATAGGAATGAACCGCCGCTACAGTATACCAAACCAATTCAACGCGCTACAGTAAGTGGCAATTGGTTTTTATAGTGTTTTTATGTATCAGTGAGTGCCAACAATTAATTTTAGGAAGCGCCGCTACAGTACCGATTGGTATTTTCAAATTAATGCTGGGATGTACCTACTGTATGCACTAATATTAAATTGAATTCTAAATAATCTCTTAATTTCACCAATATATTAATTACTAACATCAAAACATGTTTTTAACCTCAGTTTCATGGTTTCTCAACAAAACCTAACATGTCAAAAACCTAAAATTGAAGAACAAAATACATATATCATGTTAATCTACCCATTGACTCAATCATACTAACCCATAATAATAAGGATTCTCCCCCTTACCTCTTCAATTTGCTTCAAACCCTAGCTTTTGCCCCTTGTTGTTCTTCCCCTTTCTTCTCCTCTTAGTCTCCTTTCTCCTCTTCTTTTGCAAATGAAAATTAGGATACATCTACTCTTCCAACCCTTACTATATTATTCATATTGGGCTTACCCAAATAATTCCACTTCCTAACTAATTAGGCCCAATCATAAAATAGAGTAGTCAAATAAATAATTATGCTCCAACAAATAATATTATTATCCTTAATATTATTTTCCAATTAATCCAATTAAATCCGACTTTATCTCAAATAAGTAAAATCCAATAATAATATTATTTCTAATATTATTTCTCTACATATTCCACTTTATTAATTCTTCGATTAACCGAATAAATTCTAACTTCACTTAATAATTTGAACACGTTTCTCAATAACACCGACGATCCAATTAATTATCAAACTTCGTCCAAATTAAGTAAATAAATCCTTATTTAATTTAATTAGCCAAATAATAAAATTCAGGCTGTTACAACTCTCCCCCACTTAAAATATTTTGGTCCTCGAAAATTCAGTCGACACAACCATCTCAACACCCAGACCACATCCACTCCCTCTCTCGATTCATCTCGATACAAAACATTCTACACTTACGACCATACAAAGCTTCAAAAGATGTCATTCCAATATCCGGAGAAAATACCATGCAAACACACAATCCTTCGATGTGCAACTTAGTAAGTCTCTTCATCGAATAATCCATCTTCATCGGAATAAACGAGCACATTTCGTCAACTATCCACACTGACCCAACTCATTTCACAATTACTCGATGCCTCGGCAATCCCGAAACAAAATCCATAGAGATACTATCTCACTTCCACTCGAAAATAGATAACTGTTGCACCAAACGAAACGGTTCCTGACAAATTCAACTCAAATACACAATTCCGGTATATCCCTCTTCATACTTTACCACTACACATTTCCTCAAATTTTGATACATCATTAACACCATGATTAATACTCAAATCATTACGATGTTCCTCACCCAAAATTCTCTTTGTCCGAATTCTAACCACCAGGGATACAAACTCGATCACAACATCTCATGACACCATTCTCGACAATCCAAAATTTACTAATTTTTTTCCTTGATTAATCAATATCATCTTGTCCACCAATTGAAAAATCCAATTTCTAACCTTTTCAAATCTTGTCAAAATATTCCAAGTAGGCTTCAACATACCAACTTAACACACGAAGACGTCGCTTCACAACCAAACTCAACCCTCTAAATCGTTCCAACGATTTCTAATTCTTGAATCCTCAACATAACTTATAAAATTATTTCCTACTCAATGCATTGGCCACAACCTTCACTTTTTCCAGGATGTTAATTCAAACCAAAGATTAAAATCCTTCGAAATTCTATTCGTCTTGTTTACCTCATATTCAACTCTTGTGATCACTCAACACATCAAACCTTGACCCAAACAAACAATGCCTCTTACATTCCCAAAACAAACACAATGGCAAACAACTCCAATACATACATCGAATAATTCCTCTTATGTAATTTAAGTTACCTTGAAGCATAAGCTACCACTTATCGATATCTGCATCAACACACCTCAACTCGAAATCCCATATCCAAGAGAATTCACATCTTCCAACCAAAACTCACATTCAGAAAGCTTTACATAACCTTCTTCTCTTTCAACACCGATAACACAATCCTTAAATGTTAACATGATCATCGTCACTCTTAGAATCAAATATCCTCAAGAAATATTACCTCATAGAACCTTCTTTCTTCTTACTCGACGAACAGGGGTAACTCTACGACTATACACTCGGACAATGAACCTCTTCTCAAACAATTCCTCAAATCTACTCTTCAACTTCTCCTTAGTCGTTTTACATGCTACCAAGTTAGTAAGACGAGTCTATCTCATTCAATACGATGTCATCTCCTATCAACAATAGATTAAGGGTGATCAAGTCCTCAATTTATCAATAGACAATCGACAATCACAATGAAACATAAACCATCGTTACTAAACCATAATAGTGTTCTTTCAGAACTCGCACTCGAAATCACTTAAAACACCAATACCCAAAATCTCTCTTAAAGTTACAATTACTTGCTTCAACTCCAAACAGTTCATACCAAAATTCTCATCAAATTGGTCTAGCGGAAAACAAACTAAATCAATCCCAAAATCTCTGCCAAGATGCTAAACGGATAATTCAAACACGCAAAAGAAGTAGAAATAAAGCCACAACAGTTGTATCAATAACTATACTTCTATGCATAACAGATAAAACCAGATCCAATCTTATAGCATAATCCAAAGAATGAAATAATGCGTTGCACCATTATCAATAATAAATAAGCACGTACCTCAGATTAACTTATCCTAAGAAGTAGTCTCACCACCAGACAACGCAAACACTTTTCCTTCCGCTTGCTCCTTCTTTGGCTTATCACATTTGGTACGAACGTGACATCGCTCACCACAATTGTAACAAGTCGCACTCGAACCAACTCTACACTTAGCAGCTATGTGACCTAGCTTGCCACACTTGAAACAAGTAGTAATCTCTTTCTTACACTCAGAAACACGATGACCTTCAACACCACATCTGAAACACTTAAGTGGAGTAGGAGTCCCTCCCCCACTTAGCCTCTTGACAAACCAGATTGTTCCTTCTTGTTATCATACGGTTTCCCACTGAACTGTCCTCCTTCTCGTTTCAACTGTAGAAACCTCACTTCTTTCTTTCCATGCACATCTTCTGGAAAATAGTTTCCCAAAAATGCATTACGGAAAAGAGTCCAAGTAACTTCGATACCTTCTCTTTCAAATCTCCGCACAATATTACTCCACCAAACGTCAGCTTCTTTTGCCAGCATGTGAGTACCAAACTGTACCTTCTGTACATCAGTACAACTCACGACTTGAAAGATCTTCTCAATTTCTCTCATCCATGCACTCGCTTTGTCCGGTCCATACCGTCCTTCAAAGATCGGCGGGTTGCACCTTTGAAAGTCTCCAAAGCACGGAACTCGTCCTTTCCTCCATAACCGACATTCTCTCGCGGCGCTTGTCCAATCGCACCAGTCCACCTCATTACTGCCAAGACAATAATGTCACCATTCCTTCTTGCAACCATCATTCTAAGACATCCAACAACCAAAACAGACAAAATAGTATTGATCGTGTCAGATACACAAATCTAATACAACGAGATTAGAAAACATTAACGACTATTGACCAACTGGTCGACCATGCTCTGATACCACTAATGTAACACCCCTTTTTACCCCATAAAATATTAAGAATATAATCAGAGAATAAGCATGCATATAACTCAAAAGGGCGTCACATCGATGTTTTCAAAAACTAAAAAGCTTTTAAAAACGACATCATTTATCCACAAAATACAATACACCTGGTCATTTAGATTAACACATTTCAAATATCTTAAATCATCAAGAATATGCATTCACAGCGGAAAATAATGAATACTCATGTATTTCATAAAATGATTCATGTCCCATACCATGATCATATCTTTATAATCCTCTCAAGATAAAATAATATCATATCCAGAACATTTGGCGCTAAGGCCTCTCAAATAGTAAACAACAAAGCATATATGTTCTCAAGTAATGACATAATACATAGCCAAATAAAACATGAGTTCAATACTACAAATCTACCCAGTGTTACATGACCAGAGCATTGACTCACTACCTAGTCTCCAAACAAAACACATAAGCTTTCCGACTAAATCTCGCCCGAGCTACTAAACACCAGAACCTGCATGTCGCCAAACGAGGGCAACATTAAAACAGAAGGGTGAGAATACGAATCATTATGAAGAAAGTATAATAAGATACAATGGTTAAAATCAACAAGTATAGGAATTCATTACACCTTGCCTAGTCATGTAAAATAATATGAATCAATATACTCACATATATTAAGCATACACCAAGTATAAGAGTATAATATCTCAATACTATATTCTCAATTATACACATAGCCATAATTATCACGTATTCTCGCATTTAACCAATTACGTATTCAAACATCACCGCTTCCCAATTATCAACTAATACGATTATCACTACAAACCCAAGTGTACATAATCAATTACCAAACTCATACACATAGCATCACTACATCAATGCACATAATCAATTGTTCACTCGTACACTTACCACAACAACATAATGCACATAATCACCTATCAATTCAAGCACATATCATAACAACATAATGCACATAATCAACTATCACATAACTCTAATGTGACTCAATGAAACATGTGACACTATGCATGTGGTACCAATGTGAAATTCTAAGTTTCACCGGCCTCCGATACATAACTCTAGAATCTAAGCCACACTTCCGATCCGGACAAGACCAAAGTCCACCAATTGTAAACATATAGTTTACGGCTTCCGATTCACTCTAGAATCCAAGCCCGCTTGTGTTTCAAAGCAAATCCACCTGTGTTTCAGGGCACACTATGATATGAATGTATGTACAATATCACAAATATATGCAATTAAGATCATCTCTACCATCTTAACTTTCCGCATATCACAATAATTCAACTCTATGAATTATCCACCAATTGTACACAACATTCGCAACACACACATCATTAACATATAAGAGGCCAATTAATCAATTACGATTCACACAATCCAATTAACACTAGTAACCATACTATCTCATGTTAATTCTCATTTTTGCCAATTATACATAAACACACACTTTCAACATCAAGCAATTAATCATTAATTTAATGTTAACCAACTAACCACAGAGAATCAATATTAGCACAACATCATGGCATATACATATATTATTCTCAACATACATATTCAAGTTAAAACACAATTACGGACGAATCCTCAAAATACCGTAATTTACCGACAAACCGAATAATTGATCCAACTTCAAGTATATTCCAATCAATTAAACTCATTGCAATTAATTTAACTATTAATTTAACCAATTAATATCAAACTATATTAATTTAATTCACTTCTATTTCTATTCCATTTACACTTTCTAGCATTCCATTTCTCAAGACCATTTTTATTGAAAAGATTATCGCGCTAGCTTTCTAACGCTTCGAACGGAGACTCAAAACGGATTCACAATTTGAACGTTATGAATTTGTAAAGTTTTAACGAGGGTGTAAACACCGACATCATAAACTGACAACTCTAAACATGTCAGAGTTACGCAAAATGATTAAAAATATGACTCTTAATAACTCAAACAACTCTGATAATTTTATTAGCAACTCTAACAACTTTATTGACAATTTTAACAACTCTCTCGACAACTCTATCGGAATTAAAAATAACTTAAGTTAATTAAATAATCTAAATAATATTTATTTCTAATCCAAAACTCCTAAAATAATATTCTAATAATGCTAAATCATTATTATTATTATTAATATTATTTCTATAATCATTATTCTAAACCAATGACATATCTATATATATTAGTAGAATTTAAAAAAATATACATGATCCAACTTGTTCCATCTACTGTGCAATACATATATACTAGGAAATAGGAATGAACCGCCGCTACAGTATACCAAACCAATTCAACGCGCTACAGTAAGTGGCAATTGGTTTTTATAGTGTTTTTATGTATCAGTGAGTGCCAACAATTAATTTTAGGAAGCGCCGCTACAGTACCGATTGGTATTTTCAAATTAATGCTGGGATGTACCTACTGTATGCACTAATATTAAATTGAATTCTAAATAATCTCTTAATTTCACCAATATATTAATTACTAACATCAAAACATGTTTTTAACCTCAGTTTCATGGTTTCTCAACAAAACCTAACATGTCAAAAACCTAAAATTGAAGAACAAAATACATATATCATGTTAATCTACCCATTGACTCAATCATACTAACCCATAATAATAAGGATTCTCCCCCTTACCTCTTCAATTTGCTTCAAACCCTAGCTTTTGCCCCTTGTTGTTCTTCCCCTTTCTTCTCCTCTTAGTCTCCTTTCTCCTCTTCTTTTGCAAATGAAAATTAGGATACATCTACTCTTCCAACCCTTACTATATTATTCATATTGGGCTTACCCAAATAATTCCACTTCCTAACTAATTAGGCCCAATCATAAAATAGAGTAGTCAAATAAATAATTATGCTCCAACAAATAATATTATTATCCTTAATATTATTTTCCAATTAATCCAATTAAATCCGACTTTATCTCAAATAAGTAAAATCCAATAATAATATTATTTCTAATATTATTTCTCTACATATTCCACTTTATTAATTCTTCGATTAACCGAATAAATTCTAACTTCACTTAATAATTTGAACACGTTTCTCAATAACACCGACGATCCAATTAATTATCAAACTTCGTCCAAATTAAGTAAATAAATCCTTATTTAATTTAATTAGCCAAATAATAAAATTCAGGCTGTTACAACTCTCCCCCACTTAAAATATTTTGGTCCTCGAAAATTCAGTCGACACAACCATCTCAACACCCAGACCACATCCACTCCCTCTCTCGATTCATCTCGATACAAAACATTCTACACTTACGACCATACAAAGCTTCAAAAGATGTCATTCCAATATCCGGAGAAAATACCATGCAAACACACAATCCTTCGATGTTCAACTTAGTAAGTCTCTTCATCGAATAATCCATCTTCATCGGAATAAACGAGCACATTTCGTCAACTATCCACACTGACCCAACTCATTTCACAATTACTCGATGCCTCGGCAATCCCGAAACAAAATCCATAGAGATACTATCTCACTTCCACTCGAAAATAGATAACTGTTGCACCAAACGAAACGGTTCCTGACAAATTCAACTCAAATACACAATTCCGGTATATCCCTCTTCATACTTTACCACTACACATTTCCTCAAATTTTGATACATCATTAACACCATGATTAATACTCAAATCATTACGATGTTCCTCACCCAAAATTCTCTTTGTCCGAATTCTAACCACCAGGGATACAAACTCGATCACAACATCTCATGACACCATTCTCGACAATCCAAAATTTACTAATTTTTTTCCTTGATTAATCAATATCATCTTGTCCACCAATTGAAAAATCCAATTTCTAACCTTTTCAAATCTTGTCAAAATATTCCAAGTAGGCTTCAACATACCAACTTAACACACGAAGACGTCGCTTCACAACCAAACTCAACCCTCTAAATCGTTCCAACGATTTCTAATTCTTGAATCCTCAACATAACTTATAAAATTATTTCCTACTCAATGCATTGGCCACAACCTTCACTTTTTCCAGGATGTTAATTCAAACCAAAGATTAAAATCCTTCGAAATTCTATTCGTCTTGTTTACCTCATATTCAACTCTTGTGATCACTCAACACATCAAACCTTGACCCAAACAAACAATGCCTCTTACATTCCCAAAACAAACACAATGGCAAACAACTCCAATACATACATCGAATAATTCCTCTTATGTAATTTAAGTTACCTTGAAGCATAAGCTACCACTTATCGATATCTGCATCAACACACCTCAACTCGAAATCCCATATCCAAGAGAATTCACATCTTCCAACCAAAACTCACATTCAGAAAGCTTTACATAACCTTCTTCTCTTTCAACACCGATAACACAATCCTTAAATGTTAACATGATCATCGTCACTCTTAGAATCAAATATCCTCAAGAAATATTACCTCATAGAACCTTCTTTCTTCTTACTCGACGAACAGGGGTAACTCTACGACTATACACTCGGACAATGAACCTCTTCTCAAACAATTCCTCAAATCTACTCTTCAACTTCTCCTTAGTCGTTTTACATGCTACCAAGTTAGTAAGACGAGTCTATCTCATTCAATACGATGTCATCTCCTATCAACAATAGATTAAGGGTGATCAAGTCCTCAATTTATCAATAGACAATCGACAATCATAATGAAACATAAACCATCGTTACTAAACCATAATAGTGTTCTTTCAGAACTCGCACTCGAAATCACTTAAAACACCAATACCCAAAATCTCTCTTAAAGTTACAATTACTTGCTTCAACTCCAAACAGTTCATACCAAAATTCTCATCAAATTGGTCTAGCGTAAAACAAACTAAATCAATCCCAAAATCTCTGCCAAGATGCTAAACGGATAATTCAAACACGCAAAAGAAGTAGAAATAAAGCCACAACAGTTGTATCAATAACTATACTTCTATGCATAACAGATAAAACCAGATCCAATCTTATAGCATAATCCAAAGAATGAAATAATGCGTTGCACCATTATCAATAATAAATAAGCACGTACCTCAGATTAACTTATCCTAAGAAGTAGTCTCACCACCAGACAACGCAAACACTTTTCCTTCCGCTTGCTCCTTCTTTGGCTTATCACATTTGGTACGAACGTGACATCGCTCACCACAATTGTAACAAGTCGCACTCGAACCAACTCTACACTTAGCAGCTATGTGACCTAGCTTGCCACACTTGAAACAAGTAGTAATCTCTTTCTTACACTCAGAAACACGATGACCTTCAACACCACATCTGAAACACTTAAGTGGAGTAGGAGTCCCTCCCCCACTTAGCCTCTTGACAAACCAGATTGTTCCTTCTTGTTATCATACGGGCAGGCAGAAGGAGGTGATGATGGGCAGGCAGAAGGAGCTGATGATGGGCAGGCTAGTAAAAAGCTAGATAACATTTTTATCACAGATGAGATGGGTAAAGAGCATGTAATTGATGAAGAATACCTCACTGATGAACTGGATAGTGGGGCAGATGATGACAGTTGTGATGATAGACCAACTACAATTAGGTTCAAAGAAGATGATGGTTTGAGTAAGAACTTCAAATTCAAGGTTGGGATGGAATTCTCTTCACTCAAACAGTTTAAGAAAGTAGTCCTAGAGCACAATGTGTTGAATGGGAGAGAAGTGAAGTTTGAAAAGAATGATGCTGATAGGTGTAGGGTGGTATGTAATGAAAAGAAGATATGTAACTATACTGTCTTGTGTAGTAGGGTTTTGAAGACTACCACTTTTAGGATCAAGACTTTGTTTCACAAACACAAGTGTGGAAGACATTTCTTTAACAAAAGTGCCAAAGCTGAATGGGTTGCAAAGGTGATAGTTGATGGTTTGAAGAACAATACAAAAATGAAGTTGAATGAGGTTGTGGCAGATGTAGGGCTTAAGTATGCAACTGAAATTCCTGGATGTAGAGCTTTCAAAGCAAGACAGTTGGCTAGAAGAATAGTGGAAGGTGACTCTAGCAAGCAGTATAGTTTATTATGGTCATATGGTGCTGAGTTGAGAAGAGCATCATCAGGAAATACTTTCAAGTTAAACACTATGACACCTGCTCCTGGGCTGCAACCTAGATTTGAGAGATGCTACATGTGCTTTGATGGATGCAAAAAGGCTCTGATAAAAGCTTGCAGACCTTTCATTGGTTTAGATGGATGTCACTTGAAAAACAAGTATGGTGGTATACTACTAATTGCAGTTGGACGTGACCCTAATGATCAATACCTACCTATTGCTTTTGCTGTTGTGGAGACAGAATCAAAGGACACTTGGAGTTGGTTTATGAAGTTGCTCATTGAAGACATTGGAGAACAAAGTTGGTGTTTTATTTCTGATCAGCAAAAGTGTAATACGGTGAATTGACTTTTTAATTGAAATGTCGCGGTAAGCAAGAGTCGCCACCGACTTTTATTTTATCCAAATATTGGAAAGGCTAAAAGAACAGGAAAAGACCTTTTGAAAGATTTTGAGTTCGGGGGGTAAGTTATGCAAAGGGAAGGTGTAAGGCACCCTTTGCATCCATGGTTATCCATGGGCTCTTAATTGCTTAGCTCACTTTTGTTTGTTTAAATTTGTTTAAAAAAACAGTGTATGAATAGAAATTTTGAATAAGAACTTTAGCTTGTAAATAAGCGTAGTCTTTTTGAATTTGATTTGAAAAGAGTGAAAAAATAGTTTTTGAATTTGGAGCAAGCAATTAGTAGCAACTACCCTAAGTTTGAAAATTCGTTCTTTTAGAAATTCGTTCTTTTAGCTTTTCGAGGCGAAAGGATCTATCCATACCATGAGAGGGCAAGAAGTCTTTCAATTGGATGTGTAAGGGTCATCGAGTTATCGTTCGCCACAAGACTGTCCCATGCCATAAAGAGGGCAGGTAGTCTAAGGGAAAGATTTAATAGTCATTAATCTTTTTAGGCATCATGCGAGGATACCTTAGCAATAGGACGATCATCTTTATTTTTCCGAGGCAGCATCGAGGGACAACATTGATGATAATGAACTTAAGGCAACATTTGTTTTGCTTTAGGTATCCTCGGAATCGAGGGACTTTGACTATTTAGTACACTTAAAGGCAACAAGGCAACAGGCAACAGGTAACAAAGGCAACCAGAGGGATTACCCTAAAGGTGTGTGGGTGCCACAATCACGTGGTTAACTTCGATTACATTTATCTTGTAGTTATGTGAGCTATCGTTCAGTTAATTAGTCTTGTCACTCCCTATATTACTAACCACGCAGTAAAATAATATATATAATATAACAGTTTTAAGTGCCTTCAAGGCCAAACAATACAGCCAGTAAACAGTTACATAATAATATGGGGAAGGGGACAATGAAACCAGCGGATCCCTTAATAGGGTTTGACATAAGTAATAATAAAAATAGGGTTTAGGGTTACCGACATTCGTAGCTTTGGCCACTTGACAAACCTTTAACTTCGATAGATGAAGGTTGATGGGCAGAGGTTTGCCTTGAAGTTTTAAGAAGCATTGACCCTGACCATTTGGGGACTGACAAAAAAAGAATAAAGGAAAGAAGTGAGTGTATGGCTAACTCATTGATATTTTAAAAGTAAATCCTAATTTATTTTATAAGACAAAAATAAATAATATTTAAAATAATAATCAAATTAGGGACTTAGCTTTTGATCTGACATGGCGCGTAGGCGGAGGATTTCTGATTAACCCTGAAAAGAATTGACATGAAGCAAAGAAGCGTTAGTGCATTTACCGATTTAAACCCTAATTGATTTAAGACAAACCAGATTAATAGAATAAATAATGGCAAGGAAAACAAAGAATTTTTGTAAAGAGTGTAAACCCTGATTTGTAGGGAATGAAGGTTTTATGAGAAAACTCGATACATTAATTAATGGACAACGCCTACCAAAAAGCCTAAAAATTAATTGTTGGTTTTTAACCTGATTAATTTAATTTAATCCTGAATTATTTATCTAATTATTTGACCTATTTATTTATTAAATTGGCACTAATTAAGTTAACTATAATAATTAAACCCTAGACAAGAATTATTAAAAGAAAAATATTAGTCTTAAAAGAATTTTTAATGAAACCAAAGTTTTGTACAAGGTTTTTTTTTTATTTTAAAAAAAAGAAATAGAATAAAATGAATAAAATCAAAATGGAAGAAAAAGAAGTTAAAAAAAAAAACTTAGATTCTATAATTAAAAAAAGAAATAATAAAAAAAAATGGGTGACACTTAGCTGCGATTGGCATTCACAGGATTTGGAGTTTGGCTTCTTTTTAAAAATGTATGACGGAATGGGGAGTCGAACCCAGCCCCTAGGAGTCCATGAGACGCTTCCTTTACCAGTGGATCACTTTGAGTTTGCTGCAAATGATACTAAACACAACAATAATATAACATAAAGAAAAATAAAAAAAAACCACGCGCCTAGCCTGCCTTCGTCCTCGTTACGCTTTCCATGGGTACAGACCTTTAAGCCACGCTTTTTGAGTGTGGTCTTAAACCTGCAAATTCAATCTCATACAATACATAACATAAACTAAAACCAAAAGCATACAGTGACGCAAAATCGTTCCTTGGTCACGATGATGCCCTCAATTTGGGCTAATTTTGTCTACATCCACCGTTCCCGAATTTGAAGTGGATGAACCCTAGTAATGGTAGATTCTTCAAACAGCAACCAAAATGCAATTAAATGTGCAGAAAGCTCATAAACATCAATATAAACGCAAAGATATAACCAAAATCGATTTATGATTCGTGTATGAAGGTATTCGAAATCGAGAAAAATTTGGGCAAACCGTTAGCGTATGGCTTCGATTCCGTGCGTTCAGATCGATGGTGAAGGTATAGTTACGTTCAGAAGACTCTCAGGAATTGATTGTGATGCTTTATGTGATCTGAATCGCTCTAGAACTTCTTCTTCTGCCTTCTTGATTTCACGGTTTCTATGAGTTCTAAGATAGGGCCCTTGTGCCAATTCTTGCCAAAAAATCCGAATCCTTGCCTCCGAATACATTTGAGCATTTATAAGAATGGATTTAGGTCAAAAATTTTTAAGAAAATCCAATCAAATCTTGCTCTTTGATGATGATGAAAATTTGATTGAAATCACACATAATCCTTCTATTTTCACTCCATTCTATTTCCCAGCATTTTCACGTTTTTTGCTTATTTGGCTTCTAGAAAGATTCAAAACATCACTTGGGATTTATTCCATTCAATTTTTATTTTAAATGATTTATTTAATATTTAAATAGATGCAATCCAAATAAATACTAATAAAAATCCTAAGAAATGAAAAATGATGAATTAAAGGCTTCTCTTAATGGTCATGGGCCTGTTTAGGATTCAAATGATGGGCCTATTAGTCACAAACCTCCAATTTACTTAATTTGATTTTTATGCATTTCCTTAAAACTTTGGTTAACTTCAACAAGTCGTAACACATTCAATTTTTATCACATGGAGACGTTCTAGGACTTTTTGGAAAATCCAAGATGTCTTCTCCGAGCCACTTTGGAATATATTTTCCATTCAGAGATTTTATCTTGATGATATTGCTCCTGACAAAAAATAGCTTTTTGCGATCTTCCTGTGATGCTTTGGCCTATATCTCTTATGCGGAAGAATTTCTGGATCTTGGACCCAACATCAAACTTGTAGAGATTCAAATTTAATTGCGAATGATCTTTGGTTGAGGAATTTCTGAGCAAGTATGAGAGAGATATGGAGTTCATTGGAGGTATCAGAACCTGACTTTCCTTTGAGAAAGACAAAACCCTAGTTGGAGGGCTGTTGTTTAGGAGAGTGTATATTCAGTCAAGTATGGAGACTTTGATTTTCAAATGAGCTTGAGTATGAAAATGTAATGGGCAAATTTTGGGGTATGACAGCTGCCCCTGTTCAATTATCTTAAACCTGAAGATGTAGAGTGGTTTGTATGCCAGTCGGTATCTGAAGGTGGAAGATGATTGAACACTAGAATACCAAGAAATTTGCCCTAGCTGAAGTAGGGACTTTTGTCGGAGATGGGCTTGTAGATGCCATCTGGGAGTTGTTGGAGTATTGATTGTTGCGAAGTTTCTGTTTTTAGTCTTGAAATGTTGAGGAACCGTCTGAGGTATCAACTCAAGTCTGAATTGGATTTTTTAAGGAACCGTCGAAGGTATCGACTTAAATTCGAAGCATATCATTAAGGCACCGTCAAAGGTATCGACTCAAATATGCAGGTAGATTGTATAAGGAACCGTCAAAGGTGTCGACTTATATCTGAAGTATGTCGTTAAGGAACCGTCAAAGGTGTCGACTTAACTCTTGATGTATTAAGGAACCGTCACAGGTGTCGACTTAACTTTGAAGCATATCATTGAGGCACCGTCAAAGGTATCGACTCAGATATGCAGATAGATTGTATAAGGAACCGTCAAAGGTGTCGACTTATATCTGAAGTGTGTTGTTAAGGAACCGTCAAAGGTGTCGACTTAACTCTTGATGTGGGTTGTTAAGGAACCGTCAAAGGTGTCGACTTAATTCTTGAAGATAGAGATAGTAATATCCTGAAAAATAGAGGTTAGTTTTCGTATGTCATGATACATGCGTTTATGTGATGAGTATCTCAAAATAAATGAGAAACTTCGTATGTTATGGATTTGTTATATAGTGATGTATGCGATGTATGAATATGTTTGTGTCATATGGTATGCAAATATGATTTATGTTGTCTTAGTCGAAAAAATAAATCTTCAGATGTTTGATCTTGATGTTTGATTTCGTCTTGAAAGGCACTCAGCTGGGGATTTATGATTTCTGCTTGGGGGATGATCAGTAACTTGATATACCCTGACTGGGGAGAAGAAATATTAATAAACCATGTTGGAGAAGAGCAAAGTGTTGAAGATGTAAACTCTGTTGGGGAGCCATGTCTTTGTCGGGACGAGTATGTTTAAAGATACCTTCGTGAGGATTGCTCTGTGGGGATATGATCTTGTGAAATCGGAGCTGTGAGAGGCATGGATGCCTTGAACATTGCCCCTAGTACTGGATTCGCATAGATTTGCCCCAGTTAGTGGGAATTTTTGGAAGGATCCGCCTCTCGAGGACTTTATGATATGTGCACTATGGGCGACATGCCCCTAGTAGTCATAGGCCCAGGACAATGTCCTATGTTGGTTGAGAAGTAGCTTCAGATCTACTCGGATGCATGCCCCTGATTATTTTGGCATCCTTGAGAGATTCTCGGAATCTTGACTTGATTGCCCCAGATTGATCGTTGATATAAGCATTTGAGAATTTCTTGGAATCTCGACTTGATTGCCCCAGGTTGTTTGGACGAAACACGTCGTGCCCCTTGTATACGCAGGAGACATTGCTTCTGGAGTGATCATGTCTGTCGGGATAACTGTTAGTCATTAGTTGTACCCTGTGCAAGTTCGTCCTGTTGCTAACATTTGAAATTATGTAGCAGAATTTGTTTAATAATGAATTCATGAGATGCAATGCATACGTTTGTCTTGAGTTTTTTTTTTTTGAAAAACATTAAAACAAGAGATGTAAAGGCGTGATATTTGTAAAAACATGATATTCGTAACAACGTGATGTTTGTAAAAACTCAGCATTATAGTAAACCTTAAGGAGTCGGGATACCTTTTGGTGACAGTATGCTTTCGAACTAACCATGCTTCAATTAGGACTTTCAAGGGTTGTAACGTGGCTTGGTTCACAGTTTAAGAAACAAAGGATAATGGCTCAAAATTTATTTATACCCATCCCTTTCTTCGTGATGTTCTTCAGTCCTAAGCTCAGTTAATTCAACTTATGCATTCAGGTTCCAAGAGACTTTTGGATTTGTACCTCTGATAATGATGATGGTTCACAAGCAAAGAGAACTTTTGGGATGGCAGTTATCTCTTCTTTTTGGTATTCACAACATTGTGTTGTTCAGAAATTTATTGACTTCTCTTCTTTTTTTTTCATCTTTTTGATATCCCTAACTTTTGCCTGAACTGTATATTTTGAGCTTACAGTCAGCGGGATGCCTTGATTTTTGCCTAAGTCATCTTTTGATTTTTGACTTAGCGGGCTTTTCTTTGTATATATGTTTTTTCATTTTTTATTTTTGAAAGATATTGACTGCTTTGCTTACTGATTGATGAACCATCGTCGGCTTTTGATTGATGTCTCCAACACTTCTTTGATGCGTGCGGATGATCGCTTGTGATTGAAACCTTTGTTGAAAGGTGTACTGAATGATTCTCTTAAAATAGAATGCACAGCTAAATTAACTGAGAACTACCCTGCCCCAGGTTATGATCAAGGGTTTTAATTTATACGTGAAAGAAAACTTCTACTCCTTAGGCTCAAAGGGATTGACGAGGGATTAACATCCTTATATCTCCACTGTTTAGGAATTGAAACAATGCCTGTACATCGTCAGCATAGTCTGTTCAAAAGCATTACTGTATGAGGTTGCGGTATCGTTTTCGTCATCCTCCCTCAAAAGGTATACAACTTTAGCAGGAGTTGAATATCACAAAATATATGCAAAGTAAAGACATAATTTAAAATGAGTGATAACGAAATAATTAATTCAAGACAAACATATGCAATGCACTGATGATAATTATTAAAACAGATAATGTCTATCATGATTCAAATGTTTAAACAAACAGAATAGAAATTGCAAATGAAAGTAAAGCTAATGATTAAAAGGGTCATCCACTTCAGACATTAGTTAGTCTTGTCGTGACTAGGCATAGGAGCGGTGATCACCAAAGGAGTTCTCGGATTGTTGAATTCAATTTCTCCAGCATCGATCATGTCTTGAATCTAGTTTTTCAATGACCAGCAACTATTTGTATCATGACCAGGACTATCGGAGTGATATGCACACCTCACATTAGGATTATAGCTACGAGCAGAAGTACTAGGATTCTTAGGGGGATCCTTTAAAGTGATCAACTCCGACTTTAGTAGGTGTTGTAATGCTAAAGCCAATGACATATTAATCTTTGTGAATTGACGCTTAGTTACATCTGACTTGCGTCTTTATTGTGGAACTGGTGTAGAGATCAGAATTGTCCCCACAGTTTGGCTGTGTCCATTGCGACCTTTCAGATTGTGCACAACATTGTTTGTGATGAGAGGAACGGATCATACATTTGGACCCTATCTGAGGAGGAATATCAGAACGAGCCATACATTAGACCATATCTGAAGAGGAATAGCAGAACGAGTCGTACATTAGACCATATCTGTTGGAATGTCAGAACGAGTCATACATTAGACCATATCTGTTGGAATGTCAGAACGAGTCATACGTTGGACCATATCTGAGGAAGGATATCAGAACGAGTTATTCATTAAACCATATCTGAAGGAGAATACCAGAACGAGTAATACATTAAACCATATCTGATGAATAATGCCAGAACGAGTCATACATTAGACCATATCTGAGGAAGGATATCAGAACGAGTTATTCATTAAACCATATCTGAAGGAGAATACCAGGACGAGTCATACATTAAACCATATCTGAAGGAGAATACCAGAACGAGTCATACATTAGACCATATTCGACTGAGAATACCAGAACGGGTCGTACGTTAGACCATATCTGATAGAGAATGCTTGCTTGTTAGAGTCGATGAGTTATTTGACGAAGTTTTGGAATGTAAAAGGGCTTGCCAGAATGAGTCTCCAGCTCGATTATATCTGAGAGGAATGATTGTCGAGGCGGAACCTGAAAACAAAGTTAGAAATATGCAATGTCATGAATGCAAATGCAATGTTTTCAAGGATCTTTAAGGAATTTAGTCAGCAACATTGGAAAGTGATTTGGTCGCATATTTGTTTGAAGAATCCTGACTCTTGTCTTTGAACATCCTTCTTTGAGAATCAAGCTCACCATATCGAGTGGGTCATCGCCCCTGATTCAGGATACTTTTAAATTTGAAAGTATATGGCTAGAGGAAAATAAATCCTCTTGCCCCTTGATTAGGTACTGTGTCTTTAAATTGGAAGGTATGTAGCCAGAGAAAAATAAATCCTCTTGCCCCTTTGATTAGGAAATCAACCTTTGATAAGGGCACCTGAAATTGTGCGCCCTAAATCCCTAAGATCCTTGAAAAGGTTAGTTAAATCATGTTATGCTTATGATGTCATGATGTCATGATGTTATGCGAATGCAGTTCGTTAGAATTAGTGTGAGATGGTAAGGACACACAAGTCCTTTCAACAAAACCTGCGAGGAAACGAAGGTTAGTAGCAAACGCAAACAAGTCACACAAGTCACACAATTTTTGGCTTAAGGCTTGCATGGAGTCTGATCAGGTGTCCTTCCCAAGGGTACTTCTATGGATAAGGAGATTTCAGCGACAGGTTCTACAAGTTATCCAGAATTGTCAGCCCTTCTAAAGCACCCTCGGACATGGTGCATTCGCACCATGCAATGATACTTTGAGAAAGAACCTATCTGAATTGTAGCATCGGGTAGCGACTAGTTCTTAACATTTGTCAAGAGTAGTCCCCCCACTACGTTCCTAAAGGCCAGGATGGGTTAAGGGTAACTAAAGGTCCTTGAGCTCCGGCGCACCCACATACACATACATAGACCCCCCTCATTTGAGAAAGGTGTGCATATGCTATGGAGTCCTAACTCAAGCGTGAACTTCATATTGACTCATCTCCCACATATGTGAAAGAGGTCGCCATGACTATGCCACTCCTAATCTTAAGTGTACTTGAATCCGGGTGTAGGATTCGTCCTTCAGTTAATTCCCAAAGCAACCCTGAAAAATAAAGCAAACAAAGCAAACATTTAAGTGATCTAAACTTTAAGGTAACCCCTCTTTTAATCGAAAGCATCCCCAGCAGAGTCGCCAGTTCTGTAATACGGTGAATTGACTTTTTAATTGAAATGTCGCGGTAAGCAAGAGTCGCCACCGACTTTTATTTTATCCAAATATTGGAAAGGCTAAAAGAACAGGAAAAGACCTTTTGAAAGATTTTGAGTTCGGGGGGTAAGTTATGCAAAGGGAAGGTGTAAGGCACCCTTTGCATCCATGGTTATCCATGGGCTCTTAATTGCTTAGCTCACTTTTGTTTGTTTAAATTTGTTTAAAAAAACAGTGTATGAATAGAAATTTTGAATAAGAACTTTAGCTTGTAAATAAGCGTAGTCTTTTTGAATTTGATTTGAAAAGAGTGAAAAAATAGTTTTTGAATTTGGAGCAAGCAATTAGTAGCAACTACCCTAAGTTTGAAAATTCGTTCTTTTAGAAATTCGTTCTTTTAGCTTTTCGAGGCGAAAGGATCTATCCATACCATGAGAGGGCAAGAAGTCTTTCAATTGGATGTGTAAGGGTCATCGAGTTATCGTTCGCCACAAGACTGTCCCATGCCATAAAGAGGGCAGGTAGTCTAAGGGAAAGATTTAATAGTCATTAATCTTTTTAGGCATCATGCGAGGATACCTTAGCAATAGGACGATCATCTTTATTTTTCCGAGGCAGCATCGAGGGACAACATTGATGATAATGAACTTAAGGCAACATTTGTTTTGCTTTAGGTATCCTCGGAATCGAGGGACTTTGACTATTTAGTACACTTAAAGGCAACAAGGCAACAGGCAACAGGTAACAAAGGCAACCAGAGGGATTACCCTAAAGGTGTGTGGGTGCCACAATCACGTGGTTAACTTTGATTACATTTATCTTGTAGTTATGTGAGCTATCGTTCAGTTAATTAGTCTTGTCACTCCCTATATTACTAACCACGCAGTAAAATAATATATATAATATAACAGTTTTAAGTGCCTTCAAGGCCAAACAATACAGCCAGTAAACAGTTACATAATAATATGGGGAAGGGGACAATGAAACCAGCGGATCCCTTAATAGGGTTTGACATAAGTAATAATAAAAATAGGGTTTAGGGTTACCGACATTCGTAGCTTTGGCCACTTGACAAACCTTTAACTTCGATAGATGAAGGTTGATGGGCAGAGGTTTGCCTTGAAGTTTTAAGAAGCATTGACCCTGACCATTTGGGGACTGACAAAAAAAGAATAAAGGAAAGAAGTGAGTGTATGGCTAACTCATTGATATTTTAAAAGTAAATCCTAATTTATTTTATAAGACAAAAATAAATAATATTTAAAATAATAATCAAATTAGGGACTTAGCTTTTGATCTGACATGGCGCGTAGGCGGAGGATTTCTGATTAACCCTGAAAAGAATTGACATGAAGCAAAGAAGCGTTAGTGCATTTACCGATTTAAACCCTAATTGATTTAAGACAAACCAGATTAATAGAATAAATAATGGCAAGGAAAACAAAGAATTTTTGTAAAGAGTGTAAACCCTGATTTGTAGGGAATGAAGGTTTTATGAGAAAACTCGATACATTAATTAATGGACAACACCTACCAAAAAGCCTAAAAATTAATTGTTGGTTTTTAACCTGATTAATTTAATTTAATCCTGAATTATTTATCTAATTATTTGACCTATTTATTTATTAAATTGGCACTAATTAAGTTAACTATAATAATTAAACCCTAGACAAGAATTATTAAAAGAAAAATATTAGTCTTAAAAGAATTTTTAATGAAACCAAAGTTTTGTACAAGGTTTTTTTTTATTTTAAAAAAAAGAAATAGAATAAAATGAATAAAATCAAAATGGAAGAAAAAGAAGTTAAAAAAAAAAACTTAGATTCTATAATTAAAAAAAGAAATAATAAAAAAAAATGGGTGACACTTAGCTGCGATTGGCATTCACAGGATTTGGAGTTTGGCTTCTTTTTAAAAATGTATGACGGAATGGGGAGTCGAACCCAGCCCCTAGGAGTCCATGAGACGCTTCCTTTACCAGTGGATCACTTTGAGTTTGCTGCAAATGATACTAAACACAACAATAATATAACATAAAGAAAAATAAAAAAAAACCACGCGCCTAGCCTGCCTTCGTCCTCGTTACGCTTTCCATGGGTACAGACCTTTAAGCCACGCTTTTTGAGTGTGGTCTTAAACCTGCAAATTCAATCTCATACAATACATAACATAAACTAAAACCAAAAGCATACAGTGACGCAAAATCGTTCCTTGGTCACGATGATGCCCTCAATTTGGGCTAATTTTGTCTACATCCACCGTTCCCGAATTTGAAGTGGATGAACCCTAGTAATGGTAGATTCTTCAAACAGCAACCAAAATGCAATTAAATGTGCAGAAAGCTCATAAACATCAATATAAACGCAAAGATATAACCAAAATCGATTTATGATTCGTGTATGAAGGTATTCGAAATCGAGAAAAATTTGGGCAAACCGTTAGCGTATGGCTTCGATTCCGTGCGTTCAGATCGATGGTGAAGGTATAGTTACGTTCAGAAGACTCTCAGGAATTGATTGTGATGCTTTATGTGATCTGAATCGCTCTAGAACTTCTTCTTCTGCCTTCTTGATTTCACGGTTTCTATGAGTTCTAAGATAGGGCCCTTGTGCCAATTCTTGCCAAAAAATCCGAATCCTTGCCTCCGAATACATTTGAGCATTTATAAGAATGGATTTAGGTCAAAAATTTTTAAGAAAATCCAATCAAATCTTGCTCTTTGATGATGATGAAAATTTGATTGAAATCACACATAATCCTTCTATTTTCACTCCATTCTATTTCCCAGCATTTTCACGTTTTTTGCTTATTTGGCTTCTAGAAAGATTCAAAACATCACTTGGGATTTATTCCATTCAATTTTTATTTTAAATGATTTATTTAATATTTAAATAGATGCAATCCAAATAAATACTAATAAAAATCCTAAGAAATGAAAAATGATGAATTAAAGGCTTCTCTTAATGGTCATGGGCCTGTTTAGGATTCAAATGATGGGCCTATTAGTCACAAACCTCCAATTTACTTAATTTGATTTTTATGCATTTCCTTAAAACTTTGGTTAACTTCAACAAGTCGTAACACATTCAATTTTTATCACATGGAGACGTTCTAGGACTTTTTGGAAAATCCAAGATGTCTTCTCCGAGCCACTTTGGAATATATTTTCCATTCAGAGATTTTATCTTGATGATATTGCTCCTGACAAAAAATAGCTTTTTGCGATCTTCCTGTGATGCTTTGGCCTATATCTCTTATGCGGAAGAATTTCTGGATCTTGGACCCAACATCAAACTTGTAGAGATTCAAATTTAATTGCGAATGATCTTTGGTTGAGGAATTTCTGAGCAAGTATGAGAGAGATATGGAGTTCATTGGAGGTATCAGAACCTGACTTTCCTTTGAGAAAGACAAAACCCTAGTTGGAGGGCTGTTGTTTAGGAGAGTGTATATTCAGTCAAGTATGGAGACTTTGATTTTCAAATGAGCTTGAGTATGAAAATGTAATGGGCAAATTTTGGGGTATGACAAAAAGGCAAGTGTGTTTTACTATGTGTTTTATTACTGTGATCAATGTTTTATACTTGTTGTTTTACTTTGTTCAATGTTTTATACTTGTTGTTTTCTAGGGCCTGGTAAATGTATTTGAAGAAGAGTACCCAGGGCTGGAACACAGGTTTTGCCTACGTCATTTGTATGCAAACTTCAAGAAGAAGTTTGGAGGAGGAACCTTATTTAGAGACTTAATGATGGCTGCTGCTAAGTCCACTTATTATGAAGCACATGAAGCTAAAATGCTTGAAATCAAGACTGCAAGCTTGGAAGCATATGAATGGTTAGAAGCTATTCCCAAGTCCAAATGGTGTAAGCATGCCTTTCCTTTTTATTCTAAATGTGATGTCCTTATGAACAATTTAAGTGAGTCTTTCAATGCAACCATTTTGTTACAAAGGGACAAACCAATATTGACTATGTTTGAGTGGATAAGGAATTACTTGATGGGTAGGTTTGCAACCCTTAGGGAAAAGGTAGATAGGTATAAGGGACTGGTAATGGCCAAACCTCTTAGGAGATTGGATAGGGAAATAGAGAAATCTGCTAGTTGGACTCCAACATATGCAGGGAGGTTAACTTTCCAAGTCTCACATACCCTTCTATCTGATAGCTTTGTAGTGGACCTGGCCCAAAAAACTTGTACTTGTAATATGTGGGAGTTGGTGGGAATACCTTGCAGGCATAGTGTGGCAGCAATATATAGAAAAGGGGATGACCCTAGAAACTATGTTAGTGAATACTATCACAAGAGCACTTATGAGAGATGTTATAGTGAGGTCATCACACCTTTGAATGGTCAGAACAAGTGGCCTAAGACCTCTGATCCAGTTATATTACCACCCATGTACAAGCGTGGCCCAGGCAGGCCTAAGAAACTTCGTAGGAGGGAACCTGATGAGGCAAACCAACATAAATGGCAAAGGACAAACACTAGTCATAGGTGCAAAACTTGTCAAGAACTTGGTCATAATGCTAGAACTTGCAAGAAAAACAAACAAATTGTGCTTGTTCCATCTGAGAATGTAAGGCAGGACATACCTACACAAGCAAGTCAAACTGTTGAAGGTAATGTTCCAAACCAAGCAACTGAGCCTGCTACAACTAATGGACCAAAAAAAAGGGTAAACTTCTTTTTCAGAATATTTAAATTTCATAAAGTTTTTAAATTTTAGATGAATATTTCTGATGGTTGTGTTGGTATTAGGGGAGGCCAAAGGTGTTCTTTGGTAAAAAACCACCAGCTTCTTAAGGTGTTCTTTGGTAAAAAACCACCAGCTTCTAAACAAGTGCCAAGCAAAAGTGATCCTGTGAGCATAATATTTTCTTCATAGTTTTGGTTATTTCACTATTACAGTTTTGGTGTGTATTTCATTATTCTTTTACTTCTTGTTTTAGGTTAAAATTTTGAGTCCCACTAAAAAGGCAAAGATCAAGACTGGATTGGCTTCCACACAATCAAAGAGGCAGAGTGAGAGACTCAAGACACTCAAAGTGAGGGACATTCCTGGCCCAGGTCGAGAACCTGATAATCCAGTGGTCATCAATGAAGATGATGGTGATGAAAACAACTCCAAAAATTGGGAAGATATTTGCAGGAGTATGACCCAGTGAATTGAATGTGGAACTGTCATGTTTTATGCCTTGTCTGGTCTTTTAGTTAATGTAATGTAAACTTACTCTTTTGGTCAAACTGAGAAGATATGTGTACTACAAGCATCTTTTGGTCATGTGTTTTGGTTAAACATCATATTTTGGTTAATTTCATGTTGTAATATTGACAGTATTATGTACTGTGACAACTTATGCAATGATGATATTTTTGTTAATCTACTTTGTTTCATAACATACTACTTGTCTTCAATACAACATAAACTGACATATACAACATGTCTTCAACATGTATTCAAAACAACAACTTTAACAACAATATAACCATAGTTTTGTAACAAAGACAATATTACAAGTCTTCAAAACAACTTTTATAACAATACTTAAACCAGAATATTAAACATCATTACATGTCTTCAACAATATCAATTGTTTCAAGTAAACCAAAACCAACATTCAAAACAACATTCATAACAATATTCATAACAATATTACATATAACTAAACCTATTATATAGAACTAAACCAAAAACAGCCTCAGCAATTACATTTCCCTAACAAGTAAATATTGATCAACATTGACACTACAAGTAACATTAGCTTCAATTTTCCAGAAAAAGCCTCAGCCTTCATCTTCATGTTCAACTTCTTATTCTTCTTCAGTGAGGATTCATAGAGTTCCTTCAACATTGCTTGCATTTCTTTCAGTTTGTTCACATCGTCATGAATCTCTTCTTCTTTACCCAGGTCTTCATCCCAGATGAACAAATTGCAGGTTTCTTCTTCACTTTGCCATAGAGGGCATCTCCAGAAAAGCTTCCCTTTGTTAAATCCTTGCTTGCAACGGTACGAAATCAAACGAAGGTTGCAAGCACACTTTCTCCATTGAACGAAATTCCTTCCTGTTGTGTCCTGGGATGAGGCCGCCTTGCTACGTCTGGTTGAAGAAGCCATGAACTGAAAGAGAAGAAGAAGAAGACTTGGGGATAGAAGACGAACACGGGGAGAGCAGAATAGATTGGGAAGAAATAAGTTTGGGGACAAAATTAGGGTTAATATTTTATGTACAAAAAAATTAAATAATAAATAATTAAGTACGTGGCAGCAACACTAAGCATTATGTGGACAACAAAATTAACTTAAGCACTGCCACGTCTGCAGCCGTTTGCGTTTTTTAACGGGAAGGACCAATTTTATGGACGGAAAAGTTTACAGG
The DNA here is from genome assembly GCF_029867415.1 of Vicia villosa. Classification (NCBI taxonomy): domain Eukaryota; kingdom Viridiplantae; phylum Streptophyta; class Magnoliopsida; order Fabales; family Fabaceae; genus Vicia; species Vicia villosa. The sequence goes on along the minus strand of NC_081182.1, from coordinate 156,642,417 downwards.
GACCATTGTTTGAAGGAAATATTTACAGGGACTAAAAACGAAAACCAAGATATTTATGAGGACGTCAAACATATTTAACCCATAATATTATTATCCTTAATATTATTTTCCAATTAATCCAATTAAATCCGACTTTATCTCAAATAAGTAAAATCCAATAATAATATTATTTCTAATATTATTTCTCTACATATTCCACTTTAATAATTCTTCGATTAACCGAATAAATTCTAACTTCACTTAATAATTTGAACACGTTTCTCAATAACACCGACGATCCAATTAATTATCAAACTTCGTCCAAATTAAGTAAATAAATCCTTATTTAATTTATTTGCCAAATAATAAAATTCAGGCTGTTACATATAACAAGGTGATTGTTAGTTTTTACATTTCAATTTTTTTTTCTTAAACATATTTCGAAGCCAAATAAACCAACAAATATGAACCAAATTATCATAAAAGACAACTTTTTGACTATGTCCTAGGATCAATCTAGTCGATCCTGCGAGTAACCAAAGTATATTTTATAGTTTGGAAGACTAGCGGTTGTGTAATATGGTGAACTGACTTTTTATCGAAATGTCGCGGATAGCAAGAGTCGCCACCGACTTTTATTTTATCCAATTGGAAAGGCTAAAAGAACAGGAAAGACCTTTTGAAAGATTTTGAGTTCGGGGGGTAGGTTATACAAAGGGAAGGTTTAAAGCACCCTTTGTATCCATGGTTATCCATGGGCTCTTAATTGCTTAGCTCACTTTGTTTACAAAATGTTTGAATTGTTTGAAAAGTAGTGTGTGAATAGAAATTTGAATAAGAACTTTAGCTTGTAAATAAGCGTAGTCTTTTTGAAAAGTATTTGAAAATTAGTAGGAAAAAGAGTTTGAATTTGAATTTGAAAAAGAGCAAGCAATTAAAAATCAATTACCCTAAGTTTTAAAAAATTTGTTCTTTTAGTCTTTCGGGCGAAAGGGTCTATCCATACCATAAGAGGGCAGGAAGTCTTTCAATTGGATGTGATCGGGTCATCGAGTGGATCGTTCGCCATAAGACTGTCCCTACCATAAATAGGGCAGGTAGTCTAAGGGAAGGATATAATAGTCATTTTATCTTTTTAGGCATCATGCGAGGATACCTTAGCAATTGGGACCATCATTCTTATAAGGCAGCTTCGAGGGAGTTTCAATAACTTTAAGGCAACATTGCTTTAGGTATCCTCGGAATCGAGGGACTTGGCTATTTAGTATTCTTAGAGGCAACAAGGCAGCAAGCGATAAGGCAACAATAAGGCAACAAGAGGGATTACCCTAAAGGTGTGTGGGTGCTCAATCACGTGGTTAACTTCGATGATATTTATCTTATAATTAGTGATCTAAGTAATTTATCAGGCTTGCACTTCCTAGGATTACTAACCACAGCAGAAAAGTAAAGCAGTTTAAATGTCCTACGCTATTACAATAAACACCTGCGAGGATGGGGGAAAAATAAAACCTAACCTATTACAATAAAACCCTTATAGGGTAACATAAAAATAAAGGCAGAAAATAATTAATCTACACATCTTCAGCCTTGATCTTCCTCGAACCTTCGATTGACTCTGATCATCTGTGAATTAAACGGACAATAATAGGCGTGAGTGTATTACAAATTCATTAGTGGTTGAAGCAAACCCTAATTTAATCCATAAGGCAAAAATAAAAGATAAAATGATGTTAAATCAAATTAAATAAAAATTTTTAAAGACTTAGCTTTTTCAATCTGGTATGGCGCATGGCTGAAAGATTTTTGATTAATCCTAAAAATTTGGCACAAAGAAGAGAAATGTTAGTGCATGAGTGATCTAATGACTATAATGTAACAGATCAAAAATTAAAATGGTAATAATTTAGGCAAATAAAAGGCAAGGCAAAAAACCCTGAAAGATACAAAAGTTAACCAGGGTTAATGGGCAACACCTACCAGTAAACCTAAGGCTATTTGAGTTTATAAATGTATCGAGGTTAACAAAACTAAAAAATTAATTGTTTAAAAGTATGTAAAAAATAATAATTTTTATTTATTTTAAAAAAATAAAATAATTATTATTAAAAAAAATCGAGTCTTCGATTAAAAATAAATAATCATAATTTTACTATAAAAACTAATTTAAAATATAACTACTTATTTATAATAGAAAAGGAAAATAATAAAAAAAATAGAAGTATTTATGCAATTAAAAATAAAAAGAACATTAAAAAAACTTAGCTTTGCTTCTGTATGGTGAGCCTGGAGGTCCATATGATGAGTCCTCAATCCAGGAGCATTGGATCAAGTTGCTGGAGACATCAGAGGGCTGGAACATTAGGGTGCACCATGGATTGGCGTGGCTGTGCGTGCACTTGATCCATGTTTAGCTACGTTTGAAAAATTAGATGATCGTCCCTGGGGATCGATCCCACGCTGCCTGGTCACATGCATAATTCACCTGCCAACTGAGCTGGATACATTAGTCAAAAATCATATGCGTTTAATAAATTAAATATGGAAAAACGCAATAATTGCAAAAATCAAGGTGGGACCCCATGTGTATCACGCGCTGCCAATCAAAGAGAGAGAGAGAGAATAAACTATCGTTGACTGGCGAATGGCATGTAGACACGCAGATGGTCAAGGAGTCAGCGTCCATATCATCGTCTTCTTCCTTCTGACCTGCGCAATTAATTACCGTTTTTGGTGCGAAATTTCCTGTGGATTTTTCCGCAGGTATGTTGTCTTCTTGACTGCGACTTGGGATCCACCATAACCCACGTTGACACCTCCTAAATCTCGCCCAGATCCACTAGTTGGAGCTTTTTAGATTCAACGGTGGTGTTATTCTCTCCTGAAAACCTCTGCAACTGCAAGAACGAAGGGCATCCTTGCTTATGCCCTAACAATGGTGGAGGTCGTTCTAAGCCTTAAAGCTCATGAACGATGATCGAAACCTGTTCTTAGTCATCATACAAACCCAGTGCAAGCATTAGAATCAATTGAAACAACACACATACGAGGATATAAGAATGTGAATAAAACCGTGTATGTATGCATGTATAAGTCACAATTTAGGGTGATTCAGCCATGGATTTTCATCCAATCTTACCACGCCATACCTGTAAATGAGATTTGGATGGATGAGAGGGCTTGAATTGGCTTTGGGAGTGGAAACCGTGTTTTGCAATTTTGGACAAAAACCTAAGAATTATGGTTTGTTCTTTAGGTAGCTTTAGGGTTTGCCAAAACTTGTGAATGAAGTCTGATGGTGAAGTATATATAGATGTGAGGTTGCTTAAAAAAAAAGCACACCAAGATATCTTGTATTGATCACAAAATATTTGATTGTATTTTCTAAATCAAAACTTCCAAAATTTGATCTTTCTTGCACCTCAAGCAATGTGAACGAAATTGGCTAGTTGGAAGAATATATTTGATTGATTTCTTGACTTAAAATCAGAGCAAATAAGATCTTTTATTAATTTTACTATTTTATATAATTAATTTATGATTTAAAGTGATTAAAAACCATAAAATCATTAATAAAACAATAAAAATAAAAAGGCTCTTGTTTTGGGGCGTGCATGGGCTTAGAATAATGGTAGGATAAAAAGAATGTAAGCCCATTTGGGAATATTTGGAGTTTTGGGCTTTTTCTCTTCATGCATGCCCTTGAAAATAGGTGAACTTGTGCACCTTGCCATTTCCTCATATCTCAATTTTTTTCAAGTTCTTGGACTTTTTAGAAGCCTTGAGAAGTCCTCTAACCAATTTCTTTGGTCCCATGTCAAAATAATTTTCCATGCTCCTTGTGTGCTCTTTTGAAAAAGACGACTTCTGGTTGACTTTTGAAAAGGACCTGTAATGTTTTGATCCATAATTCTCATATGAAGCATTTTGAGATTTGGCATGTGAGAGACAAAGTTTTAGAGAATTCAATTTCCTTCAAGTTGAGCTTTGGATGGAAAATTTCTGATGTTCCATGTGGGAGTTATGACTGGTCAAAGTTCAGTTGACTTTCTCCTATGAAAACCCTAATTTAGAAACTCTTGAATTTATTGATTTCTAATCTTTTCTTGATGAACCATGATAAATTCTTGATCAAATGGTCATTCTTGATCAGGATGAGTCGCGCGTTAGACTAAATCCAATTGCATCCGTAGGTGTCTGGAAGGCCGTGCGTTAGGCTGAAGGATGGGTCATGTGTTAGACCGGATCCACTGTGTTGATAGTTGTTAGAATATATCGTACGTTAGGTTGCGTTCTAGGATGAGTCGTACGTTAGACTGAATCCTTTGTATTGAGAAGTGTTTGTTGGAGATTAGTCGTGTCATCACCGTTTGTAGTAACTGAATTAGACTTTGGAAAAGTTGATCGTGTCTACACCGTTCGTGATGATAGAATTAGATCTTTGAATGTCGATCGTGTCAGCACCGTTTGTAGTAACTGAATTAGATCTTTTTTTCGTGTCAGTACCATTCGTAATAACTGAATTAGACTTGGAGGATGATTGTGTCCACACCGTTCATGATGATGGACTCAGCTCTTGGAAGGTTGACCGTGTCAGTACCGTACGTAGTAACTGAATTAGATCTCGGAAAGATGATCGTGTCTAAACCGTTCGTGATGATAGAATTAGATCTCTTCTCGTGTCAGCACCGTTCGTGGTAACTGAATTAGACTTAGGAAATAATTGATCGTGTCCACACCGTTCGTGATAATGGAATTAGATCTCTTGTCGTGTCAGCACCGTTCGTAGTAATGGAATTAGACTTTGGAAAAGTTGATCGTGTACACACCATTCGTGATGATGGAATTAGATCCTTGAGAGTTGACCGTGTCAGTACCGTTCGTAGTAACTGAATTAGATCAGAGATGTCATTTATCTGCTTGTACTTGTATCCTGAAAAAGGTAAAGTTAGTCTTTATGTAATATCATGATGCATGTATTATGCGACGAGTTTCTCAAAATAAATGAGAAACTTGCATGTTATGTATGAATTTATTATGAGGTAATGTATGCAATATGTTTATGATGTCAGAATATGATTTATCCTGTCTTGATTGAGAAAATAGATCTCTCTGTCATTGTGATTTTGTTGTCTGATCTTGTTTTGAAGATGCTCAGTTGGGGATTTATGATTCCTGCTTGGGGATGCGAGCCTTTTGAATGATTGATCTTGATGTACCCTGACCGGGGATAAGAGAGATGAATAACCCTGTTTGGAGAAGAGGAAAGTGTCGGGGGCACCGGCGGTGTCGAATTTGTAAACTCTGTTGGGGAACTAGAACATTTGAAGATATCTTCTTTATGATTACTTTGTGGGGATATGTTCCCGTGAAACCGGCTTTGTTGGAAGGCATGAATGCTTTGAATATTTCCCCCAGGGATTTATAGCTCTTGCTATTCCTGGACTTATATTGATAAGGACACACCACTGAGTATTGATCAAGATGTTAAACTGGACTTGCATAGATTTGCCCCTGCTAGTAGGGACTTTGGAAAGATTCGCCTCGCGAGGACTTTATGAGATGTGTACCATGGGCGTCATGCCCCTAGTAATCATAGGCCCAAGACAATGCCCCATGTTGATTGGGGAGTAGCTTCATATCTGCTTGGATGCATGCCCCTGATTGTTTTGGCATCCTTGAGAGATTCTCAGAATCTTGACTTGATTGCCCCAGATTGATTGGGAAATAGTTTGAAACCCACTTGGGATGTATGCCTTTGATTATTCGGCTTTTGAGAGATTCTTGGAATCTTGACCTGATTGCCACCAGATTGATTGGACAAAACACGTCGTGCCCCTTGTATACGTAGGAGACATTGCTTCTGGAATGATCTTGTCTGTCGGGATAACTGTTAGTCATTAGTTGTACCCTGTGCAGGTTCTTCCTGTTGCTAACATTTGAAATTATGTAGCAGAATATGTTTAATAATGTATTCATGAGATGCAATGCATACGTTTGTCCTGAGTTTGTTGAAAAACATATAAACTGGAGATGTAAAAGTGTGATGTTTATAAAACGTGATGTTTGCAAAAGACGAAATATCAACTCAGCATTTATGGAAAACCTTAAGGAGTCAGGATACCTTTTTGGTGACAGTATGTTTTCGAACTAACCATGCTTCAGTTAGGACTTTCAAGGGTTGTAACGTGGCTTGGTTCATGGTTTAAGAAACAAAGGATAACGGCTCAAAGTTTATTTGTACCCATCCCAATCTTCGCGATGTCCTTCGATCCTATGCTCAGTTAACTTTGCGTTTCAGCTTTAGCAAAGCTTGAAGTATTAACATTGATATTTGATGGTGGTTGAAGCACCAGAAGTTTATTCGGACAGTAAGTCATCCCTATTTGTAATTCTTTTTGCTTTGGTCGAGGATTTGTAGTGACCTATTTTTATTTTTTTTTGTTATCCCTACTTTTTCCTGAACTGCTTATTTTGTGATTACAGTCAGCGGGATGTTCCGACTTTTCGATAAGTCTCCTTCATAGGTTTTGACTTAACAACTTTTTCTTTTTGGTGGATATTGACTGCATGACTTCTTGGTTGCAGGAACTCATCATTATTTGTGTAAACAGCAGCTAGTATAATTAAGTTAACTAAGTAACTACCCTGCCCCAGGTTATGATTAAACGGTTTCAATTTGCACGTGAAAGAAAACTCCTACTTCTTAGGCTCAAAGGGGTTGACGAGGGATTAACATCCTTATATCTCCACTGTTTAGGAATTGAAGCAATGCCTGTACATCGTCAGCATAGTAAGTTCAAAAGCATTACTGTATGAGGTTGCGGCATCGTCTTCGTCATCCTCCCTCAAAAGGCTTACAGCTTTAGCACGAGTTGAGTATCATAAAATAGATGCAAAGTAAAGACGCAATTTAAAATGAGTGATAGCGAAGTAAATTATTCAAGACAAACATATGCAATGCACTGATGATGATTATTAAAACATATAATGTCTATCATAAGTCAACTGTTTAAACATACAGAAAAGAAACTTGCAAATGAAAGTAGATCTAATGATCCAAAAGTTCGTCCGTCTAGACATCAATTAGTCTTGTCATGACTAGGCATAGGAGCGGTGATCACCACAAGAGTTTCGGGAGGGTTGAATTTGATTTCCCCGTTATCGAATAGATCTTGAATCTTATTCCTCAATGTCCAGCAATTGTTTTTGTAATGTCCAGGAATGTTGGAATGGTACGCACCAAGCATTGAGTTTATAGCCAGAGGTGTTAGAATTCTTAGGAGCATCAATCTGATCTTCAACAGATGTTGTAATGTTTGAGCCGACGACATATTGATTTTGGTGAATTGACTCTTAGGTGCATCTGGCTTGCGTCGTTGTTGTGGAACTGGTGTAGAGATTCAGAGTATCCAGGGTTCGAGCTTCCGGAATGTATATGTGATTGGAATGTTTCAGAATGTCCGGGGTTCGAGCTTCCTATATGTATATCTGATTGGGATGTTTCAGAAGTTTGGGGGTCAAGCTTCCAGAATGTTCATCTGATTGGAACTTTTATAATGTCCAAGGTTCGAGCTTCCGGAATGTATATCTGATTGGAATGTTTCAGATGTCTGGGGGTCAAGCTTCCAGAATGTTCATCTGATTGGAACTTTCAGAATGTTCGGGGTTCGAGCTTCCGGAATGTATATCTGATTGGAATGTTTCAGAAGTCTGGGGGTCAAGCTTCCATAATGTTCATCTGATTGGAACTTTTAGAATGTCCAGGGTTCGAGCTTCCGGAATGTATATCTGATTGGAGTGTTTCAGAAGTCTGGGGATCAAGCTTCCAGAATGTTCATCTGATTGGGATTGATTTGTTGATGGTATTTGTCTGACCAGTAGGTCTACCTGAAAGGAAAAGTTAGTTTTATGTGATGTTATGAATGCAAATGTAATCTTTTCAAGGATCTTTAGGAATTTAGTTAGCAACATTAGAAAATGATTTGGTCGCCTCTTTGTTCGAAGAACTCTGATTCTTGGATGTTCTTCCATGGGAATCAAGCTCACCATATCCAGTGGGTCATAGCCTCTGATTCGGGATACTTCCGAATTTGAAGGTATATGGCTAGAGGAAAATAAATCCTCTTGCCCCTTGATAGGTACTGAGTCTCTAAATTGGAAGGTATGTGGCCAGAGGAAAATAAATCCTCTTGCCCCTTGATTAGGAATTCGGTCCTTGATAAGAGTACCTGTAATTGTGCGCCCTAAATCCCTAAGATCCTTGAAAGGGTTAGTTAAATCATGTTATGCTTATGATGTCATGATGTCATGAATGTTCATGCGAATGTAGTTCATTAGGCCCAGCGTGAGATAGTAAGGGAAAATAAGTCATTTAACAAAACCTGCAAGGAAAAAAAGGTTAGTAGCAAACACAAACAAGTCACACAAGTGCCATTAGGTTTAGAGGCTTGCATGAAGTTCGTAGGTAAGTACCCTCCCCACTGAAGTTAAGTTAGTTCATCCTTTCCTATATAAAGATCGGGTTCTAGGGAGCTCATATCATTGACCTTTCTCGAAGGCGCTTATCTCAGTTCGGCAATCGAATCACCAACCGAGAAGGTCCTGAAAGTCCAGTCCATATGAGTGTAGCATTGAGTATCAACCAACTTCAGTCAGAACCAAAGCCATCCACCTCGCTACTTTCTAATAGGCAAAAGTCAAGTTCAACTAGGGTTCTAAAGGCAAATTAGTGCTTAATGACACCACGCAGCAGCCAAGTGTTTCGTCAAGTCGGATCCCAAGGAACACCAGGACAAACCAATGTGTCACACTAACGATGGCCACCATATCAACCACGTTAGTATACGCTGTGCAGTCTCCTTGGTCTCATGCCATTTACCTAAGGTTCTCAGATCCGGGTTAGGATCTTTCACACAAGTAAATACCCAAAACAACCTTTGAAATATAAAGCAGACAAATCAAACAATTTTAAAGTGAATCCTAAACTTTAAGGTAACCCCTCTTTTTAATCGAAAGCATCCCCAGCAGAGTCGCCAGTTCTGTAATACGGTGAACTGACTTTTTATCGAAATGTCGCGGATAGCAAGAGTCGCCACCGACTTTTATTTTATCCAATTGGAAAGGCTAAAAGAACAGGAAAGACCTTTTGAAAGATTTTGAGTTCGGGGGGTAGGTTATACAAAGGGAAGGTTTAAAACACCCTTTGTATCCATGGTTATCCCTGGGCTCTTAATTGCTTAGCTCACTTTGTTTTCAAAATGTTTGAATTGTTTGAAAAGTAGTGTGTGAATAGAAATTTGAATAAGAACTTTAGCTTGTAAATAAGCGTAGTCTTTTTGAAAAGTATTTGAAAATTAGTAGGAAAAAGAGTTTGAATTTGAATTTGAAAAAGAGCAAGCAATTAAAAAGCAATTACCCTAAGTTTTAAAAAATTTGTTCTTTTAGTCTTTCGGGCTAAAGGGTCTATCCATACCATAAGAGGGCAGGAAATCTTTCAATTGGATGTGATCGGGTCATCGAGAGGATCGTTCGCCATAAGACTGTCCCTACCATAAAGAGGGCAGGTAGTCTAAGGGAAGGATATAATAGTCATTTTATCTTTTTAGGCATCATGCGAGGATACGTTAGCAATTGGGACCATCATTCTTATAAGGCAGCTTCGAGGGAGTTTCAATAACTTTAAGGCAACATTGCTTTAGGTATCCTCGGAATCGAGGGACTTGACTATTTAGTATTCCTAGAGGCAACAAGGCAGCAAGCGATAAGGAAACAATAAGGCAACAAGAGGGATTACCCTAACGGTTTGTGGGTGCTCAATCACGTGGTTAACTTCGATGGTATTTATCTTATAATTAGTGATCTAAGTTATTTATCAGCCTTGCACTCCCTAGGATTACTAACCACAGCAGAAAAGTAAAGCAGTTTAAATGTCCGACGCTATTACAATAAACACCTACGAGGATGGGGGAAAAATAAAACCTAACCTATTACAATAAAACCCTTATAGGGTAACATAAAAATAAAGGCAGAAAATAATTAATCTACACATCTTCAGCCTTGATCTTCCTCGAACCTTCGATTGACTCTGATCATCTGAGAATTAAACGGACAATAATATGCGTGAGTGTATTACAAATTCATTAGCGGTTGAAGCAAACCCTAATTTAATCCATAAGGCAAAAATAAAAGATAAAATGATGTTAAATAAAATTAAATAAAATTTTTTAAAGACTTAGCTTTTTCAATCTGGTATGGCGCATGGCTGAAAGATTTTTGATTAACCCTGAAAATTTGGCACAAAGAAGAGAAATGTTAGTGCATGAGTGATCTAATGACTATAATGTAACAGATCAAAAATTAAAATGGTAATAATTTAGGCAAATAAAAGGCAAGGCAAAAGGCAAACCCTGAAAGATACAAAAGTTAACCAGGGTTAATGGGCAACACCTACCAGTAAACCTAAAGCTATTTGGGTTTATAAATGTATCGAGGTTAACAAAACTAAAAAATTAACTGTTTAAAAGTATGTAAAAATTTTTTTTTAATTCTTTTTAAAAAAATATTATTATTAAAAAAATCGAGTCTTCGATTAAAAATAAATAATCATAATTTTACTATAAAAACTAATTTAAAATATAACTACTTATTTATAATAAAAAGGAAAATAATAAAAAAATAGAAGTATTTATGCAATTAAAAATAAAAAGAACATTAAAAAAACTTAGCTTTGCTTCTATATGGTGAGCCTGGAGGTCCATATGATGAGTCCTCAATCCAGGAGCGTTGGATCTAGTTGCTGGAGACATTAGAGGGCTGGAACGTGAGGGTGCACCATGGATTGGCGTGGCTGTGCGGGCACTTGATCCATGTTTAGCTACGTTTGAAAAAATATATGATCGTCCCTGGGGATCGATCCCACGCTGCCTTGGTCACATGCATAATTCACCTGCCAACTGAGCTGGATACATTAGTCAAAAATCATATGCGTTTAATAAATTAAATATGGAAAAACGCACTAAATGCAAAAATCAAAGGTGGGACCCCCTGTGTATCACGCGCTGCCAATTAAAGAGAGAGAGAGAATAAACTATCGTTGACTGGAGAATAGCATGTAGACACGCCGATGGTCAAGGAGTCAGCGTCCACATCATCGTCTTCTTCCTTCTGACCTGCTTAATTACTTACCATTTTTGGTGCGAAATTTCCTGCGGATTTTTCTGTAGGTATGTTGTCTTCTTGGCTGCGACTTGGGATCCACCATAACCCACGTTGACACCTCCTAAATCTCGCCCAGATCCACTAGTTGGAGCTTTTTGGATTCAATGGTGGTTTTATTCTCTCCTGAAAACCTCTGCAACTGCAAGAACGAAGGGCATCCTTGCTTATGCCCTAACAATAGTGGAGGTCATTCTAAGCCTTAAAGCTCATTAACGATGATCGAAACCTGTTCTTAGTCATCATACAAACTCAGTGCAAGCATTAGAATCGATTGAGACAACACACATACAAGGATATAAGAATGTGAATAAAACCGTGTATGTATGCATGTATAAGTCACGATTTAGGGTGATTCAGCCATGGATTTTCATCCAATCTTACCACGCCATACCTGTAAATGAGATTTGGATGGAAGAGAGGGCTTGAATTGGCTTTGGGAGTGGAAACCGTATTTTGTAATTTTGGACAAAAACCTAAGAATTAGGGTTTGTTCTTTAGGTAGCTTTAGGGTTTGCCAAAACTTGTGAATGAAGTCTGATGGTGAAGTATATATAGATGTGAGGTTGCTTAAAAAAAAAGCACACCAAGATATCTTGTATTGATCACAAAATATTTGATTGTATTTTCTAAATCAAAACTTCCAAAATTTGATCTTTCTTGCACCTCAAGCCATGTGAACGAAATTGGCTAATTGGAAGAATATATTTAATTGATTTCTTGACTTAAAATCAGAGCAAATAAGATCTTTTATTAATTTTACTATTTTATATAATTAATTTATGATTTAAAGTGATTAAAAATCATAAAATCATTAATAAAACAATAAAAATAAAAAAGCTCTTGTTTCGGGGCGTGCATGGGCTTAGAATAATGGTAGGATAAAAAGAATGTAAGCCCATTTGGAAATATTTGGAGTTTTGGGCTTTTTCTCTTCATGCATGCCCTTTAAAATAGGTGAACTTGTGCACCTTGCCATTTCCTCATATCTCAACATTTTTTCAAGTTCTCGGACTTTTTAGAAGCCTTGAGGAGTCCTCTAACCAATTTCTTTGGTCCTATGTCAAAATAATTTTCCATGCTCCTTGTGTGCTCGCTCTTTTGAAAAAGACGACTTCTGGTTGACTTTTGAAAAGGACCTGTAATGTTTTGATCCATATTTCTCAAATGAAGCATTTTGAGATTTGGCATGTGAGAGACAAAGTTTTAGAGAATTCAATTTCCTTCAAGTTGAGATTTGAATGGAAAATTTCTGATGTTCCATGTGGGAGTTATGACTGGTCAAAGTTCAGTTGACTTTCTCCTATGAAAACCCTAATTTAGAAACTCTTGAATTTATTGATTTCTAATCTTTCCTTGATGAACCATGATCAATTCTTGATTAAATGGTGAATCTAGCATTAAAATGTTGATGTTGACCAAAAATCAGGAATTTTGACTGTACTTTGACCATAGTTGACTTTTAGGTCAAATGGGTCGACTGTTGATCGTTTGAGCAGTTGATTGATCAATCTTGTGAATCAAAGCTTGCAATTTGGCATGAGGGTCCTTTGAGTGAGAGACCATGAAGTCCACTTGAGGTATCAGAAGTTGATTTTACTTTAAGAAATACAAAACCCTAGTTTAGAGGTTGTTGTTTAGGAGAGAGACTGTCTGCTTCCTTCTTGTATATCTTTGAGCATTTAAAAGTCAGATAGACTGAAATATGAGTAAATATGATGGGCAAATTTTGGGGTATGACAGGTTGTTTACCGGAAATCACCGTAAACAAATTGGCACGCCCAATGAGACAGTGTCAAAATAGATTGTCATTAATTTGTTGTTTTATTTTGTCTAGAATATATCAAGACCTTGTATGAACCTTAGGAACGGTAAATTAACCAACAGTGCGCCACCGATAAACGAAAGTACTACAAATGTTTCGACTTCTACGTCACAAGAACAAGAAATACCTGTTTCAGGAGGGTCTGCGGCTATAGTTAGCTCCCAAGCCATGCCCGAAAACACATCAGGGCTAACAGGAACCATGCCTCATGTGACAGGCACAAATGAGATACCCCATTTCTCGACAAGTCAGGTACATTCCCCAAGGCCATCTTCAATTGCATTCGAGGGTTGGAGGCCTGGAAATCCTTATGGAATGCCGCATTCATATATGGCAGGATTACAGGGGGCAGGACCTACATATACTGCGCCTAATGCCACGACATTTTCGCCTAATATGGGTTCGATAGGCCTAAGCGCACAAAATTCAGGCCCATCAAGCCAAATGCCTTTCTTAACTACCAACAGTCAATCAGCATTTAGGCAGGAAATGGACGCAAGTAACCACGATATGCTAGGTGCTCTTGCTAAAGAAATAGGGTCACTCTTTACCCCATTAGTAGCAAACATGACTAGGACTAACCAGGACAATGTAGAAACCTTCCAAAAAATATAATCACAAATAAGTCGAATGGCAGATTTTGTGGGAGTCCCACAAACTAGGCGAAGAAATAACCAACCCCCTTATCGAGAGGGAGACCCGGTCTTGGAACGTGGTCAAGATGTAATTCCTCCGTCTAAGCCAACACCCGTTGATATAGTTCCTCCACCTAGGCCACCACCCGTTGAAAGAAACCAAGTGGTAGATCTAGAGAATCTGAATCGAAGGACCAACATTGGCCAATAAGAGACTATCGAAGAAAGACCCAGATTAAGGGTAGTTGGTAGGAACGAACATTCAGACGAAGTAGTCCACAGGGTTAGGAGAGAAAATATGGCAACAGAAAATAACCTAACTGCCATGATAGAAAGAATTATGGCCAATAATGGCCTTAATACCGGACTCCGACGTCCAAACTACACATCCCCCGTAGCAGAATATATTATGCAAACGGAATTACCAAGAGGTACCAAGGTACCTAAGTTCACAAAGTTTTCAGGGGACACTAGTGAATCGACTGTAGAACACATAGCCCGATATTTGACAGAGGCTGGTGATTTAGCAGGCAATGAGGATTTGAGAATTAAATATTTCCCTAGTTCGCTAACCAAAAATGCTTTTACTTGGTTTACTACCTTACCCCCAAATTCCATAGATGCATGGGCACATTTGGAGAGATTGTTCCATGAACAATTCTATATGGGCCAAACCAAGATAAGTTTGAAAGAGTTAGCTAGCATCAAGATAAAATTCACAGAACCCATAGATGATTATTTAAACAGGTCCCGTTTGTTAAAGTCAAGATGCTTCACAGTTGTCCCAGAACATGAATTAGTCGAAATGGCTGCATGCGGTCTAGACTATTCAATTAGAAAGAAGTTAGACACTCGATACCTAAGGGATATGGCCCAATTGGCAGACAGAGTTCGACAAGTCAAACGACTAAAAGCCGAAAAATCCAGGGCAAATAAAAATTACAAAAAAGAGAGGGTAGCGTATATTGAGGCTGAAGATGCTGAAGGTGAACCCTTTGAAGATTCATATAGCGTCGAAGAGGTCGAAATAGACCTAGCTAAATTAAAAGAAGCACCAGCTTACTCTTGCAAATTGCTCTCTCCTTCGAATGGAAAAAATCCAGTCGAGAATGATAAAAGCGATGGATTTCCAAAGAAAACTTACACTTTTGACGTCACTAAATGTGACGAAATTTTTGATTTACTAGTAAATGATGGCCAGATGATAGTGCCTCCTAATTCCAAAGTTCCTCCATTAAAACAACGGAAGAAACGAGGCTTTTGTAAATATCATGGTTTTTTAGGCCATAAAACCTCACAATTCTTTCTTTTCAAGGATCTAATTCAGAATGCTATCAAGGATGGACGTTTGAAATTCGTTGATGAGGCAAAGAATCACATGAAGGTTGACGCAGACCCCCTGAATGTTGCTGACACTAATTATGCTGAACCAGTTGATGTCAACATGGTAAATGTGTCTGAAACTGATATTGCTAAATGGGAGGTAATTTCATCTGGAAAGCAGGCTACTGAGAGCCTAAATGACAATGCAGCCTTCAATACTGACGTTGAAGAATCTATCGAGACCGAAATTACTGAAGATTTGAAGGAGAAAACTAGCGAGGCCACTGAAGACCTTAGGGCGAAACTCCAACAGATAAAGATCTCTGAAGCTTCCCCAGCAGGTGTCAACATGGTGAATGTTAGACTGCCTTTATCTAAAGTAGAGGAGCTAGAGAAATGTTTGTTGAGGGAAAGAGGAAACTATGGAAATCCTCAGAAAGTTGAGAGTTTGAAAGATTATCTCTGGAAGTGTCACGAGAAAAATGCTGGACGGATGCTAATGTGTCCAAGATGCTCGATCATGCTGAATCGAAGGGTCCAAGATAACTATGAAAGGGCCCAACGAGAAAGGATGGAACATCCCTGGAGAGGAGGAAACCTATTGTTGAAGGTTTATCCAAGGCCAGAAGAAAGCTTGTTAGGTTTCCTAGTTAGGTGTCACAAGGAGAAGACAGAGATTGTTATGTGTCCCAGATGTGGGGCAGTCTATGATAACCTTATGGCACAATCATTCGAAAGAACGCTATTCACCACTAGTATGGAGTCTCAGGGACTCCGTCCCAACATGTATGTGTTCGACAATCGAACATCATAAAAAAGGTTTGATAGTCCTCATCCTAAAGCTCGAAGGGTGACATTCAAGCTTCCGGCAGACATACCCATGGATAGATGGACGCAAGCTGGTGCAAGAAACAAGTGGCGAAGTTGGGACCAAGAGGGGAAGAACTACAATGGCTTATAGAAAGCAATTCCAGACCTCAAATCAAGAGATGTACAGGTTGGAGAACTACAAAGGTAAAAATCCTATGTCCAGATCCCAATGGAGAAGACACTAGAGGATGAAGAAAGCCCAGAAAGAATACAAGGCAAAGGAGGTTGGAGAGTCTAGCAGTACCAAAATCTCAATGCAGGGGGCACGATCAAGCAAACCTCCGTTAGAACGCAAGCTATTCAGTTCTGAGAATGAGAAAGAAGAGGAAAAGATGCACTCCAGTCCTTGGAAGGAGGATGATAGAATGACAAATGACTTCGACTCAAACGGAGTGTCATCTATAAATTTCAATTGCAATGTTGGGTCAGTGCTCCCTCACGAGTTTAACCAGGAAACAGAAGCTGAAGATTATGAGGAAGCTGATGCAGAAGGAATCAGAAGCTGAACATGTGTTAGACTATTTAGTATATAGGGAGTAATCAGATTTGGATTGAAAGAATCCCATGTGAATAAGTGTTGTGGTCAGTTTGTTGTTCCACTGCGGGGTGGCTTGTTTCAGGCAATAGATTGATTTTTTGAGTCTGCACACCATATTAGGAGGGAGTTTCATTCCTGGGGGAGGTTTCATGTACACCTCTTCTTCAAGATCTCCATGAAGAAAAGCCGTATTTATATCTAATTGGTGGATGTGCCAGTTATGTGCAGCAGCTATGGACAACAAAATTCGTATGGTAGTCATTTTAATGACGGGGCTGAATGTTTCTAAGTAGTCGATTCCTTCGGTTTGTGTAAAGCCTTTTGCGACGAGACGAGCCTTGTGTCTAGCTATGGTACCATCGGGGGCAAATTTTAACTTGAAGATCCATTTTCTGCCAATAGCTTTCTTGTTAGGAGGGAGGGACGTAATGTCCCAAGTCTTGGTATTATGTAGGAATTGTAGTTATGTTTGTATGGCTTGCTGCCAAAGGGGGTTGGTGATGGCAGCTTTATATGATGTGGGCTCAGTGGTGGTGGAGATGTTTAGAGTGAAAAGCTTGTGATCACTAGATAATTTATCATAGGATAAATATGCAGCCAAAGGGTATTTAATAGGTGGTTTTGGAGAGGTAGGAGGTGAGTATTGTTTGCCTTGTAGGAGGGAGCAATGATAGTCCCTTAGATAGGCTTGTTGTTTGTGTTCTCTTGTTGTTTTTCTAGTAATTGATGGAAGAGGAGTGTGGCTGTTGGTGGTGGATGTTGGTTGAGTAGGATATAAGTTAGGTTGTGGGGTGGAGGTATGGGTGGGTGTTGAAGGAGTGGAGGCAGAAGTGTGTTTAGGTGAAGGTGGTTTGTGGGAATCAGTAGAGGGATTGTTAGGGATGTAGTAGGTGTATTTTGAGGATGGTAATAAAAAATGTCATCAATTAAAGGATGGTGCAGAAGTTGAGTGGATTGGTAGGGAGCGGGTAAAGGTGCTGTATAAGGGAAGATATGTTCATAAAATATGGTATCTCTTGAAATAAAAATTTGTCTTGTTTTGATGTTGTATAAGATGTAGCCTTTGGCACCTGGTTTAATGCCTAACAAGATGCATTTTTGAGACCTGGAGTCTTACTTGGTTCTATGAACTTGCAGGCTGCAAGCAAAAACTAAACATCCAAAAGTCTTGATAGCAGAATAGTTAGGTATATCATTGTGCAACACAAAAAAAGGGCATTTGTTGTCAAGTAATTTATAAGGTAAACAGTTTATAATATGAACAGCATAAGACAAAGCATAAGACTAAAAAATCTTAGGTAAATTAGATTGAAAAAGCAATGCACGAGTGACACCAAGTAAGTGTTGGTGTTTACGTTCAACTAAGCCATTTTGTTGTGGTGTGTAAACACAAGATGTTTGATGTTGTATACCTTGAGAGTTATAAAAATCTTTGAGCATAAATTCTGCTCCATTATCTGAGCGAATGGTTTTAATAGTTTTCTGAAATTGAGTACTTATGAAGTTGACAAATTTTTTGATTAAAACAGAAATTTCAGTTTTGTGTTTCATTAAGAAAATCCAGCAGTAACGACTGTGGTCGTCAACAATAGTGAGAAAATATTTGTGACCATTAAGAGAGGCCTGTGAGATTGGGCCCCATATATCCATGTGTATAAGATCAAAGCAATGTGAAGTGGAACTGTCACTATTACAGAAAGGTAAACGTTTTTGTTTTGCACTAAAACATGTATCACAGGGATTATGAGACTTGGAAAGATTGGATAAAGGAAAGCTTTTATTAATTTGTACAAGAGTTTCATAAGACGTGTGACCTAGTCTATTGTGCCATAGAGAGCAATTATGTATACTAGATGTAGTGAGTTCAGTGATGGAAAAAGATGGCGAGGTTAGAGTGTATAGACCATTATGAAGCTTAGCTGCACCAATCGTCATCAGGGTACGTGTGCCCTGTATGAGAGAGTGAGAACTAGTGAAAAGGCATATACATTTTAAAGAGTCACATAATTTTGAGATAGAAATGAGGTTTGTTGAAAAGGTAGGAATATATAAAACATCATGTAATTGAAAATGGTTGTTGAATATGATAGAGCCAGAATGTGTGGTTTGGATGGTAACTCCATTGGGGAGTCTAACAAGGATAGGAGATATTGGGTGAAGGCTTGTGAAAAAAGACTTGTTGTGGCACACATGGTTTGTGGCACCAGTAACCAGCAGCCATTCATAATTATTAACAGCAAAAGTATTATGAAGATAGGAGATACCTGGGTTGAGGCAGAGTTGGTCTAAAGATGCTGTATGTTGGGTGCAGAGTTTGCATTGCTATGCTGGAGTAGAGCAAGAAGAGCCTTTTGTTGTTTTGCAGTAAACCCAAGATTGGCAGAGCTATCTTCATAGTGGTTTGAGTTGCCTCCTTTAGAATCAGGTTCATCAGTGGTGGCAAGAGCTATGTTGGGCTTTTTGAGGTAAGGTGGGAAACCATGCTTTTTGAAACAAACTTCAATGGTGTGGCCAGGTTTGTTGCAATATGAGCAGATTTTGAGTCCTTTAGATTTTGGATTGTAGGTAGGTTTTGTATTAGAATCAGGGGAGCGACCTTTTGAGGAAGGGTTTTGTATGTGAGCAATGATTGTGTCATCTTTAACAGGGGTGGAGGTTTGTCTTTCTTGTTGGATTAACATAGAAAAGACATTGTTAACAATAGGGAGAGGACTAATGAGCATAATCTGGGATCGAACAGGGGCATACTGATCATTGAGGCCTTTTAGAAAACGTATGACATAGTCATTTTCCCTATACTTTTTGATGGTTGGTAACAATTCACAATGACAAACAGGATCATATTGGCAATTGGGAAGGGGGCGAAAATTATCAAATTCTTGCCACAATTTTTTCAAGGTTGTGAAGTATTGAGTAATAGATTGTTCACCTTGCTTTTGAGCATAGATCTCTTCTTGATGGTCGGAGATCCGAAATATGTCGCCTTGATGGTATCTTTCATGGAGTTCTTGCCAGATTTCGTTAGCTGAATCAATCCAAAGAACACTTTCTGAAATTTCTTTATCAATGGAGTTGGTGATCCATTCCATGACCATGTTGTTGCAGCGGTTCCAGAGAACACGATTAGGATCGGTGATATCAGGACGAGCTAAGGTTCCATCGATAAAACCTAACTTGTTCTTGGACATAAGGGCTAATTTTAAAGAACGAGACCATGAATGGAAATTGGTATTATTGAGAGGAGGAGTGACAATTGCTAATCCAAGGTTGTCACTTGGATGCATATAATATGGATCTAGCATATCTTGCTGAAAAGAACGGATATTGGGGTTGTTGGGTGGATTCATGTTGGTGCGTTTTGGAGAATGTTCGTCGGAATCGGTCATGAATGAGAAAAAAAAGGAGATTTGGCGAAGGTGAAGCTGAAAGAGGAAGAAGGAGAAAAGGTGAAAGGTGGTGGTGAACGAAGGTGATGAAGGATAAAGGGAAGAGGATGAAAAAAAATCAAAGTATCTTATCTGATACCATGTTAAAAGATACACATGGAGGCATGGAGAAGATGCGCGTGTTAAGCACAGAAAAACGAAACATTGAAATACTGAATATTATTATTATTATTGAATTAACTTTAATGGTACATGTGTGGCTTTTAATAGAGTAAATCTAGCCGTTACAAATAACAGAAAGATAGATAAAAAAGGAAAGGTAATGTTGTTTGGACATGGGCTGAAAGGAAATATGTTAGTGGGCTTATATGTTGGGCCTGTGTATTTTAACGCACACCACCACTTGGCCTCCGGCTTGCGATTGCGAAGCAACAGCCGCAAATCACCGGAGAATCCTCACGCAATCGCAGCTCCGGTTGCGCTCGACCTACAGGTCCGGTTTGCAACAATTGCACAACACGAAGCCAACACTGTCCTTCGCCCTCAAAGCATTCTATAACGGTAACGCCACCACGAATCTGTGAGTATTTTTCGCTAATTCATTTTTTACTTTGGATCTTGAAGTATGTTAATTTTGTTTTGTATTTTCTGTAAATGCCACTTGAAGAAGTAGAAGAGATAGTATGTAGAGAAGAAATATGTTTGTTGTCTATTGAATCCGTATATGGATTGTTGCTTGTTTTTATTTATTTTATAATTTTAATTGTCAGCATGCTATTGGGTATGGGGTATGAAGATCAAATTGTTAATTTAATTTGGGCAGATGAGGACCACATGTTTGGCTTTCTTCACGTTCTGGCGGTTCTGTTTTCCCTACTAACTATTAGATGCAAATAACGTTAATTGCTAACTATTGTTAATTAGATCTTACTAACTGCTACTGGGGTGAATACTTATAGCATAAGATGTTTTTTTATATAATTCAAAATTAATTAGTATAGTCTAATTTTTTATGAGTTAGAAATCCAAATAACCTTTATCACTTTATTCAATTAATTTTAGTGTTTGTTTTAATAAAAAAATATACAAAAATACCTAGAATATATTTAATCCTTTTTATTTAATTAATCAAGATACAAAAAAATAAAATAAATTTATTCAACCTTCTACGAATAATATGATGAGTGAGTGGCAATTTCATCGCATCTTCGAATCGGTCGACTCTTAATGTCGTATCAATCAAATTATTCGAAATAAACAATTAATAAACTCAACATTTTTATGAACACAGATTAAAAACGGATGGATGTAAATTCATTTGTTTGAGTAATCAAAGACTTAGCGCATGTTATGTCAAAACGATTATTCTCTTACGCGAAATGATCTAATTTTAACACTTTAACGAATACATGATGAGATGAATATTTATTTCGTCTCGTCTTCGAATTGGTCAACTTTCTATGTTGCACCGATCAAATATCCAAAACATAATTAAAAATTCAAAATATAATTATTCAACTAAAACAGCATTAATTATTTAACACATGCGATATAATTATTTTAATTAAAGCATTAGTTAATTATTTAATAAAAAATGCAAAAATAGGGGTTGTGCACAATATTAACCGAAACGAGTCCCCTTTCCCCAAACCTAAATAGTTTTAAGGTCTTATCCTTTACCCTATTTTGAACCAACCATAAACCTTACCGTAATACTCTTACAAACCTTAGAGACATTTAGAAAACTTTAAGGATGGGTTAAGGGTGCCTAACACCTTCCCTTGACCCTAATTTCTCAACTTACCTAGAAACTCTTATTTAAGTTTTTATGCCATGTTTACCCTTATCTTAGGATAAAATAAAAACATAGGTGGCGACTCTGTAGTTTAAGTTTAAAAACTAAAAATTTAAAGCCGGTCGTAACATGCTTCAATGTACAGTGCAATCAAATGACATGGCATCATACAAACAAACCAAGTCCAGACACTATGCGACATCCATCTGATGGCGAGGCATGGAAGCACTTTGATCGAATACATCTTGATTTTGTCGCAGAACCTAGAAATGTCGGGCTTGGATTATGCTCATATGGTTTTGCTCCTTATGTTCAAGCATTGGGAAGTGTGTATTCTTGTTGGCCAGTTATTGTAACCCCTTATAACCCCCCTCTTGAGATGTGCATGACAACACCATACATGTTTTTGACGTGCGTCATTCCAGGACCTTCGAGTCTAAAAGCCGGAATTGATGTGTATATATAACCTTTAATTGATGATTTGAAGAGGTTGTGGATTGGAGAATGGATTTATGATATATCATGTAAAAAACATTTATTATGCGAGCTGCCTTGATGTGGACCATCAACGACTTTCCCGTATATGGCATGTTGTCTGGTTAGGGTACACATGGCAAAATGGGTTGTGCGCATTGTATGGGATACACCAAGGCGTTTACGTTGGATAAATGGGGGAAAAGCTCGTGGTTTGACTGTCACCGCAGATTCCTACAAAAAAATCATCCGTATAGAAAAAACAAGACAAATTTCAAAAAAGACGCACATGTAACAAATTTCAAAAATCATCCGTATAGAAAAAACAAGACAAATTTCAAACAAGACAAATTTCAGATACTGTAAAGGCATGTAGAATTGAAGGATATGGATTCGAACACAATTGGACAAAAAGAACTATATTTTGGGACCTCCCGTATTGGAAAGATAATTTGTTGTGCCATAATCTGGATGTTATGCATATTGAGAAGAGTTTTGTTGATAATGTATTTAACACCGTGATGGATGTTAAAGACAAAACAAAAGATAATGAGAAGGATAGACAAGACATGGACATTTGGTGCAATCGTAAAGAGTTGGAGTTAAAGCCTCAACCAAATGGAAAATTATTGAAACCGAAGGCATGTTTCAATTTGACCTCCCAAGAAGCTAAAGAGTTTTGTCAATGGTTAAAAGAATTGCGAATGCCCGAGATTATTCTTTAAGTTTAGCAAGGTGTGCTGACACTAACACTGAGAAGTTGCATGGTATGAAAAGTCATGATTGCCATGCTTTTATGGAACAATTGCTACCAATTGCATTCAGTTCTCTACCCAAACATGTGCTTAATCCATCAACTGAAATTAGTCAATTATTCAGAGATATTTGTGCGTCAGCTTTAAGAGTCGATGGCATTATTAAGTTGGATCAAAATATTCCACTCATTCTATGTAAGTTGGAACAAGTGTTTCTGCCTGGTTTTTTTGACTCCATGGAACATCTACATGTGCATATTGCCTATGAAGCTTATCTTGGAGGATCTGTTCAATATAGGTGGATATATCTGTTTGAAAGGTTCATGGGTGATTCAAAGTGATCAGTGAAAAATAAAGCTAGAGTTGAAGGATCAATATGTGCATATTACTTGCATCGAGAAACATCACATTTTTGCAGTCACTATTTCAACCACTTGATGTTACCTCCAAGAGTCATACGAAATCTTGTAAATATTAGTGAAAGAAGTCAATTCACTTTATCGGTCATGGGCTTTCAGGCCGTCCATCTGGAAAGAAGGGTGTTCATTGGTTGACCCAACAAGAAATGCAATCTGCCCATGTTCATGTATTAATCAACTACATTGAGGTTAAACCATATCTTAAGTAAGTATACAATATCTTTTAATTTTCTTTACAGTAAAAAAACTCATTAACTTGAAACTTATAGTGTATTTCTTTTTTGGGAATTCAACAACGCCTATTTTCATAGTACCGGTGTACAATTAACATTTGGTGTCATCCATGCTCAACTTCCAGCATGGTTTAAGGAGAGATTGTCTAGCATTGTTGCACCGACTCCATAAATACTCCATTTGAGAAACTTGTCTCAAGGCCCTATTCAAAGCGCAAATGAATGGAACATATACTTCGTGAATGAATATAAATTTCACACTCATACATGGACTGAAGGGAGAAAGACCATAAACAGTGGTGTTTTTGTGAAAGGAGTTACAGATGGTGGTGAAGATGACTTCTATGGTTATGTTAAACAAATCTACGAGTTGGTGTACAATTACTTGGACTTGAAAAATAAAGTTGTCTTGTTTTATTGTGAATGGTATGATCCAACTAGAGGCACAAAAATAAATTAGACATATGGTTCTGTTGAGATTCAAAGGGACCGGAAGTACAAAGAGTCTGACCCTTTCATAATGTCACATATTGTTAGGCAAGTTTATTATGTTCCTTATCCTTCATTTGTGCAACGTAAATGAGGGTGGTGTGTTGTAATAAAAACAAAACCAATGGGTCATATTGAAACTGACGATCTACAGGAAGATCTTGCTTACCAAGTTGATAAAGTGGAACAAATTAATGATGTGATTGCAGATGAACAAACTACAAGTTTGTCTGATACAATGGTTGACGGGAATCTAATAGATTCATCTATATTGTTGGTTGATAGTATTGTGGATGAAGAGTATGGAGATTTTGGATCTGAGGACAATATCACATCAAACGATGAAAATGATATGGGTGACGAGCATGAAGATTTAGAATAATGTGTTAATGAATAATGTGTTGATGAATATTTTGTAATTTTACTTAATGAAACATGTATTGAATATGTTAATGAATATGTGTTGTTGAGAACGTATTTTTGTAATTTTACTTAATGAACCATCTATTGTTAATGAACCATGTATTTTTGTAATTCTAACATTCTAATTCACAAGACCCTCTCTTGTGTTGAGATTGACATCTGCATTTGACCTCTGAAGAACCTATCTCAACTCTTCGTGTCTAAAAGCAAGGGCTTGAATAGCCTCCATACACTGATTCAGGTTAATCCCCATTTCTGTCCTCATCTGAGTTAAGTCCTCATGAAGTTATTCCATGGTTACCTTTCAAGCACGTAGCGGTGAGAAGTCAACTTTGTTGCTGAAGTCAGAATCTGAGAAGAAAGGGCCCCCATAAGCTTCTGAGATAAATATGAAATGCTTGATAGTATGAATTCATGTTTCATTTCTAAGGGACCCTAAAGTCTTTTCATCAACTTTTGTTTCTCTTTTATTATTATTATTTTTTACATATAGTATGTTTTCTTTTTTCTTTTCCATCTTTTCTGTTTTTTCTACTTTTTTCGTTTCCTCTTTTTTTGGAAATAGACTTTAGGATCCCCCACAAATGAAGCGGATAAAGTAAGATGTTATACAATGCAAAGGTATAGGATCAAGGTCCATATAAACTTAGCAACCACTGTACAATCCTCTGAATAAATGATATAGGTCAGATGTCACGAGGTCAAAGGTCCGACATAGGTATCATAGAACCAACAATAGTCACCAACATAACTGAGTATTCACCAACGGTACCTGTCATGTATATCCCTCCCCACTCACGGGTGAATCTAGGTCAGGGTAGGTCAACATGGCAACCAGCGTTATCAGTTCTCCTGAGATACCACCATTATTGCATCTACATGCCAACGATGATACCTCATTTGAACTTCGACTGGGCGTGGGTCTCATGATCGCACTAGACAAGACCTGATATCTCGCTGGCGTCATGACTATCCACTCTATCTTAGGTATCCTATGTGTCAACTCTGGCCTGGGTATTGGGCCTTTTACCTCATAGAACATCCCACCCCACCTGCAAACAGAAAAATATGTGGCCCCCATGGGGACCCATAATATAGTCCAGATGCATGCGAAAAGTAAATATGATATGCAAGCAGAAAAGAAACATGATATGCAAACATATATATACAGGATGTAAACAAACAAATAAACACCCAATAAACGAAACAAACAAAGGCTAGGATCGACTCGCTAAGTGCGGACCCGCAATAGGTCAACGTCCCCAGCTGTCGCTACCGCGAAAAATGGATCAGATTTGCCACTAATATATTTATCCCATTGAGTGAAAGGAATACCAGAAAACCTAACTCAGAATAAGAATAAGGTCTTCTGACCAGAGAACAGGGTACGGGAGTCGGTTACGCGAAGGGAAGGTGCTAGCACCCCTCACGCCCATCGTACTCGATGGTATCCACCTATGTTTATTTCTATCTAAAGGGTGTATCTATGTCTAAACCTAAATGTGAATGAATGCAAAAGAAATACGGGGAAAAGAAGGAATTATTTACAAGTGTGCTCGTTTAGGCCCCGTGATCCAATGCCTATGTATCCCTTACCAGGAATCAGAGCGACCGTAGTTCGGCTCAATAGTTTCCACTTGTTTTGTGTTTTTTAGTTGAACAGAGGTTAAGGTCACAATCCACGATGCTCGACCTTTGGAGACTTATACGCCTTATTTTGGAAAGGACTTAACTTGTTCTTAGCAGCATAATGAACTTGGGTTTGTGTCTTTTATTGTAATTCCATGATGACAAAACCCACTACAAGGCTTCGCATCACTTCCTTACTTTGTTTTAAATCTGAGCATTTTATTAAGCATTTTGAGTATTTTTGGTTGGGTGTTTTTTAAGGGAATTTATTTGTGACTTAGATCATACAAAAAAGAGTTTTTGAATATTTAGAGAATGCACATCAAGGTCTACACCCCAATCGTTTCTCTAAATAGCGGTTAAGAAATACACTGAGGCCTACGCCTCAATCATTTCTCTTCCGCTAAGTAGAAAAGAAATACACCGGGGCCTACACCCCAATCATTTCTTTCCTACTACGAAAAAATAGTAGCGGTATGATCCTTATCAGTATTTATTAAGTTTTTTGATGTTGAAAAAGAAAATGAATGAACAGGGGGAACTAACCTATTTTCTATGTACAAAGGAAATCTAAATCTAATGTTAGCATACTAATGGAATATATTCTAAGAGGAGCATACAAGTGGTATTAACAAAATAGACCCAAAATATGGCCAAAAAATCTAAGCAACAAAATCATACAAAAATCATGGAAATGATACAAAAAAATAAAGGAAACAATTTAAGCATTAGTACCAAATATACTACTATTTTTATGAGTTTTTGTTAATAAAGGAAATCTAATTCAAGCCTAAATTGTACTAAAACCTAAATTTTAATAAGCCTAAACTAGTATTTTATTGTTTTCTATGTCATTTTTATTACCTAAAAATCTAACAAAAATTATGATTCTAACTATTGTTATTACCTAAAAATCTAATGAGGAAATTATGATTTTACATATTTTTTTTTGTTATCTAAAAAGTATAGAACCAAAACTATGTCAAAACTCCTAAATTCTAATAGGGAAAAAAATATGTGATCAGAGGGGTGTATTGGTGAAAGGGTGTTATAAAGAGTAATTCGCTCAGGCCTGGCACAAAGTTGGCCCAGGGGTTTTTTTTGTATTGATTTTCAAAAAAAGGTAGAACCTGATTATGGGGTTGGGCCTTCCAATGGGTGTATAAGAAAATTTTACTTCCTACCCCTACACTTGCCTTCATACCCCTATAGTTTTTTAAAAATGACAATTTTACCCTCAAAGACTAATAACCATTTTACCATTTTACTTTTTACCATTTTTCCAAAAATTCAAAAAATTTGAAATCTGCACCCCTACGCGCATCTAAAACGGAACATCTAAGGTAAGACATCCGGTTTACAAAGTTACAAACCGGAACTCATTCATAAAGACATCCGGTTCACATTTTTTTCCGGAAGGCATTTTAAAACTGTTTCGGTACTATGAAAGCCAAACTGGAGCAGATTGGAAAAGTGTTCCGGTTAAATAGTTACCAAACCGGAACTGATGGTGAAAGTGTTCCGGTGAACATGCTAAAAAACCGGAACAGTTTGGAAATGTGTTCCGGAATGCTTTTTTTTTTTGATTTTTTGTAAGTTTTTTTTCAGGTATGGAAGATCCGCTCCAAATTTGTCGAAAAAACGAGACAACTATAGATACCACTGATGCTTTCACAACTTCAGAGAGATTTGTCACACGGGAAGAAGTTATCCGTTGGGTTAAAGAGACTGGAATCAACAATAAAGTGACCGTTATTATCGCGCGTTCAGACACCGAAACAGGCAAAAGAGGAAGAAGTAACAAAGTGATATTTGGGTGCGATAAAGGTGGAAAATATAAGGATAAAAGTGAGACTCAAAGTGCTATTAAGAGATGTGGATGTCCATTCAAAATCAGATCGACTCCGGCAAAAGATGGGTCTGGATGGAAGGTTGATGTAAAATGTGGAGTTCATAATCATGGTTTACCAAATAGATTAGAAGGTCATTCATTTGTTGGTAGGTTGACAACCGATGAGAAGCAGCATGTTGCTGATTTGACAAAGAGACATGTTCCGCCTAGACACATATTGATTTCCTTGCAAGAGCGAGATCCTGAGAACGTCCCTCGGATCACGCAAATATACAAGCATATGAGTGTGATTGAAGCGGAGATAAGAGATCCAAGAAATGAGATACAACATTTGCTTAAGCTTATAGAGGAGGCGAACTATGTTTATTGGAGTAGGAAACGGGATGATTCTGAAGTTGTGAGAGAAATTTTTTGGGCTCATCCAAATTCGGTAAAGTTGCTGAATCTTTTTCCTACTGTCTTGATTATGGACGCCACTTATAAGACCAACAAATATAGACAACCTCTGTTTGAAATAGTTGGTATGACATCGACCGAGTTAACATTTGCCGTTGCATTTGCTTATATGGAGTGTGAGCAGACATTGAGTTATTGTTGGGTCTTGGATAAGCTGAAGCAATTGTTTGTGTAGAAAGATGTGGTTCCACAAGTGATTTTTACGGATAGAGATCTTGCTTTGATGAAAGCAGTTGAAGTTGTTTTTCCTACGACGCATAACTTGCTACGTCGTTTTCATATTAACAAAAATGTTGGGATGAAATGCAAGGAATATGTGATGAAAGACATGCAAGAGACGATAGGCACATTGTGGAAAGATGTTGTATGGGCTAGTAATGAGGTTGAGTATGGTGTACGGTTGCAATATCTTGAACAAGCATGCTTTGCTTGTAATGACTTCCTCGATTACGTGAAGAACACTTGGTTGATCCCACATAGGCAAAGATTTGTAGGCGCATGGATTAATCGAGTGCTTCATTTTGGTAACACCACGACAAATCGGTATGTCATAATTCTTAAATTTTTTATTATGTATTAATTTTTAAAGTATTATTTTTTGATACTTTCTTTGTTTATTTTAGGGTTTAATCTGCACATTGGAAGCTAAAGCAGATGATAGGGAACAACCTTGGTGACATGGTCAAAGTTTGGGAAGCTATGAATTCTAACCTAAAAATAAAAATAGGTAACATTCGAGCTTCGTTTCAAAAAAGTTTTTATGAGGTTGAACACGCACACATTAGTCCATTTTATGATAATTTGCGTGGTTCAGTATCGAGAGCTGCTTTGAGACGCATTGCAGAAGAGTTATTGAGGCTTGATTATGTGTTAAATAGTAGGGAAATATGTGGTTGTACTATGAGAATAAGTTATGGGCTACCTTGTGCTTGTGAGATGGGAAGATTTATTGTTGTTGGAATCCCATTACAAATAGAAAGTGTTCATCTTCAATGGAGGATACTATCTATGGAAGGTGACTTGCCTTTAGATGAGGAAGCTGGTCCGGAGGTGGATATGAGTAATGCAATTGATGAATTGTGGAGAAGGTTTAAATCACTAGATGTTGTTGGAAAAAAGAGAATTGAAAAGTAGGGTTTGTGAAATTGTATATCCCACAACAACTTCATTGTGTCAACCACCTGAGAAAATAAAAACGAAAGGCAAAGTGAAGAGGAAAGGGAAGAAACCAGTTGGGTATGATGTTTATAGGGTTCCTTCATGTTTTGAGTATGCTGATCAGGTGTCTCAATCTTCACAAAAACAATCGCAAGCATCACAAACTTCCAGGAAGCAATCACAGTCAAAGAAGCAATCACAATCACAATTAGCTGGTCCTACATCAAAGACAGGAACTGCAACCTCTCTACACGCACTAGGTGGGGGCGGCACCACCTGAGGATGCGACACGCGGTAATACCACTCTAAATATCCATCAACCGTCTCATGAGGGTATCCCATTGGCTCGATATCTCTAATCACATCTGTCACGCTCTGGACATAGGAAATCCACTCCATAGCAATCTCATCATTGCTGAGCGTATCAGCAGGAGGTGCAGGCGGAATATACTAGCGATAACCAAACTGACGAAGACACCTATCGGGTAAGTATGGCACATGTAACTCACCCCAAACAAGAAAACCTCTGTACAGAGATAGCTCGTTAAAAGCTCGATGAGGTCTATGATCCTCGAATGGGCGCCATATGACGTCTGTAGGTGTCAATTGGTCCAATATCGGTCTATACGCATCCACCTTGATAGCTCCTTTCCTGTAGGACCATCTCATCGCCCGCGGAAGCCCTTGGTTGTCAGATGGCCGCCAGTTTTCTCCTTTCCTTTCCAGTGTAGGAAAGTACTCATGTATTCAACATTGTTAACAAATAAATTAAATTATATACATTAATGTATATATATTAAATAATATAAATAATATAAATAATAATATATGAATTAACATACAATTAATTAAAAATAACATAAATACCTGTAGCAGAGTAAGATAACCACCGAGCTGCTTGTAACTAAACATAGATGTATCCCCAAGGTGGCGACGATAAAGAGTGACCAGTACAGCAGATGCCCAACTGTAGGAACTAAGCCCATGTAGGTCTCTAAACAGTGGAAAATACCGGGCCTCGACCAGAGTAAATGTCTTATCGGCAAAAATAGTAGAACCTACCAACATCATCAGATATGCCCTGGTCGCGAAGGCCCAACTACCAGCAGCATGGTACTCCACGAATATGTCATACAACCACTGCAGTGAGTAATAAGCTCCCCTGCATGAACGCACATGCTCAGTCATGGCATGTCTATCCACTCCCAATAACTCGCAGCCAAGATCAACAGCCATCTCCTCTGTGACATGCTCATTAGGATACCGGAACATACCCCCGATAGGCAAATGCAGCAGGCAGGCAACATCATCTAATGTAATTGTCATCTCACCAAATGGTATGTGAAATGACGATGTCTCAACATGCCACCTCTCCACAAATACTGAGACGAGGTTAACGTCTATCTTGGTCAGGCTAGTTCTCTGAAGAGAAGCCAGACCTGACCCACTCACGATAACCTCAATCTCTAGTGGGAGAATCTGAGGCACTCTATCCTGGAGCTTCGTCCCATGTCCTGCGACTTTAAGCTCCTTTTTAGGACCTCTTCCCTAAAAATAAATAAAAAAATCACATTAGATTATATAATAAATATTTTTTTAAAAATAAATAAATTAATTTTACTTACCTGTCTGTACCATAAACGGCGAGCAACATGGTCTTGGTATCGAACAAGTAAAGATAGATCTGATGGTCCACCAGGATATCCAACTGGGAGTGGTGGCTGCGGTGGTGGTTGTGCTGGCTCTTGTGGTGGGTTAGAGGGACCAGCTTCGTCGCGACGGTGGCGGGTATGTGGCCTCCCGTCTGGTCCTAATGTACGCATTTTCCTGAAAAAAATTAAAAAAATGTTACAAAAAACCAACCCGGAACAGTTCCAAAAAGGGTTTCGGTTTATATTTCAGGTAAACCGGAACAATTAACAAATCTCTTCCGGTGGAGATGGCAACAAACCGGAACAGCTTACAAAAGTGTTCTGGTGTGGATGGAAACAAATCAGAAGAGTTTAGGAAAGTGTTCCGGTGAAATTTTTTGTAAATCGGAAGAGTTTCCATATGCGTTCCGGTAATAATTTTGTAAACCGGATCAGTTACCAAATGTGTTCCGGTTTGGGGGATTTGTGAACCGGAAGAGTTTTCTGAAGCGTTCGAGTTTGTGTTTCGTAGAGAGAATGGAGAGTGTTTGCTTCAAAACTAGTAAAAAGTTGGAAATGAGAAAAATTTTACTTATTTATATGAGGGTAATTTCGTCCAAAAAAATTTATTGTAGGGGTATACGGGCAATTATAGGGGTAGGAAGTAAATTTTTTGGTGTATAACATGGCAATTCGTGGCTCGATGACAAAATGATCCAAATATTTATCCAGATTTTATATTATCAATTTCCTTTAATCACACTTTATTCAATTAATCAGTTAATCACAATTAATCTATAGCTAATCACATTCACACTTTGCAGTCAGTTAATAATAATCTTATTTTCATGTCAATTAGTCATCAAATTCACCTAATCTTATGTTAATTAATACATTTCAATTCAAGAAGAAAAACGAAAGAGGGACTAGGTTAAAATGTCATGTGACGATCAGAATTACCTGAAGCTTCTTCCCCCTCCTCTTTGCCATAACGGCGGTGCAGCGACGGAGATCCCTCTCCGATAGATTCCTTCTCCAATGTCTCTCACTCTCAGACTCTCTTCATCTCTCTCGGACAATCGGTGCAACGGCGCCACTCCTCTCTTTCTCACAGACGCGACGACGATGGTGGTATCATCTCCGTCTCTGATCAAGCATTCAAGTCTTTGTCTCAAACAATCCTCTCTCTCTCTCTCGGTTTGTTTCAAATTTGTTTCTCTGCCTCAACACGTTCTTCCTCTCTCGCACTCATCTCGATTCTCTCGCGCTTCTCCGATTCGGATTCGAATCGACCTAACAAATTCATCAGGTAAACGCCTTCAATATTTTTGTTGCTTTTTCTTCTTCTTCTTCTTCTTCTTCTTCTTGATTCTGTTTCTTCTTCTATCTTCTTCTACTTCTTGTTTTTTCTGTGTGTTGTTATTGTTGATACGACCATGTCATTACGGAGAATTGAATGTGATTGAGAGCAGAGTATGAGATATTGGAGTTGAATTTGAGGTGGTGGAGGATCGATGATGGATATTAAAGGTGATGATTCGTGAGAGAGGTTATGGTGAAGAAAGGTTTAGAGGAAGTTTGAAGAAGTTTGTTATGGTTTCTGTTGTAGGTTGAAGATGAAGATTATGGATTGTGAGAGAGTGTGAAGATTGAAGATGGAATTGAAGTGATGAAGATGGGAGAGAGTATTGAAGATGGTGGAAAAATGGTGAAGTGAAGGTTATGATGAATGAAGAATCGAGAGCTGGAGAAGAGGTGATGACTGATTCTTTTATAAGGTTGGTTTCCCTTCCGATTTTTCTGTTACCTCTCTTGTGATTCATTTGGAAAATGTTTAGCATTTGTAACTGATTCAGTTTTGGTAGTTACATTCTCCTCTTCTCATTCTGTTAATTCTGTTAGTGACAGATAGGGAAGTTAGATTCTGTTTTTGATGAGCTGGAAGTTAGTTAACAATTCTGTTTTGGTAGTTATGATCAGTTAGGGAAAATTGAAGGTTAGAAGTGTGGTTAGTAACAAAAAGATAGTTACAAACTGATTTTTAGAATTTGTTAGTTAGTAACTGAAAGTTAGTTACAGACTCTTTTGTATGCAGAACATGTTAGAGGTTGGTTGATAACTGTCAGTAGTTTTGAAATTAAAAGGTGAGGGGGAAAGCTAGTTATGAGGTTTTTGAGAATTCGTTAGGATTGCGAGATGTCATGAATGGTTTGAAATTGATATGAAATGGGTCTCTTTTGGTTTAGTTGATTCAAAGTGCAAAGAACTTTGTTGGTTTAAGTGGAGCAAGGGCTTTTTTCTTTAAGTTTAGTTTGCTTTTTTTTTTGTAGAGATTGTATTGGATGTGGATGTGGCTGCTATGTATTTTCTTTTGAATTGCAGGGCTGTAGATTGGTGTAGCATGAAACATTTATGCCTTGAAGAAATGGGACTGATATGGTGGATTCTATTGTAGCACACTTGTAGAATCATTTTAAACATGCAGACTTGGAGCTTGAAGATTTAGGAGTTAGTCAAGGTTCTAAGGTCAATGGTCCACTGTTGTAGATTTGCATTTTTTTTAAATCCACTTTGTAATGACTTGTATATGCTAGCTTGTAATCCAAGAATACTGTGACTCACTTTGAACATCGTTGGAATCTTCTCTCCTTTTTCAATTCAGAATTTAGATTATTCAATTCTTTACTTGAATTAAGTAATACTGGTGGAGGTAGATCTTCTCTAATTTGCAAACTTGAAATGAACCAAATCAAGAAATCCCAACATGTCTTAAGATAGACCATGGTCAAAATTTTGACAAATACTTTCGGACTTTGAAAATGATTCATGATGTTTCGAGATTCAACTTTCTACACTTTTCACTTTAATATCCCAAACGACATCAAACCTATAACTTGTAACAAAAGTGAGGCTACTTGATCAACGACTTGTAACACAATCCACTTAGACGAGTCGAGTCAATAACCAGTGACGTAAACACTTTAAATGGCCCAATGCTTGTAGCATAATTAATTCATCCAAATGAATCAATGCTCCTAACCATCATACCATGAAGATCATCGGGCATAGGGAAATAAACCCTAGATCAAGAACCTCTTGTAACTGGAAACCCTCTGATCACATGTCTTTCAAAAGATTAAGTCGAACACAATCCTTGATTAAGTGCAAGATACCCCTTTTTGAAGAAATAAATAACTTTGTTCCAAAACCTATGTGAGACCTCAATTCATTCCATGATCCTTGATCCCATGTTTCAGATGTTTATTTGTAGAATGAATGCAAAGTGTTAGATGACCTGATGGAAAAATGATGCATATGAAATGAGATGCTTAAGCTAGTTAGAAATAAATATGTGGGAAAATTTTGGGGTGCAATAGCGGGGAGCAAGAGTCACCACCGACTTTTATTTTATCCAATTAGGATAGGCAAAAAGAACAGGAAAGACCTATTAAAAAGACTTGGGTTCGGGGGTAGGTTTTACAAAGGGAAGTGTAAGCACCCTTTGTATCCATGGTTATCCATGTGCTCTTAATTGCTTAGCTCACTTTGCTTGTTTGAAAAGTTTGAAAAAAAGTCGTGTGTGTTTAGAAAAACATTTTGAATTTTTCGAAAATGTCTGAAAAGACCATGTTAAAAAAAACAGGGTGTCAAAAGCATTTGTTGATTTGTTGTGAGAAATCAATTAAGAGTTACCTACCTTAAGTTCGTAAGATCTTTCCTATTCTAAATACTTTCCTTGAGCGATAGTACTATCCATACCATATAAGGGTAGGTAGTCCTATACATTGGAAGGGAAGGTGTGAATACAAGATTACACTCAAAGATGTTTTTGATTCATGGCAAACTCAAATAAGCATTCAAACAACAAGACGGAAGCAGAAAACTTAAAGAAAAGCAAGCATTGATCACTCATAGGTCAACCCATTATGTTTATATGTTTATAGGTTGCCTCAACACAAGCAAAACAAGAAGAAGGCAGAAAAACAGCAGTTAGGTCGACCTACCATCAACCCAGGTCGACCTAAAATGGAGAAAAATTCATATACCCCTGCTAGGTCGACTCACACATCATTTAGGTCGACCTAAATTGATGAATTCTACATATCAGCCTGTTAGGTCGACCTACACATCAACTAGGTCGACCTAATCTGTGAAAATGTCCCCAGAATGCATCAGAAGAGGATTCTGGTCGACCTACTTCTTCAACAGGTCGACCTAACTGGGAGCAAAATTCTGCAAGCTCTGTTAGGTCGACCTAAACACTACAAGTGGTCGACCTAACTGATCAAGAAAGTTCAAAAATCAGTTTTTCTTGGTTCTAACTGTTATGCAATCATATATATTGTGCAAGGGTAATTATTCAATCAACACCAACGACTGAAAGATACACAAACGCTTCTCATCTTCGTTCTTCATCATCTCCAACACAATTACACATAATCATTCTTGTGTTGCGGGTTAGTGATGAGTTCGATAACGTCCATGGAACGGAATTGAAGATTCCTAGTGGGTGAAGGTTTGTGGGGTTTGTTGGTGAATAAAATCTGCGGGTTTTGTCCTCCACGACGGGTGGTTCTTGGGGGTTTTTATCAAGAGGCGTTCATTGAGGATTCGGCTGAGTGTAACGATTGAGGAACGGGGAGTTCAAGGAATCAAGACACTGCAGAAGGGAATCAAAGTGAAGCTCTTGGATACCTTGATCTGGCTCAAGATTAAGGGGGAAGAAGATTCAAAGGATCGACATAATTGGTTTATCGTTTATCGCTTTGTTATCTTCTTTGTATATACTACTTTCAACATTAATGAAAGATTACCCAATTTCAATTTGGAATTGGGGGCAGACGTAGTCGTAGCGAGGACGATCGACGAACTGCCTAAACAAATATCGTGTTCTTGTCGCTTTTACTTTCTCTTTTACTTTCTGTTCATAATTGGTTATAAGTGCAAAATTGATCAACGATTCAAGTGTTAAAATTGTGAATTAAAGTTCTGCACAAACATCACAATTCACCACAACTTGAATCACTATCAATTTGAACGTATCACCAAGTGTTTGTGTTTTTGCTTAATCCAATCTTACTGCATTGCAAATCAAAGTTGTCAATCTAGAAGTTAATTGGTTTTCAGTTGTTAAACGTATTGGTTAGCCATCATATTACTTCACCATCAATTCCACTTACTTTTTGGTTTTGAAACACATACGACCTTTGCAATAGCGGTCCGGAATAGACGCAAGTCGATTCAGAACCGCTTTCGCTCGAGTCAGTAGAAAAATCCGTAAAAACTTAGAGAGATCTATTCACCCCCCCCCCTCTAGATCTTTAGGCCAGCGTCTAACAGAAGGGTCATCGAGGTTCATCGTATAGTCATAGGGGCTATCCATACCATAAAGAGGGTAGGAAGTCCTATGCGTAGGATGTGAATAGTCATAAAGGCAACAAGTAAGGATACCTTAGCAATCAAAGGGACTATCATCATTTATCGAAGGCAACATCGAGGGGCGAGATCATTATATCGTAGACAACTCGAAGGGACTATGATCTTTATTCCAAAGGGACTATGATGATTTTGAATCGTAGGCAACAGGTGCTAAGGTATCCCTACATCTGAGGGACTTGACTATTTAATTGAAAGGTAGCATAAGAGAGGTTACCCTAAAGGTGTGTGGGTGCAACAATCACGTGTGTTAGATTCAGATATTTTATCTTGAATTATTTGTACTAGAGTCAATTAATCATTGTCACTCCCTACTTTACTAACCATGCAGTTAATATCAAACAGTAGTTTAAAGCATTTTATGGGTGCGGAAAGTAAAGGCGGAAAAGTAAATCATACGCTATTACATGGCTTCGGGATTAGGGGGTACATAGCAAAAAATGGGGGATGCAGAAAGTAAAGCGGAAATTAAATCCTAATTACTATTACATCAAAAATAATTTGCGACCTATACATAATTTCTAGAAAATAAATAAATAAATAAATAAATACAAAAAAATTAAAACAATCGTGCGACATTAATGAGAGTTTGAGATGAGAAGAGAATCAGGAGGAAATTAGGATTTGGAAAAGTTTTAATGAAAAACCTAAGTTAATTTAATTATTGGCTAAATCCTAATTATCTAAATTTAATTATTAATCTATTAAAATAAATAAATTAATTAGGAGAATAAAATAAAAAGGAGATTAAAATACTAATCCTAACCTAATTTGCTAAATGATGAAATAATGATTAGTGTAGATTAATTAGTTGGTTAAAACTTAATGGTTAGTTAAAAAAAAACAAAAGAGAAAAACAAACAAAAGAAGAAAAAACAAATAAAATAAAAGATATATGCGTGTGATCCGGTGAGGGAAGGCTTGATAGCCCACGGTGGGTCTGCGCTTTCAGAAGCGTTTGATCATGCTTCCAAGTGATCTGACGGCTGAGGAGCGAGGGTTCACCATGGTCCTCCCTAGGTGTGTTGCATTGAATTTGTGGGCAAGTCTATGCAACGAATTTGATAAAAAAATAAGGATGGACGCTGGGTGTCGAACCCGGACCCCTTAGGGTTACCAACAAGCGCGTTCACCAAATGCATCGCGTGTGCAACATGTTAAAGAAATTGTCACTGAAAAACAAAAACAAAATTAAGAGTTGAGTGGAAAAATTTCAAAGATCAGTCAAAGTGGGGCCCGTCTGTGCACGGGTGACCAAACAAGGACAGAGAGATTATTCTGACGCGTTGAGTGACCAATAACAACGCTTGAAAGCGCCATGCCTACTAGTCAAAACTCCTATGTCACTGTTCATCGTCTCCCCCATTTATTTAGCTACGAATCCGCCACGAGATTATTGTGATTTCTGCTATACTTCTTCGTAGCAATTCCTGCGAACATGAAACAACAAGAGCACTATCCAAAGAAATTTAAAAGGCACCCAGATCCACTAAATGGATGGTTGCGAGTTCAATGGTGATGTTCTTATGGTCTGAAATGAACCGCATACAAGAAAATGAAACATATGAGCTTTCTTGCCCTATCAATGGTGAATCACGTAATGCACGTTAAAGCTTCTACCTGATGGTTAGAAACTTCTTTAAACTATACCAGTAAATCAAATATGTGGTTAAGTTGAATTAAAATGCGATAGTATGCTAGATATAAAAATCAGAACATGAATGAAGATGATGAACACGTGATGCACGTTTAAGGTGTTATCAGCCTTGGTTCTTGATTCAATCTTACCTTTTAACACCTCCGGGATGAATTGGGATGGATGGAATGAATTGAAACTTGCTGAGAAGGATTTGTGATCATGCCCTAGTTCTTGAACCTTTTTGCAACTTTGAAACCTAATCTCTTTCACCAATTTTTTGTCCTCTCTTTATCTGGCCATGTGTAACACGGAGGGAGAACTGACTTTTTTGAAAGGTTGCGGATAGCAAGAGTCGCCACCGACTTTTATTTTATTCAATTGGAAAGGCTAAAAGAACAGGAAAGACCTTTTTAAAATACTTGAGTTCGGGGGGTAGGTTATACAAAGGGAAGGTGTAAGCACCCTTTGTATCCATGGTTATCCATGGGCTCTTAATTGCTTAGCTCACTTGTTTGTTTGAATTGTTTGAAAAGTGTCGTGTGTGAATTGAAAAAGATTTGAATAAGGACTTTAGCTTGTAAATAAGCGTAGCCTTTTTGAAAGTTTTTATAAAGAGGTGTGGAAAGTAATTTTGAGTTTAAATAGAGCAAGCAATTAAAAGAACCTACCCTAAGTGTAAGTCTTTCTTGTTCTTTAAGATTTTCGTTTGAAAGGGCTATCCATACCATAAAGAAGGCAGGTAGTCCTTTCATTGGGTTTAAAAAGGGTCATCGAGGAAGTATCGTTCGCCATAAAACTGTCCCTACCATATAGAGGGTAGGTAGTCTTTAGGGAAGGATATAATAGTCATTAATCTTTTTTAGGCAGCAGGCGAGGATACCTTAGCAATGGGACAATCATCTTATTTCCGAGGCAACATCGAGGGACAACAGTCTTATGATGATTTCAATGTATTAAGGCAGCACTTGCTTTAGGTATCCTCGGAATCGAGGGACTTGACTATTTTAGAATCGTAATTAAAAGGCAACAGGCAACAAGAAGGGTTACCCTAAAGGTGTGTGTGTGCACCAATCATGTGATTCAATTCAGTTATATTTATCTTGCAATTAGGCAAACTAAATTCATTAGCAGGCTTATCACTCCCTAAATTACTAACCATAGCAGAAAAATAAAACAGTTTAATGGTCCTACGCTATTACAATAAACACTTGTATGCGGGAAAATTAAAGGCAGAAAAATAAACCTAATTACTATTACAATAAAACCCTTGAAGGGTAACAGAAAAATAAAGGCAGAAAGAAAGGTTGAAAACTTTTTGCGTACATGGCTTTGGGGCAGATACATAATAATAGCCAGCAATAGTAATGCGAATAATAAAATAAGATCCAAAATAATAATAATAAGGAAAAATTAAAATAAAGGCACATGCGACAATCTAGGAAATATTGAAAACCTAATGGGGCAAAACCTAGCCTACAGTTAATGAGCAATACCTACCTAATATGAGAGGTTTCCTATGGTTATCTATGGTTTTTGAAGTTAAACTTAATTATAAACCTAAAATTAATTTAAATTATTATTAAACCTAAACTATATTTAAAAAAACCTAAAATTAATTAAACCTAATTAAAATTATTAACTAAAATTATCACAAATTATTATTAAACCTATTTTAACTACTTATTTTTTTTGTATTTTTAATAATTTAGATGCATAATTTAAATTAAATTAGAGTTTTAACTAAATATAAAATTGGTTAACTAAAGATTGAATTGTCAATTAAAAGCCTAAGTCTAATGGTTAGTGATTAATTGTTTAATTAAAAGACTACAAAACAAATAAAATAAGATAACCCAAACAAACCAGCGATTTGAATCCAGTGTGAATGATCTGTGAGGATTTATGATAGACTACGCGTTCAGAGCCATTGGATCAAGCATTGTGGGAATCTGATGGTTCACAACTGAAGGTGCGCCATGGTCGCGTGTGGGGCGAGAGCACTGGATCTGCTAATCAAACAATTCATAAAAACTTTTGTACGCTGCCTGGATTCGAACCCAGGATTTGGAAGTCGCCACATCCCTGCATAGTCATCAAGCTATGTGTGTTTTGTTGTTAGAGAAACCAACACAAAAGTATAAAGGGGCAGACAAAATTAATATTTGAATTTTAAACATCGAATCAAAACTAGGGCCCACTGTATGATGCTACGACCAATCAATTGCGAAGAGAGGATTTTGATGGGTTGACCGGCCAATTGGATGGCGTGACCAGGCCACGCATGGGCCGACGAGTCCAACCACCCCTCACGGTGGGTCAACTCCTTCTTCTCCGGGAGCTTGGAAATTCTCACCTGCGCGAAAAGCTCTCTTTCGACCATGAGACTTAGGCTACCCCCCCTATTTTGGGGGCCGAGAACTCAACCATGGCCTTAGTTTTGTCTGAAAACGCATGTAAATGGCAGTATGAAGGTTGAGTATTATTATGCCCTAACCATGGCAACTATACATCTACACGTAAAAACTTCTTAACAGGGATCCAAACATGCTTTAAACATCGTCATGATCATAAATACGTACTCAAAACACGTTAACAATGAAGGGATTAATATAATCGAAGCTTGAGAAATTTTAAACAAACCGTGCTCTGAATGATGATGATTTACGATGCTGCGATGCCTAAGGATGGCTGGAGAGTATTCAGGAGAGTCCCAGGATTCCTTATCGATCGTCAGAAACTCTTGAATTAGCCTGTAGCTGTGAAACCGGTTTCTCTTTTCTTGGAACTTTTGAATTTGTTTGTCGTGTGTTCTGGGGCAGCAACCATTGTCCTTCTTACTGAACATATTTGATGCATATATGAGGATCAACTTAGGGTTTTCTATGGGCTTGGATTTCACTTCCTTTTGGAGAGAGAATTTTAATTGAAATTTGTATAAAACTTTCTATTTTGACTTCCTATCTCAATCTTCTCTTCCCACTCTTGCCTTGTACGAAAATTGGATTAATAATTTGGAGATTTGGTCACCTAATATGATTGGAGAACAAATCCATTGATTTAAGTCTATTTATTCTATATTTTATTTAATTTATTTAACATTTAACTGAATAAAAATTCACATAAATATAAATAAAAATCATAATATAAAAATAATAGATTTAAAGGTCTTGAATTAGCCCATGGATGAGTTTAAAGTTCAAAACCTAGGCCCAATAGTTCAAAACATCAAAATTTACCACTTTGATTTTCATGCATTTTCACAAAATTGTCCAACTTGCACCAATCATAACTCTTTAAATATTTATCATATGGAGATGATCTAGGACTTTTGGAAAGCCCAAGGTGTCCTCTACAAGCCACTTTGGAACCTATTTTTCATTTGAGGATTTTATCTTGGTGATATTGCTCCTGACAAAAAACTGCTTTTTGCGACCTTCTAGAAGGACCTATAATATTTTGGCTTATATCTCTTATGCGAAAGCATTTCTTGACCTTGGGACCAACATCAAAGTAGTAGAGAATTGAATTTCCTTGAGAATGAGCTTTGGTTGAGGAATTTTTGATTAAATATGAGAGAGATATGGTCAGTTAAAGTTGAGTTGACTTTCTCCTTTAAACCCTAATTTATAAACTTGGACTTTTGTCAACTTTGGAAATCTTCTTGATGAATCATGATCAAACCTTTATCAAATGATGAATATAACTTCAAAATGTTGATGTTGACCAAAAATCAGGAATTTTGACTGTACTTTGACCACAGTTGACTTTTAGGTCAAACTAGTCGACTGTTGATTATCTAAGCAATTGTGAATCAAAGCTTGAAACTTGAGGTGAGGATCCTTTGAATAATGTGAGAGGTCATGGAGTCCATTTGAGGTATCAGAACCTGAGTATCTTTTGAGAAAAGCAAAAACCCTAGTTCAGAGGCACTTGTTTAGGAGATAGGTATCTTTGAGCAATTGGAGATCTTTGAGCATTTGAAAGTCAGATGGACTGAAATATGATGGGCAAATTTTGGGGTATTACACCATGCTATGTATATATTATGGAACCAATTAGGTCAAACTTTGGGCTTGGATATCATGTAATTAGAAAGATTGGTATTTGGTTGGAAATTATATAAAAACTTTCTAATTTTGGTCCAATTTTGCTTCTCTCTTTCCAATCTCTCTTTGCACGAAATTGACTCATATTTGAGCCCATTGAGTGACTGAAATTGATTGGAGAATAGAACCAAATCAAATCTTTTTATTTTTTTAATCATTTGATTTAAATCACTTTTTTAAATGAATAAAATTCAATATAAAATCAAATATTCATCCCAAATTCGTGGCCTTGAGATTGGATGCCCTTGATGACTTAAGGAACAAGATTAGATCTTAAAATATTGGGCCACTTTGCAAGAAAATCCAATTTGGCCCTTATTTGCTTCATGTATTTTACCAAAAATTGACCAACTTTGACAAAGCATATCTCCCTCAATTTTTAAGGTATGGAAGTGTTCTAATACTTTTTTGAAAGCCCAAGATGTCCCCTATAAGCAACTTTGGAACCTTTTTTGCATTTGGGGATTTTATCTTGGAGATATGTCTCCTGACAAAAAACAGCTTTTTTGCGAGCTTCTAGAAGGACCTGTAATGTTTGGGCTCATATCTCTTAAATGAAGCATTTTTGGCCCTGGCTTTAGAGAGACAAAGTTATAGAGAACTCTATTTGTTTCAAACTGAGCTTTGGTCGGGAAATTTCAGATGAAGTATGAGAGACTTACGGCTAGTCAAAGTTTATTTGACTTTTCTCCTACAAAACCCTAATTTAGAAACTATTGAGTTGCAAAATTATGTGATGTGAAGTTGGGCCATGGTAGCTTGGGCCCGGTACATTTCTGGAACCACACCTCACAATCTTTGACACACCAGCAGCTCTCTAAATATGGGCCTGAGCGCCCTTGATATCCTTACCCCCTGAATTCTTGCCCAGTTTACTCTTAACTGTAATTTTGTTCATTTCTAATTGCTAATTCACCCCTCCCTGTGTATAGAATTTTAGTTTGTTTCAATTTGTTTTTTTCTTATATTTTAGTCTGTTAATTCTTCTTTTTTACTCAAATAAAAAATGACTAAAATAGTTTTTTTGACTAATTAGAATTTTTAGGAATAATTGTTTTAATTAGAATTTTAATTGGGGTTTTCTTTGAGTTTTGATTGGTTCATACATAGAAAAAAAATAGTTTTTAGTTTTAATTTTTGGAAATAGCTTTGACATGAATAAAAATACAAAATGGCTTGTGAATATTTCATTGTTAGTTTAGATTTTGTTTCTCTCATTTTCGTGAATATTTTCAATACCTTGTGAAATGTCTAAAATACCCCTAGTTGTTAAAGTTGACTTTAGTCAACTTAAACAACTTTCTTCTTAGTATTTCCCTGCTGGTCCATTCTTAGCGAGTCGATCCTAGCCTTAAAATACCCTGCTGGTCCATTCTTAGCGAGTCGATCCTAGCCTTTGTTTGTTTCTTTTATTGGGTGTTTTTACATCTTGTATATATATGCTTGCATATCATGATTATTTTCCTGCTTGCATATCATGTTTACTTTCCGCATGCATCTGGACTATACTATGGGTCCCCGTGGGGGGCACATATTTATCTGTTTGTAGGTTGGGTGGGATGTTCTATGAGGTAAAAGACCAAATACCCAGGCCAGAGTTGACACATAGGATACCTAGGATAGAGTGGATAGTCATGACGCCGGCGAGATGTCAGGTCTTGTCTAGTGCGATCATGAGACCCACGCCCAGTCGAGGTTCAAATAAGGTATCATCGTTGGCATGTAGATGCAATAATGGTGGTATCTTAGGAGAACTGATAACGCTGGTTGCCATGTTGACCTACCCTGACCTAGATTCACCTGTGAGTGGGGAGGGATATACATGAAAGGTA
Organism: Vicia villosa; assembly: GCF_029867415.1. Classification (NCBI taxonomy): domain Eukaryota; kingdom Viridiplantae; phylum Streptophyta; class Magnoliopsida; order Fabales; family Fabaceae; genus Vicia; species Vicia villosa. The sequence continues at coordinate 156,598,317 of NC_081182.1, read as the reverse complement.
CCGTTGGTGACTCAGGTTTTGCTGGTGACTATTCAGTTCTGATGGTGATTATTGTTCTTATGGCTCTGTGATACCTATGTCAGACCTTTGATCTCATGACATCCGACCTACATCAATTATTCAGAGGAACATACAGTGGTTACTAAGAATATATGGATCTTGATCCCATGCTTTTGCATTGCATAACATCATTACTTTATCCACTTCATTTGTGGAGGATTCTAAAGTCTATTTCCAAAAAAAAAAAAGGAAACAAAAAAAAAAAGAAAAACAGAAAAAATGGAAAAGAAAAAAAGAAAAGACACTATATGCAAAAAAAAAGAAGAATAAAAGAGAAACAAAGTTGATGAAAAGACTTTAGGATCCGTTAGAAATGAAACATGCATTCATACTATCATGCATTTCATATTTTTCTCAAAAGCTTATGGGGGCCCTTTCTACTCAAATTCAGACTTCGACAACAAAAGCGACTTCTCACCGCTACGTGCTCGAAAGTTAATAATGGAACAACTCTGTGGGGTTTTTACTGAGAAAAGAACATAAATGGAGACTGACATGAATCATTGTATGGGGGTTATTCAAGTCTTTTCTCTTTGACAAGAAGAATTGAGACAAGTTTCTCAGAGGCCAAATACAAATGTTAATCTCACCCATGAGAAGGTCTTATGAATCAGAAAGTCTGAAATAATGTTGAGATTCCTTTTCTTGACAACGAGAATTCACATCATTAAAGTCTTCAGGTTCACGATTAGTGAAATTGACAAAAGATTCCACCTCTTGGAGAAAAGTTTGAAAGCCATAAAAGGTCGCGACTCCGTCGAGTTAGACATTGTGTGTTTGTGCCTAGTGCCTGATATCAAGAACTGCAAGGCTCATTTACTCTCACTCCGAATGGTTTGGATATTGAAGCTAAAATGGTATTCATCTTGTACATATGTGGAAATTGCTTGGGGCTCCCGACCGAGGGATAAGCAAGACATGTTCTTATCTTGAGCATTGCGCCATTTGCATTGCTCGAATCCCTAAAGCATTACAAATTCTTGTGTGACTTCATCAAAATCTTTTTCCATGTGGTAATCAAGAGTGTTCTGCAGAGGCATTTCTCATTCTCAAGCTGTTGCTTCATATCATGTGTCATCTCTTCCCGAAATTTTCTTCTCAGTGGCCTTTGGTCGTCAACAGAGAAAGAAAGAATATGAGAAATGAACCGATGTAATTTCAGTGCCTTGTGCTCAGTTATATCCCTGATTATTGGTATTTCAGTTGGTGTTTTGGGTCTTCCTCACCACAGATAGCTCTCTTGAGTTTGATGATCATACTAGCTTCTTCCATTTATGATGGTGATTACTTTTCTAGCATCTATATTTGGGGCTCCCGACCGAGGGATAAGCAAGAAATTGTCTATCTCTAGTATTGCATCATTTGCATTGCTCGAATCCCTAAAGTAAGGCAAAAATTCACCACTCTTGTACGCCTTCATTAGAATCTTCTTTTGGGAAGTAATCTAAAAGTGTTTGGAAGGAATATATGATAATGCTAGGTGATTACCATGCTGGAGCACCTGGCCATTCAACTAAAGGTGGTAGAAAATTCAAAGGCAAAATTCAAGTCCTCGTTGATTTCAGAACAACCGCATCCACTCAAGAGGTTCTATGCACAAATTGAAGTCTCAATGGAGTATCAAAACTGTAGAAAGCATTCAAGAGCAATAAGTCCATACGGAGTCAAGTCTCCTCAACAATAGCATTCATTTAGTTCTCTACTGCATTCTCATTTGTAACATTTCATTGTTTGTTTAAGCATTGCTAGCATGTAAAAATTTGTTAATTTTTGAATGAAAACCATAATACATTGTTTATGTTTGTCTTGAAGCAACCCATTCGTTTTCACTCTTAAAAATGTTTTTGGCATTACGATACCAACTTTTACTTATCAGTTGCTTAGGCAACGAGCGGAGGGAGAATGATGATATAAAAATGCAAAATCCTTAATTGTGTGTTTTGAATAAAACCCTGCTGAGGATGTACAGGCATTATTTCAATCCCCAAACACCGGAGATATAAGGGAGATAGACCCTCGTTAACCCCTTTGAGCCTTGAAGTATGAGTTTCTTTTCTGATCAGAAAAAACCCTTATTTTAACCCTGGGGCAAGGTAGTGTTCATTTAACTTGATCAAGTGTTCAAAACTCATAAAGGGTATTCATCTAAGGGTACAACAATGGTTATCCTTCAAAAGGTTGAGGAAAGTCAAAACCATGATGGTTATCCTTCACCTACCAAGAGGACAAAAGATGACGGTACCACAATGGTAATCCTTCATTAATCATGGAATGACACAGTCGCAATCATTTCCGACGAACCAAAGACAACGCGGGGTCACACGACTTGTTCAGAAAAAAGAGCAAAAAAATGGCAAAAAAGAAAAGAAAAGAAAAAAGGATGAAAGAAAAATATAGCAATGAAAAGAAAAATGATGGTGAAAATAAAGCAAGAACAAATTCGTGTGATAATGAATCAAAAAAATAAAAGGTGAGCGACTGCCATGTCCGAAAAACCTCATTGATTCCTCAACCGTTTCAAAATTCCTTGTGAGGGATGAACACTCATGTTGAGTTAACTGAACTTAGGAATGGAGAACATCATGAAGGGGGTGGGTACCAAATAATTTTGAGCCTAAAAATCCTTTGTTTCTGAAAAACCATGAACTAGGCCAAGTTATAACCCTTAAAAGTCCTAATTGAAGTAGGGTTTATTTCGAAAGCGCACTCCGATGAGATAGCGTTTAACTGACTCCCAATGAAGCGTAATACATATCTATGTTGGTATTGTATGTCCACTTTACATTTCATTCACAAGAGGTGGCCACCTCATTGCATAAAAAGTTTTTAAACTTCAAGACTAGCATAGGCTTTGCATTAGAATTATCAGTCTTATAATCAACATTATTTTGCATACAAAACATTTGCTCAAACATCGAGAAAGTTTCTATGATGAGAATCCATGAAGACTTGATCATGTCAAAGTAAAAGAGACTTGAGAACTCTGTAGGATAAAAAGCAATCATTTCAGAGAATGATTATCAAAGCAAGTTTCGTGAATACTCCATTGAGCATGTGCAGTTTGATGCCTTTGTCGATTGATTATCAAGGGGCACGGTGCCTAAAGACTCCGTTGAGCCTGATCAGTTTGAGAATGTTTTTGATTGGTTACCCTGAAAGGAAAGGTTTGAATGCTTTGTTGAGCAAATCATTTGATACCTTCTTTGATTGACCACCCTGAGGGGAGAAGTCTGAATACTCTGTTGAGTAGATGCATTTTGGTTAATTTTTCCCGAGGAAAGATCTGAAAATTCAATTGAGTGTGATAAATTTGCTTACGCAGTTTGTTTAACTTCAAAGGAAGTAAACTTGAGGATTCATATAAGATGTACATAATTAGGGGCAGTCACGACGAGGAATCCCTCTCATGAGTTCAGCCAATCTGGGGCAATCAAATCGAGGTTTGATATCTCAAAATCCGACCAATCAGGATCAATCAAGTCGAGGAATCTCTCTCTTGATTTTGACCAATCTAAAGTAGTGATGGCGAGACATCTCTCTCAAAATTCAATTAATCAGGGATAATCACAACGAGGAATCTCTCTTGTGAATTCGATCAATCCGAGGCAGTGATGTGGAGACATCTCTCTCAGAATTCAGTCAATTTGGGGCAATTACGTCGAGAGCCGAAAAATCTCTTCAAGGATCTATTGATCAGGAAGGACCATTTGTAACATATGAATATGTTGGGGCAGATTGTCTCAAGTAAGCGTGGTGTAAAGATCTTTTCGAGGAAAATGTCTTCGTAAATCAGATATCTTCACAAGTCAGGCAGCTTGGGGCATACTCTTTTGGTTTGTAATGAAGAAACCTTCATTCACCTGTAAGGTGCGGTTGGCCATCACATATCGGAAAAGTATCACAATGCTTTTCCCCAGCAAGTTACTCTCTCCCCAAGCATAGGAGTTTATTTCTCCTGAGACTCAGTTCCATTCCTCAAGCCTATGAGTTTATTTCTCCTAGAAAAGTCTCTCCCCAAGCATAGGAGTTTATTTCTCCTGAGAATTCTTTCCCTCCCCAAATAGGAAATAATTTCTTCTCGGAGTTGTTCCGATCCTCTCAACAAGGGTTCCTCATCAGGGTTCTCATCCCCAACATGGTGAATTGAGAGAATCTCCTCAAGCTGAAAATCCTCCAAGTAATGGCATATGGTGAGAAGTCAGAAGTTATTCTTCGAGCCAACGAAGAGGTATATCTTGCAAGTCAAAGTCCAATGTCTATTGGCACCCCCTCAGAGTTCTTAACACTAAGGGGATTCTCCCTGGTGTTTACCTCGCCCGAGGTCAGAGACGAAGTTCAATTGACAAGTCAGTGGAATATTCTCTAAAGGGCCCTCGTTATCTCTGTATATAGTAATAATTGCATTCACATTGCATCTACAAAAATGCGTAGCATTTCCATGAATATAGAGCATTACGCCATGGAAAAATTCAAACATGCATCAATGCATAAGCCAACTTTTTATGTGCTCCAAGAGCACAAAATAACATATCCCCAGAAGAAGTCTCACTTTCTCTCTCTAGTGTGGAGTGGATACAAAGTCTTGCTTCGTCAGATCATTGTTTCATTGGTTATTTCCCATTTGTTGAGTTCAATCGTTTGGATAACCCATACTTTGTGTGTGGCAATTCAAGTGATTGTCACTCTTGTAGAACTACACCTCGCCTTTTGGCCTGAGGGAACCATGTAGTTCTTATGTTCCGTAAGTAACAATACCTCCTTCAAAGTCCAGTGTTCACTGGCATCATCTAGTAGAGTCTGGTCGTCACCAGTCTTCTCTCTTTGTACTTACCTTTTGTGAGATCCCTTACTGCCCTTTGCATAAGGGATATCTCTTGCTTCTTGCAAATCTTGCTTTGGTTATTTTCCCGTATGCTGCATGCATATTAGAGTGCGAATGAGGGTGGGCATTCAACCCATCTCATTTTTCAATCATTTGAAATCCATACTATGTGTGTGTCAATTCGAATGATTGCCACCTTTGAAGAGTTACACTCCGCCTTTTGGCCTAAGGGATCCGCGTAATTCTTATGCTTCGCAAGCATCAACATCTCCGTGAATGTTCAGTGGTTACTGCCATCCGCGTGTACTAGTCTTGTTTTGGTTATTTTCCCGTATGTCGTGTGCATAATAGAGTGCGAATGAGGGTGGGCATTCAACCCATATCATTTTTCAATCATTGGAAATCCATACTATGTGTGTGGCAATTCGAATGATTGCCACCCTTGAAGAGTTACACTCCGCCTTTTGGGCCTGAGGGATTTATGTAATTCTTATGCTTCGCAAGCATCAACATCTCTGTGTTTTTCAGTGTTTACTGATGTCTTCTAGTCGAGTCTAGTGGTCACTAGTCTCCGTGGTTGTTTTCCTGTTTTCCGAGTGCAATTGAAGTAAGAGTAATGTCTCGTATCTCGATCATTTGGATAACCATACTTGGTGTGTGGCAATTTGAAGGATTGCCACTCTTGAAGAGTTACACCCCGTCTTTGGCCTGTGGGATTCATGTAATTCTTGCACTCCGCAAGCATCATTGCTTTCTTGAAAGACCAATGTTTACTGGCACCCCTTAATTGAGCCTAGTTGTACTAGTCTTCTTGCAGTCAAGTCCAATGATTATTTGCATAGCTTTCAAGTCCGGCATTTGTTGGCATCCCCTGATTGAATCTAGTCATTACTAGTTTTCGTTTCATGTCAAGTCCAATAGTTATTAGCATCGCTTTCAAATCCAGTGTTCATAAACATCCCCATAGAGTCTAGTCATTACTAGTCCTCCTCAATAAAGTCCAATGGTTATTGGCATACCTCTTCAGATCTTGAGTCACGCTACGGTTTTGTCTCTTTTTCAAAGTCTAACTAAGGTTAGCAATTCGGTGGAGTCGTCTACGGATGGTTTCTTCCTTGTGGAGCCACGCTAAGGTTGTGTCTTTTTTTTAAATTCTAACTAAGGTTAGCAATTTGGTGGAGTCGTCTACGGCTGGTTTCATCCTTGTTGAGTCACCCTACGGCTGTGTCTCTTTTTGAAGTCTAACTAAGGTTAGCAGTTTGGTAGATTCCCCTACGGCTGGTTTCTTCCTTTTGGAGTCGTCCTACGACTACGTCTCTTTTTGAAGTCTAACTAAGGTTAGCAAATAGGATTGGATTCCCCTACGGCTGGTTTCATCCTTGTTGAGTCACCCTATGGTTGTGTCTCTTTTTGAAGTCTAACTAAGATTAGCAGTTTGGAAGATTCCCCTACGGATGGTTTCTTCCTTTTGGAGTCGTCCTACGGCTACGTCTCTTTTTGAAGTCTACCTAAGGTTAGCAAATAGGATCGGATTCCCCTAAGGCTGGTTTCATCCTTGTTGAGTCACCCTACGGCTGTGTCTCTTTTTGAAGTCTAACTAAGGTTAGCAGTTTGGTAGATTCCCCTACGGCTGGTTTCTTCCTTTTTTAGTCGTCCTACGGCTACGTCTCTTTTGTTCAAAGTCTAACTAAGGTTAGCAATCTGTTTAAGATCCACCTTCGGCTGATATCCTTTGTTAATACTCAACACTCTTTGTTGTACCATAGAATGAAAATTTTGATGGTACTTTCGGGGTATTCAATCCACTTACACCTCAAATGTCTCGAACTTGTGTCGTTCGTACATTCAGGTCCAAGAAGATTGAATAGGGGCAGCTGTTGCACCCCAAAATTTGCCCACTTATTTATTCCCCAATTGGCCTTCACATTACATTCATGTGCATACCTCATCTAGGCCATTCATCCATTACATTCATCCATATCATGGTTACTATCCAGAATTGATAAGAAAAGAGATTTTGCAGAAGAAATTCCTGATCAAAAATAAGGGAAGATTTGAAGTCTGATTGTATGACATCATTCCCATTGAAATCCTCCTAAAATCAGGGTTTTATCGTCTCCAAGCCAAAGCTTTGATTAACAGGTATAATCCTCAAGTTCATCAGGCTTTCCAAGTTAGGGTTTTGACCAAAGTTAACCCTGTTGACTTTTCGGTCAACATTTAATCAGAAGATGATTGTTGAGTATTAAATCATGGGTGTGTTTACGGTGATTTCCGGTAAACAACCGCTAGTCTTCCAAACTATAATAAATATGATTTGGTTACTCGAAGGATCGACTAGATTGATCCTAGGACACATAGTCAAAAAGATTGTTATCAATGGTCATTCGAACCATAGTCATGATTCGTCTTCGTTAATAAGAATTGTTTCAAATAAAACGAGTAATCTTGACAATCACTTGGTTATACGTAAGTATAATTTCAGTGAAAGGATAAGTAAAATAACATATGAAACGAAAGTATTATTAAAGCGTAAAGAATCTTAAAATGCAGGAATATTGAATACTTCAAAAGTAAATGACATGAAAGTAAAATTACGGAAATGTAAATGGCAAGAAGTAAATGAAATGCAATAATACTTAAAGATATTTGAAAACGAAAGAGAATACACATGTATTAAAATGGTGGTGTCATACGTACATTTTCTCAGCGAACTCTTTCTCTTAACACTTGATACTTGAGTAATATGTGAGTGATTTGTACAAAATGAACACACAGAATCCTAACATTAAGACTCCTATTTATACTAATTTCGACCTTAACGGCCCTACGCTAATCTAATGCCACGTTTCTCATAAGAACTCCAGGGACGGCATCTGTTATTTAGACAGTTACGAAACTGTCTTCGAATTTCAAATCTTCCCGCCTGAGTCTTTCTTCGACGCGTGGCAGTGTATTTAAAAACACTACGAAAACACGCTAAGTAGTAATACTTGAACATATTTCATAAATTTTGTCTAAGTCCTTGAAGACATACACTTCTACTAGCTTCAGTATTCATTATCTTCATAACGAACTTAGAAGTCTTCATTCTCGAAGCATGGCCATCAGGAGCCATTCTTTTATTTTTAAGGGATGGTCATCAGTAACCATCTTTCCTTCGAATTTTTACTTCTTCGAAGAACCAAATTTCTAAAACGAAATCTTCAGCTAACAGGGTGAATTAAGGAAGTAATCATTTGATTCTCAATAAATTGAAGACTGATTGGAAATCGGGCAAAAAACGGATAAATCGCGAAATTCATCTAGAATCAGAAAATCAGGAAAAGTTGACTTTTGGGGTCGAAATCAAGGTCAATTGTCAAATATTGAATTTTGGTGAAAAATCGGGCAAAGAAAGTCAAAGAAAGAAATAAAATCGAGAGTTTGACAAAGTTTCCAAAAAGAATAAGAAAATTCCAACACTTAGAATTTTTTTGATGCTTTTGGAATTGGGTGAGCAGTCCAATTTGACACTGATTTACACGTGGAAAAAGGCATTTTTTGGAAAAAGTTACAACATCAAAGTTGTTCCTCTCATGGAGGAGAACAACTTTGTAGTTCGATACTTTTCCATTTTAAGCTTGATTGAAGAGTTATTAAGATGCGAAGTTGAGATTTTTCATTTGAATCAAGTCATAATGGCAAGGCAAAATTCTGGGCAACGTGACGCATTTAATCAAACACGTGGTGTGCCATTTTCCAATTGAGTTTCAGGGAATTCTAAAGATCTTTTGAAGGAATTCTTGAGGTCTCTTTCTTCCTTGACATGTCCTCTTCCCAATGGGCTATGGGGTGTGTTGATTGAATACGTATTGATCAAGATATAAAGGTTCAAAGTCCTCTCTTCACTAAGTCATACGTTGCCAAAAACAAGGGCAAAAATCCAGGGCACGCGTGAGCAATTTTTCAAACAGGTGGCAGGCTGAATTCAAAGCTAATTTTAGGGAAGCATAAGCATCTTATGGACTCCATACTAATACCAAGCTACTCTCCTCCATGTTTTCTTTCAATTGACACCAATATCATGGCATTTGGACTTATGCCTAGCAAATTGTAAAGCCTCAAAGTCTTGCGTCCATAGGCTTGAAGTTTAACACATTTCTAGGCACAAGGCAAGCCACGCGCGCACATCCGTGGCAGTGGTGGTATCATATGTTCATGACCATTTTACTATACTTCCAAGCCTTTTTCCTAGAAGCTCCCAACACCAATATTATTCTATTCCATCCCCTCTACATTTTGAGCATAAATTTGAATAGATTGATGAGCCATGGCCGAAGATATTTGGGTTTAAGTAAGCATCATGGGTGTCCATTTGACAAGAGAGGAGATGTAAAATTTTGCAGCATGCGTATCAGTGTTGTGTTGCATTATCACCTACCATAAATTACCATGCAAACTCATCATGCATAAAGTCAGTAAGAGAATATTCTTCAAAAGGAAAACACTTGTTCATTAAGTTTGTAAAGAAAATATTATGCTACACTTGAACACACCATACTTCCATGCACTCTCACCTCACCATATAAAGACCAAGTTCCCTTACAAATCTTGGAGACACGATTCATTCTTCTCCATTTTCAGATTTATCACACTCACTGCTCTCTTTCTCTCTTCCCTCTCCCAAAAGGTTGTTACATATTGTAACAAACTTTGCAACCGTTCTAACAGCCTTCAACCACCTGCAACCTTCTTCTTCATTCGTCATCAATATCCTGCAACATTCAATCAACACCACTTCATCTTCATATTTCAACCTCCATCGTTGCAATTGCTCTTTCTTTGCCACCTTCATAAGAGCTACGACATTGATCTTCTTTTCCCTTGATCATCACAGCATCATCATCGTCGATATAGCAATGATTTGAGAATGGATTCAGTATCTTCGTCACTCAAGATTCGGTGAGTTTACTTCTCACAGATTAGGCATCCGTTGCGAGCCTGTGGATTGAGGTAGAGCTTTTCTTATCTTCTTGACTTAAGAACCTTCCTCAGGTAAGTTACTTCGCTCTTTCTTCTTTGCATCCGTAGTAACATGGTTAGAATATGTGCATTTGAATCGCGTTGGTTTCTTGAGCGTTCGTTTTCATGTAGGTTTGAGTTGAGATAACAGGTTATAAATGATCGTTTTCCTTGATTATAAATGCTATATGTGAGTTCTGAATGAGATCAAAGGTGAACGGTGATGTTACCATGCGCTCTGTTTGAATTTAGTGTAGTTAGGTTTCTCGAGTTTGGTTTAGGTAGGAGCTTTAGAGTGAGTTTTAGGAAGAATGAAGATCATATTCGTGTTCAGGTTGCAAAATCGAGGGGAAAAGGGTTATCTTTTAATTTTCTGGGCAAAGTCTTGGGTGACTCCGGTGGAGGTTGGCCGGGGAAGATGACCGGAGCCCTAGCTCCGGCGTCTCTATTTTGTTTTGCGTTTTCCCCCTCCGTCAATACGTGGCGGGCTTGTGATTGGTGTTGCTCCCGTTTTGTTGTTATTCATATGATGAGAATGTTGCGCGTCAGTTTGTGATTGGATGTTGGTTTTTTTGTCTTTTTCTTCATTTAATTGGAAATTGACCGATTGACATAGGGTGGTACCACATGTTAATAACCAATGACATGCTGATATTGATTAAATGAAACAAATAAAAAACGAAATAAGTGTGGATCAGTTGCAAAATTATGTGATGTGAAGTTGGGCCATGGTAGCTTGGGCCCGGTACATTTCTGGAACCACACCTCACAATCATTGACACACCAGCAGCTCTCTAAATCTGGGCCTGAGCGCCTTTGATATCCTTACCCCCTGAATTCTGGCCCAGTTTACTCTTAACTATCATTTTGTTCATTTCTAATTGCTAATTCACCCCTCTGTGTATAGAATTTTAGTTTGTTTCAATTTGTTTTTTTTCTTATATTTTAGTTTGTTAATTCTTCTTTTTTACTCAAATAAAAAATGACTAAAATAGTTTTTTTGACTAATTAGAATTTTTAGGAATAATTATTTTAATTAGAATTTTAATTGGGGTTTTCTTTGAGTTTTGATTGGTTCATACATAGAAAATAAATAGTTTTTAGTTTTAATTTTTGGAAATAGCTTTGACATGAATAAAAATACAAAATGGCTTGTGAATATTTCATTGTTAGTTTAGATTTTGTTTCTCTCATTTTTGTGAATATTTTCAATACCTTGTGAAATATCTAAAATACCCCTAGTTGTTAAAGTTGACTTTAGTCAACTTAAACAACTTTCTTCTTAGTATTTCCCATTAGGAATAGTCTTGTAAATAACAAGTTAAGTCCTTTCCAAAAGTAGGCGTATAAGTCTCCAAAGGTCGAGCATCATGGATTGCGACCTTAACCTCTGTTCAACTAAAAAACACAAAACAAATGGAAACTATTTAGCCGAACTACGGTAGCTCTGATTCCTTGTAAGGGATACGTAGGCATTGGGTCGCGGGGCCTAAGCGAGCACACTTGTAAATAATTTCTTCTTTTCCCCGTGTTTCTTTTGCATTCATTTGCATTTAGGTTTTAGGCATAGATTAACCCTTTAGATAGAAACAAACATAGGTGGATACCATCGAGTACGATGGGCGTGAGGGGTGCTAGCACCTTCCCCTTGCGTAACCGACTCCCGTACCCTATTCTCTGGTCAAAAGACCTTGTTCTTATTCTGAGTTAGGTTATCTGGTATTCCTTTCCCTCGGTGGGATAAATATATTAGTGGCGACTCTGATTCCATTTTTCGCGGTAGCGACATTCACAAGGAAGAAACCATCCGTAGACGACTCCACCAAATTGCTAACCTTAGTTAGACTTTTAAAAAGAAGACACAACCGTAGCGTGGCTCCACAAGGAAGAAACCATCCGTAGACGACTCCACCAAATCGCTAACCTTAGTTAGACTTTGAAAAAGAGACACAACCGTAGCGTCTCTCCACAAGGAAGAAACCATCCGTAGACGTCTCCATCAAATTTCTAGCCTTAGTTAGACTTTGAAAAAGAAGACACAACGGTAGCGTGGCTCCACAAGGAAGAAACCATCTATAGACGTCTCCACCAAATTTCTAACCTTAGTTAGACTTTGAAAAAGAAGACACAACCGTAGCGTGGCTCCACAAGGAAGAGACCATTCGTAGACGACTCCACCAAATTGCTAACCTTAGTTAGACTTTGAAAAAGAAGACACAACCGTAGCGTGGCTCCACAAGGAAGAAACCATCCGTAGATGACTCTACCAAATTGCTAACCTTAGTTAGACTTTGAAAAAGAAGACACAACCGTAGCGTGGCTCCACAAGGAAGAATCCATCCGTAGACGACTCCACTAAATTGTTAACCTTAGTTAGACTTTGAATAAGAGACACAACCGTAGAGTGACTCTAGATCTGAAAAGGTATGCCAATAATCATTGGAGTTTATTGAGGAGTACTTGTAATGACTAGACTCTATGGGGATGTTGATGAACACTGAATTTGAAGGCGATGCCAATAACCATTGGACTTGACATGAAACGAAAACTAGTAATGACTAGATTCAATTAAGGGATGCCAATAAGCATTGGACTTTCAAAAAAGCATATATGCTTGCGGAGTGCAAGAACTACATGAATCCCACGGGAAAAAGACGGGGTGTAACTCTTCAAGAGTGGCAATCATTCGAATTTCCACACACCAAGTATGGTTATCCAAATGATCAAGATACGAGATATTACCCTCACTTAAATTGCACTCAGCAAACGGGACAATAACCACGGAGACTAGTGACCACTAGACTCGACTAGAAGACGTCAGTAAACACAGAGATTTTTTTGAGAAATTGATGCTTGCGAAGCATAAGAATTACATGGATCCCTCAGGCTAAAAGGCGGGGTGAAACTCTTCAAGAGTGGCATTCATTCGAGTTTCCACACACCAAGTATGGATTTAAATGATTGAAAAATGAGATGGGTTGAATGCCCATCCTCATTTGCACTCTAATATGCATGCAACATGCGGGAAAATAACCAAAACAAGACTTGCAAGAAGCAAGAGATATCCCTGATGCAAAAGGCAATAAGGGGACTCACAAAAGGTAAGTACAAAGAGAAGACTGGTGATGACCAGACTCTATTAGATGATGCCAGTAAACACTGGACTTTGAAGGAGGTATTGTTACTTACGGAATATAAGAACTACATGGTTCCCTCAGGCCAAAAGGCGGGGTGTAATTTTACAAGAGTGACAATCACTTGAATTGCCACACACAAAGTATGGGTTATCCAAACGATTGAACTCAGCAAAAGGGAAATAACCAAAGAGACAATGATCTTGACGAAGAAAGAATTTGTATCCAATCCACACTGGAGGGAGAAAATGAGACTCCTTTTGGGGATGTATATTACCTTGTGCCTTTGAAGCACATACAAACTTGGCTTATGCATTGATGCATGTTCGACTTTTTCCATGGCGTAATGCTCCATATTCATGGAAATGCTACACTTTTTATAGATGCAATGTGAATGCAATGATTACTATATGCAGAGATAACAAGGGCCCTTTAAAGGATATTTTGCTGACTTGTCGATCGAGCTTCGTCTCTGACCTCGGGAGAGGTAAACACCAGGGAGAATCCCCTTAGCATTATGAACTCTGTGGGGGTGCCAATAGACATTGGACTTTAACTTGCAAGATATGCTTCTTTGTTGACTTGAAGAATACTTTTGACTTCTCACCATGTGCCATTGCTTTGAGGATTTTCAGCTTGAGGAGATTCCCTCAATTCACCATGTTGGGGATGAGAAATCCGGATAAGGAACTCTTTATGGGATGAGTGGAACAACTCCGAGGAGAAATAAACTCCTATACTTGGGGAGAGAATGAATTCTCAGGAGAAATAAACTCCTATGCTCGGGGAGAGACTTTTCTAGGAGAAATAAACTCCTATGCTTGAGGAATGGAATCAAATCTCAGGAGAAATAAACTCCTGTGCTTGGGGAGAGAGTAACTTACTGGGGGAAAAGCATTATGATACTTCTCCATTCTGTGATGGCCAACTGCACTTTACAAGTGAATGATGGTCCCTTCAATACAAACCAAAATGATTATTCCCCAGGCTGCCTGACTTACGAAGATATTTGCCTCAAAAGTATCTTTACACCACGCTTACTTAAGACAATTTGCCCCAGCATAATCAAGCGTTTGAAATAGCCCTTCATGATCAATGGATCCTCGAAGAGATTCTTCGAATCTCGACATAACTGCCCCAGCTTGATTAAACTTTGAGAGGGATGTCTCGACATCACTACTTCAAATTGGTCGAAATCAAAAGAGAGATTCCTCGACTTCATTGACCCAGATTAATTGAATTTTAAGAGACATGTCTCGACATCACTACTTCAGATTGGCTGAACTCACGAGAGAGATTCCTCGTCGTGACTGCCCCTGATTATGTACATCTTATCATAATCCTCAAGTTTACTTCCCTTTAAGTCAACCAAACTATGGAAGCAACTTTATCACACTCAATGGAGTCTTCCAACTCTTCCCCTTAGGGTAATAATGCATGTACTCAACACAGTATCCAGACTTCTCCCCTCAGGGTGGTCAATCGAAGAAGATACCAACTGATTTGCTCAACAGAGCATTCAAACCCTTCCCCTCAGGATAACCAATCACAGACAGTATCAAACTGATCAGGTTTAAAGGAGTCTTCAGGCAACATGCCCCTTGATAATCAAACAACGAGGGCATCAAACTGCATATGCTCAATGGAGCCTTTAGACAAATTGCTTTGATAATGATTTCTTTTTACTCTACGGAGTTCTCAAGTCTTTTTTACTTTGACATGATCGAGCTCTTAATGCATTATCATCATGGAAACTTTCTTGATGTCTAAGCAACTGTTTTGTAGGCAAAAGAATGTTAATTCTAAGAATGATAATTCTAATGCAAATCCTATGCTAGTCTTGAAGTTTAAAAAACTCTCCTTTTTTTAAATGAGGTGGCCACCTCTTATGAATGAAAGATAAAGCGAGCATACGATACCAACATAAATATGTGTTATGCTTCATTAGGAGTCAGCTAAACGTTATCTCATTGGAGTGCATCTTCGAAATAAACCCTACTTCAATTAGGACTTTTAAGGGTTGTAGCTTGGCCTGGTTCGTGGTTTTCAGAAACAAAGGATTTTTAGGCTCAAAATTATTTGGTACCCACCCCCTTCATGATGTTCTCCAACCCTAAGTTCAGTTAACTCAACACGAGTGCTCATCCCTCACAAGGAATTTTAAAATGGTTGAGGAATCAATGAGGTTTTTCGGACATGGCAGTCGCTCACCTTTTATTCTTCTGATTCATTATCACACGACTTCGTTCTTGCTTTATTTTCACCATCCTTTTTCTTTTTATTGCTATACATTTTTTCTTTTATTCTTTTTTTCATTTTTTTCATCATTTTTCTTTTATTTTTTGAACAAGTCGTGTGACCTCGCATTGTCTTTGATTCGTTGGAAGTGATTGCAACTGCCTCATTCCATGATTGATGAAGGATCACCATTGTGGCATCGTCATCTTTTATCCTCTTGGCGGGTGAAGGGTAACCATCACGGTTCTGACTTTCCTCAACCTTTTGAAGGATAACCATTGTTGTATCCTTAGATACATACCCTTTATGAGTTTTGAACACTTGATCAAGTTAAATGAACACTACCCTGCCCCAGGGTTAAAAATAAGGGTTTTTTCTGATCAGAAAAGAAACTTCTACTTCAAGGCTCAAAGGGATTAACGAGGGTCTATCTCCCTTATATCTCCGGTGTTTAGGGAATTGAAACAATGCCTGTACATCATCAGCAGGGTTTTATTCAGAAACACACGATTAGGGATTTTGCATTTTTTTTCATCATTCTCCCTCCACTTGTTGCCTAAGCAAGAGATAAGTAAAGTTGGTATCGTAATGCCAAAAACATGTTATGAGTGAAAACGAATGGATTACTTTAAGACAAACATAAACAATGTATTATGATTTTCATTCAAAAATCAACAAATTTTTACATGCTAGCAATGCTTAAACAAACAATGAAATATTACAAATGAGAATGCAATAAAGAACTAAATGAATGCCGTTGTTGAGGAGACTTGACTCCGTATGGACTTATTTCTCTTGAATCCTTTCTGCAGTTTTGATACCCCATTAGGCTTCAATTTATGCATGATACTCTTGGAGTGAATGTGATCGTTCTGAAATCAACAAGGACTTGAACTTTGCCTCTGAACGGCTTACAGTCTTCAGTTGAATGGCCAGGTGCCCCAGCATAGTTACCACTTAGCATTATCATATGTTCCTCCCACACACGTTAAATTACTTCACAAGAGTTGTAAGTTTTTACCTTACTTTAGGGATTCGAGCAACGTAATGATGCAATGCTTAAGATAGACAATGTCTTGCTTATCCCTCGGTCGAGAGCCCCAAGCATAGATGTTAGAACGGTAATCACCATCATGACCGAAAGAATATTGCATTATCATCGAACTCAAGAGAGCTATCTATGGTGAGGAAGACCCAAAACACCAACTGAAATACCAACAATCAGGGATATAACTGAGCACAAGGCATTGAAATTACATCGGTTCATTTCTCATATTCTTTCTTTCTCTATTGACGGGTAAAGGCCACTGAGACGAAAATTCCGGGAAGAGATGACATATGATATGAAGCAAAAGCTTGAGAATTAGAAATGTCTTCGTAGAACACTCTTGATTACCAAATGGCAAAAGATTCTAACGAAGTTGCACAAGACTTTGTAGTGCTTTAGGGATTCGAGCAATGTAAATGGTACAGTGCTCAAGACCAGAATACGTCTTGCTTATCCCTCGGTCGGGAGCCCCAAGCAATTTCCACATACGTAGAAAAGATGATTACCACTTTTACTTGCACGTCCAACCCATCTGAAGCGAGCATAAATGACCTTTGCAGTTCTCGACATCAGACACTAGGCACAAACCAACAATGTCTAAACCAACGGGGTCAAGACCCTTTATGGATTTCAACCTTTCCTTTAGGAGGTGGAACCTTTTGTCAATTTCAATAATCGGAACCTAAAGTCTTCAATTCCCAAATTATTCTTATGATGGGAAGTCTCCTTAATAGGAATAGGAATCTCAATAGTATTTCAGACATTCTGATTCATAAGACCTCCTCTCGGGGTGAGATTAACATTTGGCCTTTAAGGAACCTGTCTCAATTCTTCTTGTCAAAGAGAAAAAGCTTGAATAACCTCCATGCACTGATTCAGGTTAATCCCCATTTCTGTTCTCATCTCATTCAAATCCTCACAGAGTTTTTCCATTATTAACTTTCAAGCACATAGCGGTGAGAAGTCAATTTTGTTGCTGAAGTTAGAATCTGAATGGAAAGGGCCCCATAAGCTTCTGAGAGAACCATGAAATGCATGATAATATGAATGCATGTTTCATTTATAAGGGATCCTAAAGTCTTTTTATCAACTTTTGTTTCTCTTTTATTCTCTTTTTTTTTTTGCATATAGTATCTTTTCTTTTTTTTCTTTTCCATTTTTTCTAGTTTTCTACTTTTTTTTTTTGGAAATAGACTTTAGAATCCCCCACAAATGAAGTGGATAAAGTAATGATGTTATGCAATGCAAAATCATGGGATCAAGGTCCATATAATCTTAGTAACCACTGTACGATCCTATGAATAAATGATGTAGATCAGATGTCACGAGATCGAAGGTCCGACATAGATACCACAGAACCAAAGGAACCATAGTCACCAACAGAAATGAACAGTCACTAACAAAACCTGAGTCACCAATGGTACCTGTCATGTATATCCCTCCCCACTCACAGGTGAATCTAGGCCAGGGTAGGTCAAAAAAGCCAACAGAGGATTGAAAGTAGGCGCAATCATACGATATTGCCCCGTTCAACCAAGCTCTGCCCGTGGATACATGATCGGAGCAATCAGACATACGTCTTTTGTCCGTCATGGCCACTCTATTCCTAGTTCCTAAGGTATCACTCATGGCCTGGGTATTGGGCCTTTTACCTCATAGAACATCCCACCCAACCTGCAAACAGAGAAAATATGTGGCCCCCACGGGGACCCATAAAATAGTCCAGATGCATGTGGAAAGTAAACATGATATGCATGCAAGAAATGAACATAATATGCAAGCATATATACAAATGATGCAAACATATAAATAAACAAATAAACACCCAATAACGAAACAAACAAAGGTTAGGATCGACTCGCTAATTACGGACCCGCAATAGGTCTAACGTCCCCAGCAGAGTCGCCAGCTGTCGCTACCGTGAAAAATGGATCAGAGTTGCCACAAATATATTTATCACATAAGGGAAAAGAATATTAGATATTCTAACTCAGAATAAGAATGAGGTCTTGCAACCAGAGAATAGGGTACGGGAGTCGATTACACAAGGGGAAGGTGTTAGCACCCCTCACGCCCATCGTACTCGATGGTATCCACCTATGTTTGTTTCTATCTAAAGGGTGTGTCTATGTCTATAAATGCGAATGCATGTAAAAGAAATACGGGGAAAAGAAGGAATTATTTACAATTGTGCTCGCTTAGGCCCCGCGACCCAATTCCTACGTATCCCTTACCAAGAATCAGAGCTACCGTAGTTCGGCTCAATAGTTTCCATTTGTTTTGTGTTTTTTAGTTGAACAGAGGTTAAGGTCATAATCCAAGATGCTCGACCTTTGGAGACTTATACGCCTAATTCTGGACTGGACTCAACATGTTCTTAAGGAGAATGAACTTGGGTTTGTGTTTTTTATGTAACTACATGATGAACAAAACCCAATAAAAATGTATAATGATCGAGAAACAGATTAGGGAATGAAACCCACTCATTTCTCTCCCATTATATAGTGATTGAGAAACAGATTAGGGAACGAATCCCACTCATTTCTCTCCCACTAAGTGATTGAGAAACAGATTAGGGAATAAATCCCACACATTTCTCTCCCACTATTAGTAAAGTGTGATCCGCCTCTTCTTTTATTAATGTTTTAATGTTGAAAAGAAAAAAGAATGAACAAGGAGAGCTAACCTATTCTCTAATCTAATTGTCATTTCTAAGACTAATTCCTAATTCTAATGGGAAAGGCTGAGAGAAAGGAGAAAAGTCATTTAAGTTGACTAAAGTCAACTTTAACAACTTGAGGGTATTTTAGACATTTTACAAAATATTGAAAATATTCACAAAAAGAAAGAATTAAAATCTAAACCTACAAGAAAAATATTCACAAGCAAATTTTATTTTCATATTATATTGAAACTATTTTCAAGAATTAAAACTAACAAAAACTAAGCATTTTTATCATTATGACTAATCACAAATTAAAGAAAATCAACAATAAAATTCTAAAAAAGGAAGAAACAAAGATTTCTAGAATTCTAATTGGTTAGAAGAACTATTTTTATTATTTTTTATTTGAGTAAAAGAAAGGATTAACATGCAAGAGAATAAAAAGAAAACACTATTTTTATTTGTTTTTTTTTTATTATCAGCAGGGGGTGGATTAGCAACTAAAATAAACTGAAATCTATGTTAACAACAATTTGGGCCTAATTCAGAGGGTGAGGAGAGTAATTGCGCTACAGCCCAATCCAGAATATTATGTAATGCCATTAGCAAACAGAGGGTGTAATTCAACACAGAACTTCTAGGCCCAAAACTAGTCTAAATGCGTGGCCCAATAACCAACACTCATTCCATCTTCATGCATTTTATTTCATTATTTCTAAGCACACTATTTTTATTATGGTCTTGATATAACGTGACATGCTAACATTTATCAACTAGGCAAGTTCCCTTAAGTCACAAGAGACAAAAATAAGGCCTGAGCCAATCACAAATGGACACCACATAAGCCAATCATATGCTAAACGACAAGAAAACAAAAGAATGGGAAAAAGCCCCAATCCTGAAATGCCACGTCAGCCTGCACACGAAATAACCAAAACACCACACACAGACGCCGGAGATCTCTCCGGTCGTCTTCTCTGGCCAACTCACGACGGAGATCCAATCAAAATTTTCAGAAATTAGAACAAACACCATCGTCTGCCTCAGTTTTTCACGTAGATTACGAATCTACCATTATTTTTTATTAATTCTTGCCCTAACACATAAACCGAAGTCAATTTCACAAGCCCTAACATGAACTAACTTCCAAAGTTTGCTCAGAGAATATCAACGTGATCACCATTAAATATAGAACTCAAATACATGGACCAAACAATCAAACTCGCATTATATCAATTCAACAGAAACGATTATCAAGGATATAAGAAGGATGGATATAAGCACCTAAGATTATCATGCTGAGATGTTTTTAGAGGAGCGTACCTGGTGGTTCTTGAATCAAAATCTTCAGAAGTCCAGAAAATCTTGAGATCAAAGCACTCCACTTCTCTTGCTTGAATCTTGAACCAATGAATAATAGCAAACTCTATAGGATGCTGCTTTCCATTCTTCTGAATCTTGTTGATATCACGAGATGATGATGATGAAGATTGATAGAGGAGTTCTTTATGGTTTATAACAACTCTTCGTGGCAGCTGTTGAAGTAGATCTGATGAGAAGAGGATGGTGACTGTGAAGGTGCATCAATGACTACAATGGTGGAGATTAGAAGCTTGGTGATTCTTTCATGGAGGTTTGTGATGGTGGTTATAAGATGATGAAGGTTATTCACTCTTTGTGAAGTTTGTTACAAATGTAACAAACTTTTCTGTTCATGGTGAGAGAGAGAGAGAGAGAGAGAGAGAGAGAGAGAGAGTGAGTGAAGAGAGAAGATGAAGGTTGCTATGGTGGTGGTTGAAGGAGAGTGAAGGTGGTGATTGAAGTTTGTTGGAGTTTGTTATGGTGGTTATGATTGGAAAAGTTTGTTACAAATGGAAGTTGAGAGAGAAGAGAAGAGTGATGATGGTGAATGAGAAAAATGAGAGATGAAGATGAGAGGATAGAGTGAAACTGAAAAAGTGTGGAGAATATAATTATGAAGCGTGTGTTCAATTTGTGAAGGTCTTTGGTTTATATATGGATGCATGAGGTTGCATGGTTAGTGTATCATGAGTGTGGAGCTTGTTTACATAAGACTTAGTATGCAATGGTTGATATATATTGTGCATGGCTGTATGGGGAAAATGATGGTGGTGTACATGTTTTTATAGATTGCTCATATGAATCATCCATGGTACCCACTTTAAATGTTCATAAGTTCCATCACAACTCACCAAATGACACAAACTTGGCATCAAATTAAAGAGGGCGTGAAGCTTGAAAGGTTTAATGTTCAAAAGATCTTGAATGGGCATTTGAAAATGGAAGAAAAAATGGCCCTGAACTCCTGGAACCACCACTGCCAAGACCATGTGCGCGTGTGACTTCATCAGGGCTTGTCTTTTTGGCAAAAATGAGACTTGGTCAGGGCCTCACTTTGGATGCTTCTACCTCAATCCATACACATCCAAATGCTACCATATATGGCTTGATGGAAAGAGGACATGGCCAGGAGTAGTTTGACACTAAGATTGAGTCTTGAGGAGATTTTTGGACCTTTAAAATTGATGTTTAAAATGGAACGCCAGGTGTTTGACATAATGCCACGCGCATGACCTGGATCTGCCCAGCCAGAAGCATAACTTTGCTCATTGTGAGAGTGTGACTTTGAAGCTTCATATATGATCCAATATTCATCCAAATGACTTGTTTCTTGTTTCAATGGATAGTGAATATGGAGATTAAAAGATACATACCAAGTTTGTACTTTATGGACCTTTATATTTCTCTAAAATCAACCTCAAAGTCAGCACATCACATGCTTGATGAAATGTGTCACGCGTGCCCAGCATTGTGCCCAGCAACATAGTTTGCACCAATTGAATTCTCCCAACTTCCCATCTCTTTATCTTTTGATCCAAGCTTCAAATGAAAAAACTTTCAACTACAAATTTGTGTAGGGCTGTGATTTGAACACTTTTCATGTTGAGCTTGTCTTAAAATTTTGCCATTTTCCACGTGTAATGATAGCATGAAGTGGGCTGACCAATCAACTTAAAAACCTTCAAAATATTTTCTAAGTCTAGAACTTTCCTCTTATGGAAACTTTCACATTTCAACTAACTTGCCATTTTTGGTAATTTTGACATTTTCTTCATTTTATTTATTTCTTTGACTTTCTTTGACCGATTTTCAACCAAAAGTCAATATTTGACAATTGACCTAGATTTTGACCCAAAAGTCAACCTTATTGATTTTTCTAATTCCAAATGAATTTCCCGATCAGTTTCCGATCCCATTCTCAGTCAGTTTTCAACCAAAGAACTCCAGTAAATGCTTCCTCCAGACAAATACATTTCATACTCAAAAATCATCTTCTGATTATATGTTAACAAAAAAATCAACAGGGTTGACTTTGGTCAACACCCTAATTTGGAAAGCTTGATGAACTTGAGGATTGTATCTTTTAATAAAAGCTTTGGCTTGGAGATGATGAAACCCTGATTTTAGAAGGACTTCAATGGGAATGATGCCATACAATCAGACTCCAAATCTTCTCTTATTTTTTATCAGGAATTTCTTCTACAGAAGCTCTTTTCTTATCAATTCTGAATAGTAACCATGATATGGATGAATGTAATGGATGAATGGCCTACATGAGGTATGCACATGAATGCAAGGTGAGGGCCAATTGGGGAATAAATAAGTTGGACAAATTTTGGGGTGCAACAATGTGTAGGATGATTATCAGGCATTGCTTGTACAATTTTTGAATATTAATCCTCAATATACTCCAAGACCGGGAGACCGCTTCATCCGGATGTGAATTTTTATCTTTGGAGTGAAGTCACTAGCGGCAAGGGGCCTAACGGGTGTTTTTTTGGTGGTGGAAATTTGACAGATACCTTGAGACCAGATGATAGAACTCTATATCAAAGAGTTATTGACGGGGAAGGAGGTTCACGTCCCGTAACTTTGACACCGGAACAACGAGAAACTGTAAGAAAATTAGCGATAAATGATGCGAGACGCGATACGGCGGAACGTGAAGCGGCTTTGAAGGCCCAAATGGAGGCAATGTAGAGTGAGCATCAACGGCATATGGAAGTCATGACAAAGAGACAATCTGATATGGATGCCCAAATGCGGTAATTTATGCAATCGTTTGGTGGAAACTAAAATATGGGTGGTTATGTGCCGACTGATCAGGAAAACGGAAATGATGATGAGTTTCCTGACCAGGACTTAATGATTTAATTTAATTTTTATTTTGTTTTTGCTTTTGATTTTGAATTTGTATAAAATATTAATTAATTTATTATATTTAGTAATATTTGGTTTATAATTTTAGTTTATTAATTTAATTTATATATTTTAATATATTTAGTTTATTAATTTAATTTATCAATTTTAATATATTTAGTTTATTAATTTAATTTAATATATATATATATATATATATATATATATATATATATATTAATTACATTTAAATTTTAAAAAAAATAGTGATGTGATTTACATGTTACTAAATAGTGACATAGAAATCACGTCGCAGTTATTCAAAAAAAAAAAAAAAAAGAAATCACGTCGCAACCTTTAAATATCCATTAGAATTTTTATTTAATAATTGCAATTTTTAGTGACGTGATTTATATGTCACTAATTAGTGACATGAAAATCACGTCGCAATTGAAGATTCTCTTTCTGCACCAAACTTGCTACGTCTGCTCTGACCCAAATTGTATGAATATGTGGTCCAAATTTAGCGACGTGATTTTCACTTCAATAAATAGTAAAGTGAAAATCACATCATTATTGGGTTGCCACTAGGGATGCTCATGGACGGTTTTTGTCCATAACCAATCCATATCCATATATTATCCATTTGGTATAACCGGATTTTAAAACCAATTTTCATAACCGGATTTATTTTTTCAAAACCGGTTATAAACCGGATATCCATGACCAAATTTTATAACCGGATTTAAATTTAAAATTTTCATTTTAAATTAAGTTATTAAAATATTATTTTTTTTGTAAAATCGACTTTTCATATTTTTTAAAGACACGATTTTTCAAAAAAACTCGAATTTTTTCGTTTTTTCAAAATACTCGATTTTTTGTTTTTACGGGAAAAAAACTCGATTTTTTCGTGTTTCCAAAAAAAAAACTCATTTTTTTTGTGTTTCCAAAAAAACTAGATTTTTTTGATTTTTAAAAAAAAACTCGACTATTTAGTTTTTTTCAAAAAAAATTCGATTTTTTATTTTTTCAAGAAAAACTCGTTCTTTCATATTTCTGAAAAACTCAATTATTCGTGTTTCCGAAAACTCAATTTTTCATTTTTTTTTTCGAAAAAAACTCGATTTATCATTTATTTTAGAAAAACTCAGTTTTTTCGTATTTCCAAAAAACTGAATTTATTCGTATTTCCAACCAACTCGATTTTTTCGTATTTAAAAAAAACTCAATTTTTCAATTTTTCAAAAAAACTCGATTTTTTGTATTTCTGAAAAACTCATATTTTTGGTATTTTCAGAAAATTCGATTTTTTCGAACTTTCAAAAAATTCGATTTTTCATTTTTAAAAATAATAGACCACTTAAATTTTTATGTTGGATATGGTTATCCAAAATATGGATTTGGTTAAAACCATATTAATAATATATCCAAAATATGAATTTGGTTAAAACCATATTGATAATTAACCAGTTTTTAATAACCGGTTATGGTTATGGATATGGATAAATCCAATAACCGGTTTATTTGAACATCCCTAGTTGCCACCTTGTCTCGTGCGGCGTAATATTTCATGTCGCAAATTTTGGTTTGTGATGTGTTTTTACACTTTGTGAGGTGATTTTCTTGTCACTAATGAGCTTTTTTTTTGTAGTGTTATTCTAACAATCACATAATTTTTTTGTTCAATTAATCATTAATAATAATTAAATAATTAATTTAAAAAACATAATAATAAATTAATATTCATTTAAAAAATATAATAATAAATTAATATTCAATTAAAATTAAGGGAAATGCTAACCAGTGCCCTCACAACAATGGTTAAGAGTAAG
Organism: Vicia villosa; assembly: GCF_029867415.1. Lineage (NCBI taxonomy): Eukaryota > Viridiplantae > Streptophyta > Magnoliopsida > Fabales > Fabaceae > Vicia > Vicia villosa. The sequence continues at coordinate 156,573,290 of NC_081182.1, read as the reverse complement.
ACTTTAAAAATAGTAAATTTATCTCGGTGATCTGCGTAATCAATGCCTCGAAAATTGAAAATTTAAATTTTCTATAAGATATTTTCTTTTTTTGAAATGCTTAACCATTGCCCTGAGGGCACTGGTTAGAAAGACCCTAAAATTAATAATAATTTTCGCAAAATTCATTTCACTGCCTCCATTTATGATCTCTCATTTTTTTAATTAACAAATAATTAAAAAAGTAATCCATTAAATCATAGCACTCAACACTAACTATCAATTATAACCACGAATTTGCTTTCGGTATAAATTTATCTCAATGGGAGTTGTCCACACCATTTTCTTTGTGCAAATTCATTATTTTCTCCTACGAGAGTTGTCCACACAATTTCCTTTTTGCAGATGTATTCTTCTTTTATTTCCTTTCTTTGATTATTCAATTACAGTAGTATTTTCAACACAACTAACAAATTTGTACTATCGTTATAATATGTTATTTATAATATTTTTGTGATTTTCTTTGTTAAGTTTATTCTTCATTATATTTTTATTATTATTATGATTTGTCTTTATTTTTGAATTTTTTATTGTTTTGAATTCTTAATTTTATTGTTGTTGGCTAATTTTTTATCAAGGTTTTTTAGTTACAAATTTTAATTATCACAAACTATACTTTTGGGTAAAGAAATTTGATTTTTTATTTCTTCAATTCTCATTTTTATTGTTATTTCCTATTTTTTAATCATTTCTTATAGGTACAAATTTTAAGTTATCACAAACGGTATCTTTTGGTAAAGAAATTGTTGAATATATTTTTTGAAATCAATCTTTAATGACTTTGGATATGTGCATGAATAGCTTAGAGTTTCTTATATTTTATCCATCTTTTTTTAAAGGTGGTCATTATAATAGTTTGTATTGGAATGAACAACCACCTTAAAGAGAAAATTTTAAATTATTAATACAATATTATGTATTTATTTTGAATTTTTTGAATACTTATTTTAGTTTATTTTGTGCGGAAAAGGGTAACTACTTTTAATGATAGTGATCAGGTTAAAACATTTTTTGTTCTCTAATTTATGTTTGAGTTTTCCCTTACAATATTGATATTTAGTTATATTAAAAATTTAAGTTAGCAATATCATATATGCTATCATAACCTAAATACAAGTGAATTGCTACTTTAAAATATATTTATGTCGGTTAATTATTACTGTTATTGTTATTATTATTATTATTTATTTATTCCAGTTTTACTAAAAATTCTTGCAAAAAAAAAAATTGCAAATACTTTAAATGGCAGTGATCAATATTAAAATGTCAAGAATTTTCCTCTAATATATGCTTGATTGAAATGTGTGACATTATTTTTATTCTAAATTTTATAAATATTTACCTCTATCTTACTTCATTTACCTTTCAATTAAATGTGTGACAAATATTATATAAATTTTATAAACTTTATAACAATTAATTTATATTCTAATCAAAGTATTCTAATCAAAAGTTGAAAATATTTATAACAATATATTCGACAATCAAAGTATTGTAATGAATTTTTCTCATTTATCCTGTCGATATTATTACAAAACCATATATTCCTATTATATTTAATAGTAGAGTTCATGAGTTTGTTTTAAAAATTATTATCAGGCCTCCTCATACAACAACTCATGTAACTCAAAAGATTCCTTCTCTCCTGCAAAATCATATACAACATGAGTTAGAAAATTGTTTGCCACAATTTTTAAAGTGGCAATGGAAAAAGAAAAGAGGGTGTTAAGAGTACTCTAACTCAAATACAAAAAGAATGAAAGATAACCAAAACAAGAAAAATATACACGACTAAACAATAATAAGAAAAGATACAATAGTAGAAAAGTTTAATCCGTACGAAACAAAAAGAATAACCCTCGAATAAAAGATCTAAATCAACAAAACTGGACGAGAGGAGCTAGCAATGATAACACAAGGAAAGTTCCATAACCCACTAATAAAAAGAGCACAAGGATCATATAATTTTAGCCAATAACCACTTATGTGAAGAAAATTTAACGTGTTTTACACCTTGATCAACACATATAACCTTGCAGAAGAAAATGTCACATTATGCAACTTTCACATGGCATATTTGGGGAATGGATTGGGGGACTTTAGCTTTCTAAAACTTTGGTAACTCCAACCCATTTGATACCAAGGCTAGAAATTGATCGTGCCAACAAATAAACCCAAAAATCCTAAAAATTAAGGATAGACACATTTGAGCTGGTGAGACAAACAATGTCTTGCAAACTCAATAGAGGACCAATAAACACAAAGGTAGTCTCATGACTATACCCCAAATTACTCTACAACGCAAAAGATTTTGATATGTCAAAATTTTATCTAACAAAAGTTGACATGACAAGAAAAAATATTTAAACGAGGTGAGATTCTTTTAGAATTAAAAGAATATCTCGGGAGAGGTCATGAAAAGAGGTGTATATCCGCTATCTTAAAGACCTAGATCCTCCACCATTATATCTCAAAAATTATAGACCAAGTACAATCCATAGAACTAGTAAGTCAAGGGTGCATTGCCTATCCAAAAATCATGTCAAAAAGGACATATATAGGACATTTTCAACCTCATTGACAACATTTTCAAAGAACTAATATAAATTTGTATTTAACTTAGATCTCAACAGAGATACATCTCTTCACCAAGCATAACAAAATGAAACACACGTTGTTTCTTAAGGACCCATCTTTGATTGTAAGTGGGTAATGAGAAATCATGATCTTAAGTTATTTTATATAAATTCCTTTACCAACATTACACTTAACATTGTTCCATGTGCGTTAATCAAGGGGGCATGGAACAAAGTTAGGTGCACTAATTGCTCAAAGAAATACATTATATTATATTATATAAGCGAAATGATAACTATATATAAAATCAAATGTCTCACCATGACAGGAGGATCTGGATGAGCATGATGATGATGGTGAGTTTGTTGAGGACCAAAATCATGACTATGACCCCGACCATGACGATGGCGATAGTTTGTAGGGTTGTTGGCCACATTCCTATCATTCCCAACGCTGAGACGCCTGACTTCAGTTAAATCTGTTTTATGATTCTTCTTGTTTTCACGAGCTTGGTTGAACACCATGGAGTAGTCTGTAGGCACTCCTTTAGGTTTATTTTCCCACCCTCCAAATTGTGGCACAGACATCTTAACCGGCTTCTTCTGCACATGCATAACACATTTTAACTTAGTAACTTAATCATTTTCCACAATGAAATTCATATAGTATATTATATATACTTTATATATTTTAAGTCTAAATTAAACCATTTCGCTTGTATTGGTTAGTACCCCCTTTGATCAACGCACATTAACCGTTACAAGTAAATGGTTTCAAACTCCAATACATAATTGATAATGATTATATCATCTTGGGCTTTTATTGGTTAACACCCCCAAGATTAACGCACATCAACCAATACAAGCCCAAGATAACGACTTAAATTTTTCCATATTCTATCCCTTGGATTATTAAATCTATATATTATCTCTATACTATAAATGATGAACCTGCTGCATCAAGAAAAATTTTATTAGATGTTTTTAATGATTATAAAATTAGGATCAGAAATAGCATAAAACTTTATGGATTATATGTATAATATCATCCAGCAGCAATGAGATCTACACCACAATATAAATGTTTATTTATTTAAAAGATTTAGACTTACCTCCCATCGTTCCATGGTTGATTCAAAAGCTGAGACAAACCCTTGAAATATTATATATATTCAGGCCTTAAAGCACTTTTAGAGCCTGATTGAAAAAGGGTTGGAATTTTCTTGCAATGAGAAAAATAAACTGGAACTATATAAATGAGACTAGGATACTATTTAATTTAATAAATTTCTATTCTCCTGTCATATTGTTAATTGCCAGCTTCAACAAGAGTACGAATAAGGGTCTCCTTTAGTTATGAACTGTTCATTGCTAATTGGAAGATTACCCATATATAGACATATACGCTCATTTTACCTGGAAAAAAAGAGATTTACAGATACAAAGTTGTATTTTTACATAACAAATTTGATATCCAAATCCTACCCAAATATATATATATATATATATATATATATATATATATATATATATATATATATATATATATATGGGAGCGTATCCAGTGAGAACTGATATCTATTGTGAGAAACGAGAACTATCAATATCAATCGTCAGATTTAATTGACGCCTAAGATTTACAACTTCCATATCAAGAACAACATACTGAATATTTTCTATTATGCTTAACATTTAAATATTCTATAAAAAGAAATTCTTACTATAAATATTTTTATTTTTTAATTAAATTATTGTTAAAATATTTTTTATAAACATACTTAATACTTAATATTTAATATTTAGTTAGAATATTATAAGTACAAATTACAGCTCAAATGTATTCAATTTTTTTATTTAAAATTAAAATTTTTTAAACTTTAGATATTTTTCATACTAAAAGAAGAATTCAGAAATAAAATATCAGGAAAATAGTAGAAAAATTTTTGTTTTGTTTTTATTTTTAATATTAGGAAGATAAGTAAATAGGTTATGCTTCTAGTGTTAAAATTATGTCATTTAATTTTTTTAAATATTAACTCCTATATAATTAATTTAAAAAATCATATTTTAACATTGTATCTCACATTTTATATAACTATATTTTTTCACAATTTATTTTGGGTAAATAAATTGTTCAGGACTTAATTTTAAAAGCAAACATAACATACAATATTTGAATATCAATATACTAAAGATTACTAAGTAAAATATTTAATACTAATTACATATTTCATTCCTTAAATTATCAAAAATTAAAAATAATTTATTAGCAATCTTAATTATAATGATTAAATTGTTATTAAAATATTGAGAGTCTTGTTTGATTTCAAAAGTAATTTTAGAAAAATTTATTCAACGAAATAAATTGTGGAAATATATACTTATTTTTTTTATAAAATTAATTTTCTAAGAGTTAAAATGTTTAAATAAAATCAAATGCTATATTTTTTAAAAAATATATATTTTTACTAGAAAGAGTAGTAAATAATTTATGCTACTAACTATTTTAAATTAATATAATATTGACCTTTTAAAAAGTAATAATACTATTTTTCTGATTTTTTATTTTTTTAAATCATCTTTTAGTATTGAAAAATATTTAAAATTTAAAAATGATACTGAATATGTTTAAGTTATATTTTGTAGATATAATATTCTAACTAAATATTAAGTATGTTTATAAAAAACATTTTAATAATGATTAAATAAAAAATAAAAATATTTATGGTAAGAATTTCTCTTTATAGAATATTTAAATATTAAGCTTAATAGAAAATAATCCAATATGTTGTTCTTGATGTGGAATTTTTAAATCTTAGACGTCAATTAAATCTGACGATTAGTATTGATAGTTCTCGTTTCTCACAATAGTTATCAGTTCTCACCGGATACGCTCCCTATATATATATATATATATATATATATATATATATATATATATATATATATATATATATATATATATATATATATATATATATATATATATATATATATATATATATATATATATATATATTAAAGTTGTTAAGTCATTGAAGTATATTTTGGAACCAAAATTAGGGTTATTTGAATAATTTTAGTTATTAATATTTATTTATTATTAATAATTAAAATTCTATTTTTAATGATTGTTATTTTCATATTCCTACTTCATTGCTACCTTTCCATGTATATAGCACGTTCCTTTTAGATTCATGTGAATCTCCCGAGATTTGCGAGCGGAGCGGGTAAGTTTGGAGGAAAGGCGTATTTCGCGACAAAGGGGTTGAGGCTAGCAGTGGCGGTTTTGCGGAGAGGAAGAACGAGGGTATGAATTTCAATACAGGGGCTCGAAGGGAAAATCATTCTTATGGTGACATCGTGATAGGCTCAAGTGCGAAAGTTGTGAAGGAGTTAGGTTTCAAAGCGGCTTTTTCTTACACATCTTGCGAAGAGCAAAAACTGAGATTCCAGAAGGCTTTTGTGGGCAAAACGATTTTACCAGGAGCAGCTTATAATGTTCAGGTTCACTTGGAGATGGAAGGTATTTTTGCAGTCAAGGTCTCTCCGCTAGGTGGTAATCTATGTCTGTTGGAAGAGTTAGAGAAAGGTTTCGTTGAGGATTTTCAGGGGTCGAATGATTGCTGGTGGAGCCCTTGGTTTAGCGAGGTAAAGAGATGGGAGGAAAAATCGGTTGATGAACACAGAGACGCGTGGGTGAGGGTATACGGCATCCCTGCTATTGCGTGGCAATCAGACTTCTTTGTTTCTTTGGCGGAGTTTTGGGGATTGTTTTCGTGTATTGACGAGAAGACGGCGGAAGGCAAGGTCCTTGATGTTGCTAGAATTCTGCTTAAAGTTCCAGTTCATTTCATTTTCCCGGATTTTATTCACGTCTCAATTGATGGTCGATCTTTCAAGCTGTCGATCAGGGAGGATGCTATGGGTCAATTCAGGCTTTCTCCAAGTAAACCTAAATCTCCTTCTTCCTCTGATGTTGATTCTTCGGAATCTGAAAACAATAGCTATGACCTCGACCTAGCTTTTAAGTCTGAATTTTCTGAGGAAAGCGTTAGACATTGTTCCTCTTCTGATAGTGCTTGTAGAAACAGTCCTATTTTGTGTCTTGTTTCGCCGGTTCGCACTGCTATTCCTGTGGGTTCTGTTTTTTCGGGGGAGGTGGGTTGTGATGGCAGGGGCATTTTGATTGGCAGTAATGGTGATGGAAGGAAGGTTGAGACGGTGGCATCTGAGGGGTCGGGGGAAAGAGTTGAAGCTCTTTCCAGTTCTGGTGAGGGGAGAAAGTATGTGGTAGTGGGGTCTGAGGGGTTGGCGGACAGGGGTGGAGTTTTTTCTGTTATTGTGTTGGTTTCTCTCCGTATCGAAGGAAGTGGGTATGGAGGTAACAACTATGTTTTAGGGAATTTTGATGGTGAATTATGTCGCCTTCGGAAGTTTCGGGATATACAAGGAGGAGGGGATCAGTTTGAGGGAAGTGTTAATTTGAAGATGGGTGACTCATTAGAGGAGTCTTATAAAGGTGGAAAGAAGAAAATAAGAATGAAGTGTTTGAATGGTGTGGGAGGTTTAGGTAAGGGGTGTGTGAACAAAAGAAGGAAAGGGAAGGAAATTAAAAGAACAAGTGGCAGGAACAATATGGAGAAGTTGCGTGAGGTTAACAAGAAGGGCTCCTTAGAGAAGTTTATCCATAAAGAAGGTGATGGTCAAGATAGTAATTCAGTTTCTTTGTTCTACGGCACTCAAGGGGAGGATTCCGATATTAGAAGAAGCAATTCTAGACAATGGGAGTTTTTGAACAATGATGATCCCGGTAAATTATGGTCGGCTATAGTGGCATTGGGTGTTGTGGATGAGAAGGGGCGTAGCAAACTTCTAACTAGAATTGAGGATCTAGAAAGAGGGAAGGACATAGAAGGGAAGGCATGGAGGGTGTTAAACAATGATTCTTAATGATTATTGGTTCTTTTAATATTAGAGGGGGTATGAATGTTCTCAAGAGAAGGAGAATTTCGTCTTTGATCAAGAGGGGAAACACGGATATTTTTTTATTACAAGAGACAAAAATTGTGAGTATGGATGACGTGACGGCTAAAAGCTTTTGGAGAGATACAGAGGTGGGTTATTCTTTTTCCAATTCTTTGGGGAGATCGGGGGGAATCCTAACCATTTGGAATAAGGAAGTAGTCGACGTCGAGAATAGCTTTAAAGGGGACGGTTTTTTGGGAATCAAGGTGAGGTGGAAAAAATAAGTCTATTACGTGGTGAATGTTTATTCTTCTTGTGAGCATAGAAAAAAGAAAGTATTGTGGAAGGATCTTCTGGGTTTGATGGAGAAATTCAAAGATGGGGATTGGATTTTAGGAGGTGATTTTAATGCTATTAAAAATGGTGGAGAAAGAAGAGGAATGGCGGTTTTGGAGAATCAAAGAGAGATGAATTTATTCGCGGAATTCATTGACAAGACTCTTTTGGTGGACATACCTTGTAAAGGGAAGAAATTTTCTTAGTTTAGTGGTGACGGCAAGTCGAAAAGTAGAATTGATCGGTTCCTTTTATCTAGTAAGGTTGTGAATAGATGGGAGGTGATTGGTCAATTCATTGGAGACCGGGATGTTTCGGATCATTGTCCTATTTGGGTGAAGTTGGATAAGGTTAATTGGGGGCCTAAACCTTTTAGATTCAATAATGAGTGGTTTTCTTTTGAGTCTTTTATTCCGTTTGTGGAGGGTGAGTGGAAGGGTATGAAGATAGAGGGAAGAGGTGATTTTGTTTTAAAAGAAAAGCTTCGGCTACTAAAAGAGAAACATAAATGGTGGAATAAGGAGGTGTTTGGGAGGATAGAATTGGAGATGGGGGATGGGGTCCGGGAGATGAACTTAGCCGACGAGAATTTAATGGAGGATGATTACGCTAACTTTGACGAGAATATGTGCTTGAGAAGGGAACCTTGTGGTAGATTTTGGAAGAACTTAAGGTTAAAGGAAAATATGCTTCTTCAAAAATCTAGAGTGAATTGGCTTAAAGAGGGAGACAACAATAGTGGTTTTTTTCACAAAGTTATGAAACAAAGAAGAAGGATTATTCATTTAGGGCCTTTAAACCACGAGGGAGGGATGGTAGATTCGGTGGAGGAAGTGAGGGAAGTGGTGTTCAATCATTTTAATAAAAAGTATTATGAAGATGATATTGTGAGACCGACCTTAGACAGTATTCAAATTAGATTTATTAGTGGAGGAGAAGCATCGAGATTGAAAAACCTTTTCTTTAAAATGAGATAAAAGAGGCGGTGTGGAATTGTGGTGGGGAGAAAAGTCCGGGTCCGGATGGGTATTCTTTTTTGTTTCTAAAGAAGTGTTGGCATATTATCAAAGTTGATTTTCTTAATTTCTTCAAGTCTTTCTTTGAAGGAAATTTCATTTCAAGGGCAGTGTGTTCTTCATTCCTTACTCTTATTCCCAAGTGCAAAAATCCCTTGAGTTTGGACGATTATAGACCTATTTGTTTGGTGGGATGCATGTACAAGGTGGTGGCTAAGCTTTTGGCGGGTAGATTAAAGGGGGTGCTTAATTCGATCATATTTAATTCTCAAAGTGCTTTTGTTCCCGGAAGACAATTGTTGGATGGGGTTCTAGTGGCGAATGAGGTGGTGGATTTTGCTAGAAAAGAGGGAAAAAATTGCCTTCTTTTCAAGGTTGATTTTGAGAAGGCATACGATAAAGTTAAATGGAAGTTTTTAAGGTATAAGCTAAAAAGGATGGGGTTCGGTGATAAATGGATGAAGTGGATGGAGTTGTTGATTTTTAATAGTAAGATTTCGTTGCTTGTGAACGGGAGCCCTACGAAGGAGTTCTTTGTTCATAAGGGGTTAAGGAAAGGGGACCCTCTTTCTCTTTTCCTTTTTGTGTTAGTGGCGGAAGGATTAACGGGTCTTGTGAAGCAATCAATCCATGTTGGAGAACTCCAAAAGTTCACTCTAAGTGATTCTTGTAGTGTGGACATTCTTCAATTTGCGGATGACACGTTGATTATGGGAGAGGGAAATAGGAAACATGTCCGTGCTTTGAAAGCAGTCCTTAGGGCTTTCGAAATTGTTTCGGGGTTAGGAATTAATTTCCATAAAAGTAAATTAATAGGGATTAATTCTAACGATCACTTTTTGGATGCCGTGTCTCACTTTCTTTCTTGCAAGAGAGAGGAGTCTAGCTTTCATTTTCTTGGTATTCCGATTGGTTGTAATCCGAGGAAGGAATCTTCATGGAATCCTATTGTGGATAAAATGAAGTGTAGATTGGAAGGATGGACAAACCGTTTTTTGAATTTAGGTGGAAGAATTACTCTTTTGAAGTCCGTGCTTAGCTCATTAGCTATCTTCACCATGTCTTTCTACAAAATTCCGTCTAGAGTGGTGAAGATGTTTACTAGCATCCAAAACAAATTTCTTTGGGGGGGAGTGGAGGAAAAGAGAAATATTCATTGGGTAAAATGGAGCGATGTTAATATTCCTTTTGAGGAAGGAGGGTTAGGCGTGAAAAATATCAAATTGTTTAATTTTGCTTTCCTTTGCAAATGGAGATGGAGAATTCTTGAAGGAAGTAATTCTTTATGGTACAATGTTTTGAAATCTAGGTACGGTGACTTAACCTCTATTATTTGTGATGACGGTAGAGGTAGTAAAGTATCCTCTAATTGTTCCTTTTGGTGGAAGGATTTGGTAAAAGTTGGTTCCTCTTCCTTTAATGATCCCATTATTGACAAATGTAGATTTAAAGTGCATAATGGTTTCTCCACTCCGTTTTGGGAATCCTCTTGGTTGGATGAGAGACCCCTTAGAGAGGAATTTTCGGTTATATTTGATAAGTCGTGCTTGAAAAAGGTCTCGGTTGCGGCCATGGGAGGTTGGGAGGAGGGTAGATGGAAGTGGGGGGATTTAGGTGTGAAAGATGGGGGGTTGGGGGAATTCGGAGCCGATAGTGTGTATGGCGCTCTTAAGGGCCGGTTGATGGAATTCGGGGGTATGAAGGAAGGTAGGGATGTTGTGGTGTGGATGGGAAAGGCGGATACGGGTTCGAGCTTTTCGGTTGCCTCGTGTTACGATTTTCTTAGGCGGGTTCGGACACCTCATGGTCCTTTTGATATAAATCATGAGGCGTTTGGGATTCTTTGGAAATCGGAGGTTCCTTATAAAGTGAAGGCGTTGGGTGGAGACTTTTCCGTAATAGACTTCCTACTTTAGACCTCTTGTTGAGAAGAGATATGGCTATTCCCGCGGATAGTTTAAATTGTATTCTTTGCGACATTTGTGAGGAGAGCATGAGGCACTTCTTTTTTTCTTGTGGGGTGGTCAAGAAGGTGTGGTTGGAGGTAGCCGTTTGGGTGGGAAAAAAGGATAAGAATGAGGAAGATTGTAAAGCTAATTTTTTGGATTGGCATAACTTTTTCCGATCGAAGAAAGTGAAAAAAGGGAAGGAGGGAATGATTTGGCTTGCTTGTGTTTGGGCTCTTTGGATTCTTAGAAACGATGTTCGTTTTCGGAAGGATAAGTGGAATGTTAACTGTAACGCCCGTAAATGTGTTTTTCTGATTAATTGTGATGTTTGCTACATTTTCCTAATTTTACCGTTTGAGTCGAGTCAGTCGGTAAATATTAATTATGCTAATATTTTAATTATTACTTTCCATGTGTGTAATTATTAGGTTTTGGGTGTTAATTGGTTAGAATTAATGTTTAGTGACATTTGGGCCAAAATTAGAATTAATGAGAGTTAAGTGGGTGAAAATGAGAAGTAGAGAAATAGAAAGAGATATAGAGAGAAAAAGAGATATTTTGATATAGAAAGAAAGAGAGATATTTTGGAGAGAAAGAAAGAAACTTGTGAAGAGAAGAGAAGAAGAGAGTTGTAGAATCCAAACCAAGCTAGAGCCAAGAATCCAACCAAGGTAAGGGGGATGAATATAGTTTATCTTGATTGTATGATCCTTGTAGTTTGTTTTTGTTCTTGTTCTTGAACATTTTCTATGCTTTTGCCAAAAATGTTAGGTTATGAGTTTTTTGAGTTTTGAAGTTATGAATATGATTTTGTGGTGTGTATGTGTTGTATGAAGATAGATATCTTCATTGATCATGGTTGCTTTACATTTCTCCATGTTTTATAATTGATGAAGGAATTATTAGGTTATTTTACATTTAGTGAATGAACCATGAATCATTGGTTGTTAGCATGAATATATGGCATGTATGGATTGTGTAGGAGGTGTAGGGAAGTTCACATGAGGTTTTGGGATGGTTGATTTGGGTTTAGCAGGTCTGTTGCAGGACTGGTTTTTCTCAGTTTTCGCAGGTTCGCTAAGCGGCCCTGGGTCCGCTAAGCGGAAGAAGATATTTTTGGAAATTTCGCAGAAACCGCTAGTGCGCCGCTAAGCGGAGCTTCTTGCATTTTTTTTATTTTGCTACTGGAATGTTCGCTAAGCGACCAGTTGCGACCCGCTAAGCGGCCAGTGCTGGAACTTGTTTTTCCAAACTTCGTTTTGCTCTATCTTTTGAACCGGAGGTCGTTTCTATGTGTCGTTCGAATCGTTATGAAGCTTATTGAGCATGCTTTATGATAAAGAGGAGTGTATTGGTGGTTGAATGAATTTTTCATAAATGTATTTTGTGAAATGATATTTGCTAATCAAGTATGTTTTGACGGTATATGTGTGCTGTGTGAATTTGAACGCCCGAGTGACAATTTTGGTGATGTATCCGTGTGGATTAATATAACCGGTGTGATGTGGATATGTGACCGAATTATATTATTGTTGTTGTTGTTGTTGTGTAATCGAGTCGTTTGTATGCACAGCATAACATTTCAATACGTTAATGGCGGAATGCTGTTAACAGATGCGGGCATGGTTACCAGTAGGAGCTTAATGCTCGGTAACGGTATATTAGCCTGAGTGGCAAGAGGTCATCAGTGGGAGCTGCGTGCTCGATGACGACAGCCTGCGGGCTTCCTGAGTGGAATAAAGTCCCAGCATAATGCTTGGCAGGTGTTTTTGTCATAATGACAAGGAGGAGTTTTACTCCGGATTTGGTACCACATGCATACACATAGTCGAGTCTCATTCATCATCGTCAGTCTTTATAATTATGTTATCATTCATGTACCGCATTACTTATATATTGACTGTGGTTGACTTGTTGGATTATCTTGTTATATGATTCTTAATGATATTTGTTGGCATTACTATATTGATCATGCTTTCATTATGAATTATATTCTCACCCTTCTGCCTTAATGTTACCTACTCGTGGGTAATGTGCAGGTGATCCGCAAGTGTAGGTGCTCTCATTGTAGTCGTCCGTTTTGGTGTCGTCCGCTCGTGATACGTAACACCTAGGGGGGGATCGAACACTTATTTTGTAGATAATGCTTATAGGACCCTTTTGATGTATATTTGATCCTTTAGATGCATTCGTATTATGTATTTTGGATACCTTCTCATGCGATGTATTTTGGAGGAATGTTGTGGATATTTTGTTACCGATGCATTTATATAAGTGTGAATACATTTAGGTGTTTATGGATATCCGTCCTCTTTGATTATTTGTGTTACGCATCTTTTGCGAGTATGTTATGTTTGGTTATGTGGTTACTTAAGTGTAACGCCCTAATTGTTTTTATGAATTTAATTTTTATACTCTGATATTTGTACCTATATGCCTGGGTAGAATTGGGGTGTTACATTAGTGGTATCAGAGCGGGTCGGTCTTGTTCGACCAAGTGTCGTGTCGTTTGGTCTAACAATTCTTGTGTTATTCTTTGGGCTTACTTCTCTTGGTGTTATTGTGAAGTTTAGAGATGGCAAGACGTAATGACGCTGCTATTGCTGCTGCATTGCAAGCTATGGCTGAAGCTATGCATACGGATGAGAATGCAAGGACTCGGAGTTTAGCGACTTTCCAGAGGGAGAATCCTCCTGTGTTTAAGGGAACGCATGACCCCGAGGGAACCTTGACTTGGATGAAGGAGATGGAGAGGATCTTTCGTGTGATGGATTGCACGCAAGAGCAGAAAGTCAGGTATGACACTCATCAGTTAGCTGTGGAGGCTGATGATTGGTGGCTGGAGACTTTGGCAAGGTTAGAAGCAACCGGTGAAGAGATTTCCTGGACGGTGTTCAAGAGGGAGTTTTTGAGGAAGTATTACCCGGAGGATGTCCGTGGAAAGAAAGAGACTGAGTTTCTAGCGTTGGTTCAAGGCAACATGTCTGTGTCTGAATATGCGGCAAAGTTTAATGAACTTGTGAAATTCTACCCACACTTTGTTGGTGAGGGGGCAGAATTTTCTAAGTGCACTAAGTTCGAGAATGGGTTGCGTTCTGATATCAAGAAGGCGGTAGGTTATCAGAAGATTCGGGTGTTTCCAGATTTGGTGGACAGCTGTAGGATTTATGATGAGGATAATAATGCTCATCATAAGGTGATTAATGAAAAGAGGAACAAAGGTCCGCAGAATCGTGGGAAGCCGTATGATGGAGGGAAGGGTAAGCAAAGGATGAATTATGGACCAAGGTTTAGTGGGGGAGATGCTCCTGCTAAGATTGTATGTTTTAAGTGTGGTAAACCTGGCCATAAAAGTAATGTCTGCAATGGTGACGCGAGGAAATGTTTCAAGTGTGGGAGGGCAGGACATATGTCATCCGACTGTACGTTCAAGGGAATAGTGTGTTTTAATTGTGGTGAAGAGGGACACATGAGCGGTCAATGTCCGAAGAAGAAAGTTCAAGCTGGTGGGAAGGTGTTTGCGTTAGCTGGAACTCAGACGGATAAGGGTGATCGACTGATCAGAGGTACTTGTTTTATTAATGGCATTTCTTTAATTGCTATTATTGATACGGGTGCTTCGCATTGTTTTATAGCCGATGATTGTGTTAAAAGATTAGGTTTTGTTATGTCTGATTTGGGTGGTGAGATGGTTATCGATTTACCAGCAATGGGGTCGGTGACTACTTCTTTGGTTTGTAAGAATTGTCCGGTATCAATCTTCGGTAAGGACTTTACTGTTGATTTGATTTGTTTGTCGATGAACGAGTTAGACGTGGTTCTGGGAATGGATTGGTTGATGAATAATCGTGTCCATATCGATTGTTATCATAAGTTAGTGAGGTTTCCATTTCTTGAGAAGGATGTGGATTTTGATGTCTTATCTACCAAGGAGTTGAATCGACTGTTAGAAGATGGGGCACAATTGTTTGGTGTGTTTGCATCGTTGACTGTGGAGAGTCGAGCTGCAGTTGGGGATTTTCCAGTAGTGCGAGAATTTCCCGAAGTGTTTCCTGAAGACTTTTCTGATGTGCCGCCAAGGAGAGAGGTGGAGTTTTCCATAGATCTAGTTCCTGGTACGAGGCCTGTTTCTATGGCGCCATATAGAATGTCGGCATCAGAGTTAGTGGAATTAAAGAAACAATTGGAAGAGTTGCTAGCAAAACATTTTGTGAGGCCTAGTGTTTCATCATGGGGAGCTCCAGTTTTGTTGGTAAAGAAGAAGGATGGAAGCATGAGGTTGTTGTTAGAACAAGATTTGTTCTTATCAATTATCTTAGTTTTGATGATAACAATAATATGAATTTTGCTTAAGATAATATGGTACTCTAATCCAATGCAATTTCCCTTTCAGGAAATATATATAAAGAGTACGCATAATTCAGCGCTCAGAAGTTGTGTCTCAAATGGTTCAGCATGCAACATCAGAACATGGTCTGGCAAGACATCAGAAGATGGTCGAAGCAGAATCAGAACATGGGTCTATGGAGGCATCAGAAGAACATGAGATCAGAAGCACTGAAGATCAGAAGATGGTATCACGCAACAGAAGCACTTCAAGATCAGAAGATCAGAAGATGCTATGCACCAAGCTGTTTTGACTCTGATGATATTCAAACGTCGTATTCACAAACATCAGATCAGAAGGAAGTACAGGTGGCAGACTACGCTGACTGACAAAAGGAACGTTAAAGCTACTAAAGGCAACGTCAGTAGACACAGCGTGAACAAGGCTCGAGGTAGTTGACAAAAGCGTATAACATTAAATGCAATGCTGTACGGAACACGCAAAGCATTAAATGCACTCAACGGTCATCTTCTCAACGCCTATAAATATGAAGTTCTGATGAGAAGCAAGGTTACCAATTCTTAACAACTCTGAACGAAAATAAACTTGCTGAAACGCTATTTAATCAAAGCTCAGAATCTTCATCAACTCACTACATTGCTGTTGTAATATCTTAGTGAGATTAAGCTTAAACGATAAGAGAAATATCACAGTTTGTGATTATAGCTTTTAAGAAGCATTTGTAAACTCTTGAATAGATTACATTAAGTTGTAAGGAACTAGAGTGATCGTGTGATCAGTATACTCTAGGAAGTCTTAGCAGTTGGCTGAGCAGTTTGTAACTAGAGTGATCAGGTTGATCAGTAGACTCTAGAAAAGTCTTAGAAGTTGTCTAAGCAGTTGTTCCTGGAGTGATCAAGTTGTGATCAGAATACTCTAGAAGACTTAGTCGTGGACTAAGTGGAAAACCATTGTAATCCGTGCGATTAGTGGATTAAATCCTCAGGTTGAGGTAAATCATCTCTGCGGGGGTGGACTGGAGTAGCTTCGTTAACAGCGAACCAGGATAAAAATAATTGTGCAATTTATTTTTATCGTCCAAGATTTAAAGTCACACTTATTCAATCCCCCCCTTTCTAAGTGTTTTTCTATCCTTCAATTGGCATCAGAGCGCCGGTTCTAAGGTGCAAGCACTTAACCGTGTTTAGAAAAGATTCAGGAAGAGAAAAACGCTTCATTTAAAAGATGGCTGGTGAAACTCCGACAAATCCACCTGCATCTACATCTGGCTCTGCTGAGCAATACAACGGTAACAATGGTTATACAAGACCGCCGGTATTTGAGGGTGAAAACTTTGAATACTGGAAAGATAAACTGGAAAGTTACTTTCTTGGTCTAGATGGTGATCTATGGGATCTTCTGATGGATGGTTACAAACATCCAGTAAATGCCAGTGGCGTAAAGCTGACAAGGCAAGAAATGAATGATGATCAAAAGAAGCATTTCAGGAATCATCATAAATGCAGAACTGTTTTGCTGAATGCTATTTCTCATGTTGAGTATGAGAAAATATCAAACAGGGAAACAGCCTATGATATATATGAATCCTTGAAAATGACTCATGAAGGAAATGCTCAAGTCAAGGAGACAAAAGCTCTTGCCTTAATCCAGAAGTATGAAGCCTTCAAGATGGAGGATGATGAAGACATTGAAAAGATGTTTTCGAGATTTCAAACTCTGACTGCTGGATTGAGAGTTCTTGACAAAGGATACACCAAGGCTGATCATGTAAAGAAGATCATCAGAAGCTTACCCAGAAGATGGGGTCCTATGGTGACTGCATTCAAGATTGCAAAGAATCTGAATGAAGTTTCTCTGGAAGAGCTGATCAGTGCCTTGAAAAGCCATGAGATTGAGCTGGATGCAAATGAGCCTCAAAAGAAAGGTAAATCTATTGCATTAAAATCTAATATCAAGAAATGCACTAACGCGTTTCAGGCCAAAGAAGAAGATCCTGAAGAATCAGAATCTGAAGAAGAAGATGAACTGTCCATGATTTCCAGAAGGGTAAATCAACTCTGGAAGAGCAAGCAAAGGAAGTTCAGAGGCTTCAGAAGTTCAAAGAGATTTGAACATGGAGAATCTTCTGATGAAAGAAGATCTGACAAGAAGAAGGTCATGTGCTATGAATGCAATGAGCCAGGACACTTCAGAAATGAATGTCCAAATCTTCAGAAGGAAAATCCCAAAAAGAAGTTTCATAAGAAGAAAGGTCTTATGGCAACCTGGGATGAGTCAGAAGATGATTCAGAAGATGAGCAGGCTAACTGTGCGCTGATGGCGACAGAAGATGACGGATCAGAATCTACATCAGAATCAGATTCTGAAGAGGTATTTTCTGAACTTACTAGAGATGAGTTAGTTTCCGGATTAACTGAACTTCTGGAATCCAAGTCTCAGATTTGTATTAAATACAAAAAGCTGAAAAAGCTATTTGAATTTGAAACAAAGAGGCTTGAGTTGGAAAATTCTGAATTAAAAGATAAACTTTTAAAATTATCCAATGATGTTGGATCTCCTTCTAATTCAGAAAAATCCACTCCTAGTCTAAACCATATTCTGAAAGAATATGATTTAAGTTTCAGGAAGTTCTTATCTAGAAGTATTGACAGAAGTCAGCTAGCTTCTATGATATATGCCGTATCCGGAAACAAAAGAGTTGGCATTGGTTATGAGGGTGAAACCCCATACAAACTTGAACCTGTTGATGAAATGAAACTCACATACAAGCCATTGTATGATCAGTTCAAGTATGGCCACTCTCATGATATTAGGCACACTTCACATGCACAAAGTTTTCACATAACACACACCAAGAAGCATGTGACACAACCTAGGAAATATCATGAAACTCATATTAAAAATTATCATGCTGTTCCTCCTATTGCTTATAATGTCAAACCCAAGTTCAATCAGAACTTGAGAAAATCTAACAAGAAAGGACCCAAGAAAATGTGGGTACCTAAGGATAAGATTATTCCTATTGCAGATATCCTTGGCTGCAAGAAGGACAAAGCACAACATGTCATGGTACCTGGACTCTGGATGCTCACGACACATGACAGGAAGAAGGTCTATGTTCCAAGACCTGGTGCTTAAGTCTGGAGGAGAAGTCAAGTTTGGAGGAGATCAGAAGGGCAAGATAATTGGCTCTGGAACTATAAAGTCTGGTAACTCTCCTTCCATTTCTAATGTACTTCTTGTAGAAGGATTAACTCATAACCTCTTATCTATCAGTCAATTAAGTGACAATGGTTATGATATAATCTTCAATCAAAAGTCTTGCAAGGCTGTAAATCAGAAGGATGGCTCAATCCTATTTACAGGCAAGAGGAAGAACAACATTTATAAGACAGATCTGCAAGATCTTATGAGTCAGAAGGTGACTTGTCTTATGTCTGTTTCTGAAGAGCAGTGGGTCTGGCACAGGAGATTAGGTCATGCTAGTTTGAGAAAGATCTCTCAGATTAACAAACTGAATCTTGTCAGAGGACTCCCTAATCTGAAATTCAAATCAGATGCTCTTTGTGAAGCATGTCAGAAGGGCAAGTTCTCCAAACCTGCATTCAAGTCTAAGAATGTTGTTTCTACCTCAAGGCCATTAGAACTCTTGCACATTGATCTGTTTGGACCAGTCAAAACAGCATCTGTCAGAGGAAAGAAATATGGATTAGTCATCGTAGATGATTATAGTCGCTGGACGTGGGTAAAATTCTTGAAACACAAGGATGAGACTCATTCAGTGTTCTTTGATTTCTGCATTCAGATTCAATCTGAAAAAGAGTGTAAAATCATAAAGGTCAGAAGTGATCATGGTGGTGAATTTGAGAATGGATCCTTTGAAGAATTCTTCAAAGAGAATGGTATTGCCCATGATTTCTCTTGTCCTAGAACTCCACAACAAAATGGAGTTGTAGAGCGAAAGAATAGGACTCTGCAAGAAATGGCCAGAACCATGATCAATGAAACCAATATGGCTAAGCATTTCTGGGCAGAAGCAATAAACACTGCATGCTATATTCAGAATAGAATCTCTATCAGACCTATTCTAAATAAGACTCCCTATGAATTGTGGAAGAATAAAAGGCCCAACATTTCATATTTCCATCCTTTTGGATGTGTATGTTTTATTCTGAACACTAAAGATCGTCTTGGTAAGTTTGATTCCAAAGCTCAAAAATGTTTTCTTCTTGGATATTCTGAACGCTCAAAAGGCTACAGAGTATACAATACTGAAACATTGATTGTGGAAGAATCAATCAATATCAGGTTTGATGATAAGCTTGGTTCTGAAAAACCAAAGCAGGTTGATAATTTTGCAGGTTATGATATTGACATATCAGAAGTTGTTGAGCCAAGAAGCAATGCATCAGAAGCAGAGCTTCTCAGAAGCAAAGAATCTGAAGATCAAGTATCAGCTTCTCTGGAGGATCTAAGTATTTCTGAAGAACCATCTGTCAGAAGATCATCTAGACTCATCTCTGGTCATTCAGAAGATGTCATTCTTGGAAAGAAGGATGATCCAATCAGAACAAGAGCATTCCTTAAGAACAATGCAGACTGTCAATTAGGTCTTGTATCTTTGATCGAGCCAACTTCTGTTGATCATGCTCTAGAAGATCCAGACTGGATAATTGCTATGCAAGAAGAACTGAATCAGTTTACAAGGAATGATGTTTGGGATCTTGTTCCTAGACCAGATGGATTCAATATAATTGGTACAAAATGGGTCTTCAGAAACAAGCTCAGTGAGAAAGGTGAGGTGGTAAGGAACAAAGCCAGATTGGTGGCTCAGGGTTATAGTCAGCAAGAAGGGATTGACTATACAGAAACCTTTGCACCAGTAGCCAGGTTAGAGTCTATTCGTCTATTAATTTCTTTTGCCACTCAACATAACATCACTCTCTATCAGATGGATGTTAAGAGTGCCTTCTTAAATGGTTATATAGATGAAGAAGTTTATGTCCATCAACCTCCTGGTTTTGAAGACTCTATGTCTCCGAATCATGTGTTTAAACTAAAGAAATCATTATATGGATTGAAGCAAGCTCCCAGAGCTTGGTATGAACGCTTAAGTTCTTTCCTTCTAGATAATGGTTTCACTAGAGGAAAAGTGGACACTACTCTCTTTTGTAAAACCTTTGAAAAGGATATTTTAATCTGTCAAATATATGTAGATGATATTATTTTTGGAACATCTAATGCTACACTTGGAAAGGAGTTTGCTAAGTCTATGCAGGCTGAGTTTGAAATGAGCATGATGGGAGAACTCAAGTATTTCCTTGGAATACAAATAAATCAAACATCAGAAGGAACATATGTTCACCAAACCAAGTATGTGAAGGAACTTCTGAAGAAGTTTAATCTTCTGGACTGCAAAGAAGCCAAAACTCCTATGCATCCAACATGCATCCTAGGTAAGGATGAGGTAAGTAAGAAGGTAGATCAGAAGTTATACAGAGGTATGATTGGATCTCTTCTATATTTGACTGCTTCTAGACCTGACATTCTGTTCAGTGTTTGTTTGTGTGCTAGATTCCAATCAGATCCTAGAGAATCTCATTTAACTGCTGTTAAGAGAATTCTAAGGTATCTGAAAGGTACTACTAATGTTGGTTTAGTTTACAGAAAATCTAAAGAATACAACTTAGTAGGATTCTGTGATGCTGATTATGCTGGAGACAGAATTGAAAGAAAAAGTACTTCAGGAAGTTGCCAATTTCTTGGAAGTCATTTGATCTCTTGGTATAGCAAGAAGCAAGCAACTATTGCTCTATCAACAACAGAAGCAGAATATGTCGCTGCTGCTGGCTGTAGTACACAGATGCTCTGGATGAAGAGTCAGTTGGAAGATTATCAGATATTTGAGAGTAACATTCCTATATTCTGTGATAATACTTCTGCTATATGTTTATCTAAGAATCCTATTCTTCATTCAAAAGCTAAACATATTGAGATTAAACATCATTTCATAAGGGACTATGTTCAGAAGGGTGTTATTTCTTTAAACTTTGTGGATACAGACCATCAATGGGCTGATATCTTTACAAAACCCCTGGCTGAAGATAGGTTTAAATTCATTCTGAAGAACATCAGTATGGATCTATGCCCAGAATGAGAAGATGAGAAGTTCTTATATATGAGTATCTTCTGAAATGAAATGTGATTTTCCAATCAGAAGTTCTGATTGAAATCTTTTAGAAATTATGATTCGGTTATTACTAACGTTTCATTGTCTAAGTTGATTCAGAACCTCTTTTAAAGCAAAACAGCTGTTACGTTTTATCTCGGGATGGTAAACCTGTCGTTACTATTCATGGATAAACGCGCGTGCAGTTGAAGGGACGCCGACCATAGGTAACTGTGCTAGTCACCTCATTTGTCTTTATTATCTCTCCTCACGTCACGTAACATTAAATGCTAGTCTATGCTGTTTCTTTCTTTTCTTTGCATCTGTTTTGTTTCTGTGCATCTGATCTTTTCATTTTGTACTTCTGTACCCAATGGTTGAACCTTAATGAAATCATCTTCTTCCTCCATGTGTTCTGTTTTATTCATCTGAATCTTTTCTATTTTTTGATGATATGACAAAAAGGGGGAGAAATACTGTGATAAATGATTTGATTTAATCAGTTGCATTCACTAACAAGAACTGCAAGTTCTATATGGTTTAAGTGTTTTGCAGGTACAGAGAAGTGAAGTGAATCTTCAGAAGCAAACACTAGAAGCAAAACCATAAGAAGCGTTATTCTGTAAAAGGAATAAGCTCTTGGAAACTGAAGCAAGCTGAGTGCTGTCAAGCTTCAGGGATCAGAAGCACTGATAATAGAATTTGAATATCATTGTCTATCCTGTTCTGACAAAATTCTATTTGCTCTGATACATATAATGTTATGGCTCTGATACATTATTTGCTCTGATACATTATTTCAGCCTATATGGCTCTGATACATATAATGTGTTCAAACATACATTTTATGTTCTAACTCGTTCATGCTGACTTTTGTCGTTTAGTTTTTGTTCTGTAACATTTCAGGATGTAGAGATGCTCTGATGATGCTCTGGTACATTCAACAATGTTCTGATACAAATCTAGCATGAAGTGATGATTGGTAGACATTCAAAGTTCTGAAGCTATCCGAGGGAAGCAGAAATCAGAAGATGTGAATGTTCTAAAAGATCCAGAAAACTCAAGTTCTGAAGCTGTCCTGAATGGAAGCAGAAGTCAGAAGCTGTGAATGTTCTGAAGATCAAAGAAATTCAAGTTCTGAAGCTGTCCACGATGGAAGCAGGAATCAGAAGCTGTGAGTGTTCTAAGGATCTAAAGAAATTCAAGTTCTGAAGCTGTCCAATGGAAGCAGAAGTCAGAAGCTATGAATTCTCTGAAGGCAGAAGCTTATATGATCGTCTCTACCGAAATAATCAGGGAAGTCTTTTATCAAAGTTCTTCGAGTATTTATTTCAGGGGGAGATTATTTATCTCAGGGGGAGATTGTTAATCTCAGGGGGAGACATATTCATATGCTTATGCTATAGCTGTGTAATTTGTCTTTTGCCGTCTACTCTTTCTGATCGCAAATTCATATCATTTATATATGTTTTTGTCATCATCAAAAAGGGGGAGATTGTTAGAACAAGATTTGTTCTTATCAATTATCTTAGTTTTGATGATAACAATAATATGAATTTTGCTTAAGATAATATGGTACTCTAATCCAATGCAATTTCCCTTTCAGGAAATATATATAAAGAGTACGCATAATTCAGCGCTCAGAAGTTGTGTCTCAAATGGTTCAGCATGCAACATCAGAACATGGTCCGGCAAGACATCAGAAGATGGTCGAAGCAGAATCAGAACATGGGTCTATGGAGGCATCAGAAGAACATGAGATCAGAAGCACTGAAGATCAGAAGATGGTATCACGCAACAGAAGCACTTCAAGATCAGAAGATCAGAAGATGCTATGCACCAAGCTGTTTTGACTCTGATGATATTCAAACGTCGTATTCACAAACATCAGATCAGAAGGAAGTACAGGTGGCAGACTACGCTGACTGACAAAAGGAACGTTAAAGCTACTAAAGGCAACGTCAGTAGACACAGCGTGAACAAGGCTCGAGGTAGTTGACAAAAGCGTATAACATTAAATGCAATGCTGTACGGAACACGCAAAGCATTAAATGCACTCAACGGTCATCTTCTCAACGCCTATAAATATGAAGTTCTGATGAGAAGCAAGGTTACCAATTCTTAACAACTCTGAACGAAAATAAACTTGCTGAAACGCTATTCAATCAAAGCTCAGAATCTTCATCAACTCACTACATTGCTGTTGTAATATCTTAGTGAGATTAAGCTTAAACGATAAGAGAAATATCACAGTTTGTGATTATAGCTTTTAAGAAGCATTTGTAAACTCTTGAATAGATTACATTAAGTTGTAAGGAACTAGAGTGATCGTGTGATCAGTATACTCTAGGAAGTCTTAGCAGTTGGCTGAGCAGTTTGTAACTAGAGTGATCAGGTTGATCAGTAGACTCTAGAAAAGTCTTAGAAGTTGTCTAAGCAGTTGTTCCTGGAGTGATCAAGTTGTGATCAGAATACTCTAGAAGACTTAGTCGTGGACTAAGTGGAAAACCATTGTAATCCGTGCGATTAGTGGATTAAATCCTCAGGTTGAGGTAAATCATCTCTGCGGGGGTGGACTGGAGTAGCTTCGTTAACAGCGAACCAGGATAAAAATAATTGTGCAATTTATTTTTATCGTCCAAGATTTAAAGTCACACTTATTCAATCCCCCCCTTTCTAAGTGTTTTTCTATCCTTCAGTTGTGTATTGATTATCGCCAGTTGAACAAGGTGACGATTAAGAATAAGTATCCGCTTCCTAGGATTGACGACTTGATGGATCAGTTGGTGGGAGTCAGTGTGTTTAGCAAGATTGATTTAAGATCTGGTTACCATCAGATTCGGGTGAAGGAGGAGGATATTCAGAAGACTACGTTTAGGACTCGGTACGGGCATTATGAATTTTTGGTGATGTCGTTCGGGGTTTCTAATGCACCTGGTGTGTTTATGGAATATATGAATCGCATATTCCATGATCAGTTGGATAAGTTTGTTGTGGTCTTCATAGATGACATCTTGATTTATTCTAAGTCTCCGGAAGAGCATGAGGAGCATTTGCGTGTTGTGCTACAGGTTTTGAAGGAGAAGCAATTGT
The DNA here is from genome assembly GCF_029867415.1 of Vicia villosa. Classification (NCBI taxonomy): domain Eukaryota; kingdom Viridiplantae; phylum Streptophyta; class Magnoliopsida; order Fabales; family Fabaceae; genus Vicia; species Vicia villosa. Next base: position 156,548,796 of record NC_081182.1, on the reverse strand, counting down.
ATGCTGAGTTATCCAAGTGCGAGTTCTGGTTATCAGAGGTGAGTTTTCTTGGTCATGTGATTTCAGGTAACGGGATTGCAGTGGATCCATCCAAGGTAGATGCAGTGCTACAATGGGAGGTTCCGAGATCAGAAGCTTCTTAGGTTTGGCGGGTTATTATCGAAGATTCATAGAAGGCTTCTCGAAGTTGGCACTTCCGTTACCTCAGCTTACTTGCAAGGGTAAGGCGTTTATTTGGGACATAGTTTGTGAAAGGAATTTTGAAGAGTTGAAGAGAAGGTTGACTTCAGCTCCGGTTTTGGTTTTACGTGATCCTAAGGAACCGTTTGTGGTGTATTGTGATGCATCGCATATGGGGTTAGGTGGTGTTTTAATGCAGGGAGGTAAGGTGGTGGCTTACGCTTCGAGGCAGTTAAGGATTCATGAGAAGAATTATCCCACTCATGATTTAGAGTTAGCTGCGGTTGTTTTTGTATTAAAGATTTGGAGGCATTATCTCTACGGTGCAAGGTTCGAGGTCTTTAGTGATCATAAGAGTTTGAAATACTTATTTGATCAGAAAGAATTGAACATGAGACAACGTAGGTGGTTGGAATTCCTAAAGGACTATGACTTTAGCTTGAATTACCATCCTGGTAAAGCTAATGTGGTTGCTGATGCTTTGAGTCGGAAATCTTTGCATATGTCCGCGATGATGGCGGAGGAGTGGAATCTTTTGGAGCAGTTTCGTGATCTTAGTTTGGTATGTGAATTGACACCAGATAGTGTGAAGTTGGGTATGTTGAAAGTGACGAATGATTTTCTGTCAATCGTTAGCGAGAGACAGAGGATGGATATGAAACTTGTTGATTTGTTTATAGTGGCAAATCAAAGTGATGATGGCGACTTCAGAGTGGATGGTCAGGGTGTTTTGAGATTCCGTGGTCGGATTTGTGTACCTGATGATTCCGAGCTAAAGAAGATGATTTTAGAGGAAGGTCATAGAAGCAGTTTGAGTATTCATCCGGGAGCCAATAAGATGTATCAGGATTTGAAGAAGATCTTTTGGTGGTCTGGTTTGAAAAGAGATGTGGCTCAGTTTGTATATGCGTGTTTGGAATGTCAGAAGTCGAAGGTGGAACATCAACGTCCTGCAGGGTTGTTGCAACCGTTGAATATTCCAGAGTGGAAATGGGATAGTATTTCTATGGACTTTGTGACGAGTTTACCAAATACTGTGAGAGGCTTCGATGCGGTTTGGGTGATTGTTGATAGGTTGACAAAGTCTGCTCACTTTATTCCTATTAACATCACTTTTCCAGTTGCGAAGTTAGCTGAGATTTATATCAAAGTGATTGTGAAACTACATGGTATACCGTTGAGTATTGTGTCGGATAGAGATCCAAGGTTCACATCAGATTTTTGGAAAGGTTTGCAAGAGGCTCTAGGTTCTAAGTTGAGGTTGAGTTCGGCTTATCATCCTCAGACAGACGGTCAGACCGAAAGGACTATTCAATCGTTAGAAGACTTGTTGAGGGCGTGTGTTCTAGAGAAGGGAGGTTCGTGGGATACTTATCTTCCGTTGATAGAATTCACTTACAACAACAGTTTTCATTCTAGTATCGGAATGGCACCTTTTGAAGCGCTATATGGTCGTAAGTGTAGAACTCCATTGTGTTGGTTTGAATCGGGCGAGAGTGTGGTACTCGGACCTGAAATAGTAAGAGAGACTACAGAGAAGGCGAAATTTATTCGTGAGAAGATGAGAAGTTCACAGAGTAGGCAAAAGAGTTATCATGACAGGCGAAGGAAAGATTTGGAATTCCAAGCGGGTGATCATGTATTCTTAAGAGTTACGCCTATGACGGGTGTTGGACGAGCTTTGAAATCGAGGAAGCTTACTCCGCGTTTTATTGGTCCTTATCAGATATCAGAGCGAGTTGGAAAAGTTGCGTATCGGGTGGCGTTACCGCCAAGTCTTGCTAATCTGCACGATGTATTCCATGTGTCTCAGTTGAGGAGATACATTGCGGATCCGTCCCATGTGATTCAGATGGATGATGTGCAAGTGCGTGAGAACCTGACGGTTGAGACGATGCCAGTGCGTATTGAGGATCGTGAGACTAAGACTCTGCGAGGCAAGGAGATCGTCTTGGTGAAAGTCGTATGGTTAAGTGCGGCAGGTGAGAGTATGACGTGGGAGTTGGAGAGTAAGATGCGAGACTCCTATCCTGAGTTGTTTGTAGCAGGTAAATTTTTATTTTCGAGGACGAAAATCTTTTAAGTGGGGGAGGGTTGTAACGCCCGTAAATGTGTTTTTCTTATTAATTGTGATGTTTGCTACATTTTCCTAATTTTACCGTTTTTGAGTCGAGTCAGTCGGTAAATATTAATTATGCTAATATTTTAATTATTACTTTCCATGTGTGTAATTATTAGGTTTTGGGTGTTAATTGGTTAGAATTAATGTTTAGTGACATTTTGGCCAAAATTAGAATTAATGAGAGTTAAGTGGGTGAAAATGAGAAGTAGAGAAATAGAAAGAGATATAGAGAGAAAAAGAGATATTTTGATATAGAAAGAAAGAGAGATATTTTGGAGAGAAAGAAAGAAACTTGTGAAGAGAAGAGAAGAAGAGAGTTGTAGAATCCAAACCAAGCTAGAGCCAAGAATCCAACCAAGGTAAGGGGGATGAATATAGTTTATCTTGATTGTATGATCCTTGTAGTTTGTTTTTGTTCTTGTTCTTGAACATTTTCTATGCTTTTGCCAAAAATGTTAGGTTATGAGTTTTGTGAGTTTTGAAGTTATGAATATGATTTTGTGGTGTGTATGTGTTGTATGAAGATAGATATCTTCATTGATCATGGTTGCTTTACATTTCTCCATGTTTTATTATTGATGAAGGAATTATTAGGTTATTTTACATTTAGTGAATGAACCATGAATCATTGGTTGTTAGCATGAATATATGGCATGTATGGATTGTGTAGGAGGTGTAGGGAAGTTCACATGAGGTTTTGGGATGGTTGATTTGGGTTTAGCAGGTCTGTTGCAGGACTGGTTTTTCTGAGTTTTCGCAGGTTCGCTAAGCGGCCCTGGGTCCGCTAAGCGGAAGAAGATATTTTTGGAAATTTCGCAGAAACCGCTAGTGCGCCGCTAAGCGGAGCTTCTTGCATGTTTTTTCATTTTGCTACTGGAATGTTCGCTAAGCGACCAGTTGCGACCCGCTAAGCGGCCAGTGCTGGAACTTGTTTTTCCAAACTTCGTTTTGCTCTATCTTTTGAACCGGAGGTCGTTTCTATGTGTCGTTCAAATCGTTATGAAGCTTATTGAGCATGCTTTATGATAAAGAGGAGTGTATTGGTGGTTGAATGAATTTTTCATAAATGTATTTTGTGAAATGATATTTGCTAATCAAGTATGTTTTGACGGTATATGTGTGCTATGTGAATTTGAACGCCTGAGTGACAATTTTGGTGATGTATCCGTGTGGATTAATATAACCGGTGTGATGTGGATATGTGACCGAGTTATATTATTGTTGTTGTTGTTGTGTAATCGAGTCGTTTGTATGCACAGCATAACATTTCAATACGTTAATGGCGAAATGTTGTTAACAGATGGCCTGCGGGCATGGTTACCAGTAGGAGCTTAATGCTCGGTAACGGTATATTAGCCTGAGTGGCAAGAGGTCATCAGTGGGAGCTGCGTGCTCGATGACGACAGCATGCGGGCTTCCTGAGTGGAATAAAGTCCCAGCATAATGCTTGGCAGGTGTTTTTGTCATAATGACAAGGAGGAGTTTTACTCCGGATTTGGTACCACATGCATACGCATAGTCGAGTCTCATTCATCATCGTCAGTCTTTATAATTATGTTATCATTCATGTACCGCATTACTTATATATTGACTGTGGTTGACTTGTTGGATTATCTTGTTATATGATTCTTAATGATATTTGTGGGCATTACTATATTGATCATGCTTTCATTATGAATTATATTCTCACCCTTCTGCCTTAATGTTACCTACTCGTGGTTAATGTGCAGGTGATCCGCAAGTGTAGGTGCTCTCTTTGTAGTCGTCCGTTTTGGTGTCGTCCGCTCGTGATACGTAACACCTAGGGGGGGATCGAACACTTATTTTGTAGAAAATGCTTATAGGATCCTTTTGATGTATATTTGATCCTTTAGATGCATTCGTATTATGTATTTTGGACACCTTCTCATGCGATGTATTTTGGAGGAATGTTGTGGATATTTTGTTACCGATGCATTTATATAAGTGTGAATACGTTCAGGTGTTTATGGATATCCGTCCTCTTTGATTATTTGTGTTACGCATCTTTTGCGAGTATGTTATGTTTGGTTATGTGGTTACTTAAGTGTAACGCCCTAATTTGTCGCACGCTCGCGAAAAATGAACAGAGTCGCCACCAATATATTTATCCTATAAGGGAAAGGAATATCAGAAAACCTAACAAAGGAAGGAACAAGGTCTTGCGACCAGAGAATCAAGGTACGGGAGTCGGTTACGCAAGGGGAAGGTATTAGCACCCCTCGCGTCCATCGTACTCGATGGTATCCACCTATGTTTGTTTCTATCTAAAGGGTGTATACTATGTCTATGCCTAAATGCGAATGCATGCAAAAGAAAAACGGGGAAAAGAAGGAATATTTACAAGTGTGCTCGTTCAAGCCCCGCGACTTGATGCCTACGTATCCTTTTCAGGAATCAGAGCGCCGTAGTTCGGCTAAAGATTTTCTGTTTGTTTTTGTGTTTTTTTAGTTGGGCGGCGTTAACGCTCACGCTCTTGCATTAGGGATCGCCTAGGATGCCATGGAGCGGAGATAACTTGCCCTTAAGAAAAGAGGGAAGAGAGAGAGAATTGGTTTGTATCTTTTAAGGGTAATTCCATGATGACGAGAACCTACTACAAGGCTTCGCATCACTTCCTTACTTTGTTTTAAATCTGACCATTTATTAGGTTTTTTGAAGTGTTTTTGATTGGTGTTTTTTATGGGGATTTTAACTTTGTGACTTAGATCATACCAAAAAGAGTTTTGTTTTGCATATTTAGAGAATGCACATAGAGGCCTACGCCACAATCGTTTCTCTAAATAACGGTTAAGAAATACATCGAGGCCTCACACCTCAATCATTTCTTTTCCGCTAAGCAAAAGAGATACAAAAAGAAGTTTTTTATGGATATTTAGAGAATGCACATCGAGGCCTACGCCACAATCGTTTCTCTAAATAACGATTAAGAAATACACCGAGGCTTCACACCTCAATCATTTCTTCTCTGCTAAGTAGAAAAGAACATACATCGGGGCCTACGCCCCAATCATTTCTTTCCTACTATGAAGTGTAGTAACGGTATGATCCTTGTCGGTATTTTATTAAGTATTTTAAAAGTTGAAAAGAAAAAGGAGAATGAGAAGGGAACTATTCCTAAATTCTAATCTAAGTCATTCTAATCTACAAGTCTAATGTTAACAAGGTGACTAAATTCTAAAAGGAGCATTAAAATGGTGTTAACAAAGTAGGCCAAAAATGTGACCAAAACAAGTAACAACATTACACAACAATTATACAAAAATAGCATGAAAATGATACAAAAGCATGAAGAGAAGCAATTCAAGTATTAGTACAAAGTTAACCTAAAAATACTACTATTTTCTTATGTTGATTTTTATGAAAGAGAAATGAACTCTAAATCAAGCAAAAAGAGACTAAAACAATAAACCTAAAACTAATGTTTTTTATGAACATTTTTTATGTCAAAATTAGTATCGAAGCCTAAAAAGGATAGTAGAAAAAATTAGTATTTTATCACCTAAAAGAAAATAGAAAAAAGTCTAACAAAACCTAAATTCTAGTAATTAAGAAAAGAAACAGGGGGGTGTAATGTTGAAAATAGTGGTGAGATTAGAAACAGGCGTGGGGCCCATGGATGTTGGCCCATTTATATTATTTTTTCGTTCAAACATTCAGCACAAAAATGAAAGATGTGCATTGGGCTAAGGGGGTGTGGAAGCAATTTGGTAGCCCAAGCAACTTGTGATCCATGGACAATTATCTTCAGATTTTTGTAGTAAAAGCTCATGGGCCTAAGGGGGTGACAAGCAATTCGGTAGCCCATTGAGGTTTTTTTGTTCAGATCGTATTCAAGGAATTCAAAACCGGACCTAGCCCAAATACCACAAGTTAAACCCAATCCCAGTTAATGCTAATTAACACTCAGATTTTCCCTTAATCCTAATTATTAACACTAATTAACATTAATCTGGAAATCAATTAAAAGAGAGAAATGATTAATAAAATAAAAATAAAGAATAATTGAATGGGAATGTTAGGGTTACTCTGTGTGTGACTGTTGGACTTCTCCTTCTCTCAAATGTGCTCACGGCGGCGATGAACTTTCCCTCCAATCTCAGACTCAATTTCACTCTTTCCGCCGCCGAAACAAACAACTAATCGAGACCTCTCCACTCACCTTCACAAATCGTTACGAAATCGAATATGCTCTCTTCTGTTTTTCGTCTCAACCTCATATCCTTCTTCAATTCAAACTCCGATCTCTCAGTTCCGGCCGGCAGGGCTTTTGGCGAATCTTCAAGATGGCAATAGCTAAAATCCAAAGCTCTTCAGGTGCGTACTTCTCTCAACCTCCCTTCTTTTTCATCTTCTGTACATCCGCGATGTTGTGTGATGAGGACGTTGGTTCTGTGAACAAGTGAAGGAACGGACGAACGTGATTTTCTGATTCCTCTTGTTCTCTTTTTCAGATTGAAACACGAATGGTGTTGCTGATGATTCGCTGAGACGTGTACAGTGTTGTGGAGAGAAGATTGAAGATTGAGAGAAAATTCTGAATTGAATTCAAGGATTGGAATTGGTTCTTCGCGTGATAGCAATGGTGATGATGAAGAAGATAATATGAATTGATCAAGAGAGGGAGAAGGAGATTGAAGGTTGAAGATTCTGTGTGATGATTGGAAGAGTAGAGAAGGATATTGATTTTGTGGATTTTCTGCAGAGGTTGAAGATTGGTGATTAATAGAGTGGAGAATGGAGAAGGTGTTGAAGATGAATGATGGAAGGTGGAAAAATGGAGAGGAGCCCTGCAAATGGTGGAGCTACTGGTTTTTATAGTTGAAGGCCAAGAGGAGAATTCAGTTGAGGTTAGTTACTCTTCTTATTTTTCTGTTAACTGTCAGTTGCAATTGGTTACCAATCTGTTACTCCCTGATTTCTGTTATATGTTAGTTGAAGTTAGTTATAGGAATGTCACAGAGTTAGTTAGGGTGAAAATTCTGTTATGAGGTTGGAAATGCTGTTAGAAGTTGTTAGGGACAGGTTAGGAGTTAGTTACAAAAACAGTTAGGTTGGTTATAGAGAGGTTAGAAGCAGTTAGTGATAGTTGTAGAGAGGTTTTTCATTTAGAGATGTAACTGTGATGTTAGTTAGAGATTGAAAACAAATTCTGTTAGTTAATTGGTTAAAAAGGGGAGCTGTTAGAGATTGATGGGGAATTAGAGTATGTGTTGGATGATGTATTAGGCAGGGTGACTGATTTTGGTTAAAGTATATGGTTAGTAGGATTTGGATGCAAGGACTATTTAGAAAAGGTGTATATTGAATGGTTAGTGGTTCTGGTTATGGTTTTTGTACATGGTTTCTATTTGGAATAAGAAATGTATAAGGTTAATATGCGTATGACAGCAGGTTTGAATGGTAGTTGTGTGGGGACTGAACTGGCTTTGTTTTCTGTATGCAGCAAGTTTGGAGTTAATGCTTACTTATTCTGGGTTGCCTTTTTTTATTTTGAATAGGTACAGGTTTGAAATTGTGGCTGGCTGTATATGTGAGGACAAGATGACCATGGAAGCAAGATGATGAAGACGGAATCGCGGTGGCGGCAGCTTGGTTTTGATTTGAGATATTCAGAATCGGGTTTTGCTTGAAGGGATCTTGCTTGGTCACGGCATAAGCTAATGTCATAACAAAGATGAAGTGGAATTGGCTTGAAGAATGTATTTGCTTGAATTTCTGAATGAATGGTGGTTTAGCTTTTAGTGATGTGCGGTTGTTTTGGTTTATGTAGGTTTTTGTTTTATGTAGGTGTGGTGTTGTTTGCAATATAGTAGGCTTTTCTGCAATTGGAACCATGGAAAAATGTGGATCTCCTCTAATGTTATCACACTGTCAATTAGCACCATAGTAAAGGCAAAGTGGAGTAGACTTGAAGGATTTGAGAGGACTTTTAGGATCAAATATGTAATTCTCATGTATAATGCCCGAGTAATATGCTTTTGGCACTTTGTAATGGTTTTTGAGTTCATGATGAAATGGGTGATGTTTAGAGATTAGAAACAAAAAGCCCCAGGTATTTTTATGTAATTTTTGTAATGGGCTTTGACTTTAGGAATAGTGTAATATATTGGACTTATGAATGGATTTTGTATGGATGGAGACTCTTGAACCTCTTTGTAATCTTGTATGAGTTTGAATGGGCTTTTGAATGAGTGAACTTGGATTTAGTAAAGGGATTTGAAATGAGTGTATATGAGTTATGTCTTCGAATTTTGCAATTCTCATGGACGATCCTTCCCATAATTGATTCTTAACAAACCCTCAACCTCACTCAATAATCCAAGTTGATTCACGTTACAAACCATAAGCAAATGAAAGAGCTAACATCCCTTGCATAAAATGGATCCACGAGTTTATCTCTTTCGCCGTGACTTGCATTGTACTTCGACCCAACAAAACAATAGTGCCTAGAGGAATTCTTGCAGAGGATAATACTTGAAGCGTAGTTGTTGAAACCTCAACATGACGTTTAATTAAACTCAATAAACTCAAACACCACGAACAACAAACCCCATCCCGATGGTATTTATTCGAAACCTTGAATGGTGCACACCTTGTAAAGGCCCATGAATCAACCCTAATACACGTTTTAGTGCGTACAGAAGAACCAGTTGACACGAACTTATCTGAAGTAGGAACCTCAAAGCCATAAAGGGGACTCAAGCTTTCAAAATCCTCGATCCCATGTTTTTTATTGACTAATGAATGCATGATCTATGTTAGATGACCTAATGGAAAGATGCAGGTGAAATGAGAAGCCTAAGCCAGTTAGAAATTAAGGGTAGGACAAATTTGGGGTATGACAGTTGCCCCTATTTAATCGTCTTAAACCTGAAGGTGAGATTGGTGTCAGCCTTTCGAACGTTCGAGGTTTAGGAAGATTAAATACCAAGACCAGAAATTTGTCCTGAAAAGAAGGTGTAAGTGCTATCTTTATTTTTGATTTTGATATCTGCTGGGGAAAGAGAAAATTTTTGTTTTTTCTGGTGGAAATATTTACAGTGAGTAATGGTCGAATGGGGAAAGAGAATGATGACTTGCTGGGGATTGGGAATTGGTTTTACGGTAAGAAATTATGGATGAATGGTGGTTGTCAGGCGAGAACTGACTTCACCATAAAATATCAGACGAGGACTGAAAATGAAAGAAGTGATTTGCCAGGGCGAGGGCTGGACTTTGAAAAAGGGTTTGCCAAGGCGAGAATTGGACTTTGAAGAAAGTTTGCCAATGCGAGAATTGGACTTTGAAAAAAGTTTGCCAAGGCGAGAATTGGGCTTTGAAAAGAGTTTGCCAAGGCGAGAATTGGACTTTGAAGAATGATTACCAGGACGGGAACTGGATCTTGGGAAACGATTACCAGGACGTGAACTGGGTTTTGAAAATGATTACCAGGACGTGAACTGGATTTTGAAAATGATTACCAGGACGGGAACTGGGTTTTGAAATGATTACCAGGACGGGAACTGGGTTTTGAAAAAAGATTACCAGGACGGGAACTGGATTTGGAAAATGATTACCAGGACGGGAACTGGATTTTGACTTGATTTGCCAGGGCGAGAACTGGGCTTTGAAATTGTTCGAATGTTGGAAGGTAGATGGTTCACAACACGGGGGTTGGATCTAAAAAGTTTTTCCGTACGGGGGAAGGGACCACGGAGACTAGTGACGACTAGACTCGATCAAAAGACATCGGTAAACATTGGAGATTCACGAAGATGTTGATGCTGGCGAAGCATAAGAATTACATTAATCCCTCAGGCCAAAGGCGGGGTGTAACTCATCAAGAGTGGCAATCGTTCGAATTGCCACACACCAAGTATGGTTATTCAAACGGTTGAAAAATGAGATGGGTTGAATGCCCATCCTCATTCGCACTCTAATCTTCACGCAGCACGCGGGAAATAACCTCGGAGACAACGATTCTGACAAAGAAAGACATTGTGTCGGATCCACACTGGAGAGAGAAGATGACACTTCTTCTGAGGGTATATATGTTACTTCGTACCTTTTGGGCACACACAAACTGGCTTGTGCATTGATGTATGTTTGAATTTTTGTATGGCGTAATGATCCACCTTAATGGAAATGCTACGCTTTTGAAGATGCAATGTTATATGCAATGGGTTCTATATGCAAAGTGCCAAATAAAGGCGTTAGCATGATTATTGGGGTCCGTTGCTTGTGGTCTTGAGCTATCAATATGAATCGGTGTTGGAAAACCTACAGTACCAAAGATTATTGGCAACTACCTTGAGGGTTGGAATGTAGCTCTGTTGGGGGGAAAGTGACTTCATCTGACTTTCCCTACAGCTTGAATTGCTTGTGGATGGTGAGCTTGAGGAGATTCCCTCGATTCGCCATGTTGAGGATGAGAACTTCAGAAGAGGAGACCAGGTCGGGGGAATGGGACAACTCCCATGAGAAATAAACTCATGTGCTTGGGGAGAAACCATGGTTCCAGGAGAAATAAACTCCTATGATCATGGAGAGGCAATAAAAAACTAAGAAGATTGTGCCCCAAGCTTCGTGAACTACGAAGGAATTTGCCCCAAGGGATCCTTGGAGAGATTTGTCGAATCTCGACGTAACTGCCCCAGATTGGTTGAACTCAAGAGGGATTCCTCGACTTGATTGCCCCAGATTGACCAACGGTGAATGGATGCCTCAGTTGACAGAGTCTTCACACAACTTGCCCCTCGGAGTGATCAGCCTTTTGAAGTGAACGGCTCATGGAATCGATCAACTTTTTCTGCAGTTATTCATTGTTTGATCTTCCTTGATGTCAAGTCTTTATTCACAAGTAAAAGATGATTGTTTTGAAGATGATAGTCCTAATGCAATGCTTATGCTAGCTTCGAGATCAAAGTTTATTGGAACGATGTTGTGACATTCAGTGTTTGAATTATTTGTCATATCGATATCAACATAAATGGTAAGCAAACATATGAGAGTCAGTTTTACGCAACTTGGTGTGGTGTGCTTTCGAAATAAACCCAGCTTCAATTAGGTCTTTTAAGGGTTGTAACGTGGCCTGGTTCACGGTTTTAGAAAGAAAGGATTTAAGGCTCATAGTCTAACCTAACCCACCCATTCTTCGTGATGTTCTCCAGTCCTAAGTTCAACTTAACTTGATACGAGTGTTCATCCTTCAAGAGGAATTTGAGATGATTGAGGAATCAATGAAGTCTTTTGGACGTGGCAGTCACTTTACCTTACATTTTTTGTGTCTGATCACACGACCTTGTTCTTTTGATGAGGACCTTTGTTTTGTAATCCTCATTTTTCGCTTTTGTTTTGCTTTTTGTTTCCCTAACTTTTGCCTGGACAAATTTTTGAATTTTATTTTGGAGTCCAGCGGGATGCCCTAATTTTTGCCTAAGTCACTTGTTTTCAAGTTGTTGACTTAGCGGGCTTTTCTTTCTTTCTCTTTTTTTTTATTCACTTTTTTTGAACAAGTCTTGTGATCCTGAATCTCTGATTTGTTGGAGGTGATTGTGACTGCCTCATTCTTTGATTGATGAAGGATTACCATTGTGGTGTTGACTTTCCTCAATCTTTTGAAAGATAACCATTGTTGTATCCTCAGATGTACACTCTTGATGAATTTTGATTGCTCGATCAGGTTAATTGAACGCTACCCTGCCCCTGGGTTAAATGTGAGGGTTTTTTTTTTTGTATAAAAAAGAAACTCCTACTTCGAGGCTCAAAGGGGTTAACGAGGGTTGCACTCCTTTATATCTCCAGTGTTTGGGGATTTGAAACAATGCCTGTACATCCTCAGCGGGGTTTTATTCAAAAGCACACAATTAGAGATTTTGCATTTTTATTATTATTCATCATTCTCCTTTTGATGTTTTTTGCTTAAACCAGAGTTTGATATCGATAGACAGAAATATGTGAGTGAACACGAATGGATTGATTCGAAACTAGCATATGCAATGTATTTTTATTTTCATTCAAAACAAACAAGTTTTACATGGAAGAAACATTTAACAAAACAAGGAAAATTACAAATGAAAATGAAGAAATGAATTGATGATTGCCATTGTTGAGGAGGCTTGACTCCGTCTGGGCTTGTTGATCTTGAATACTTCTTGTAGTTCCTTCCAAACACTTCAGATTACTTCAAAAGAAAACTCCAACAAAGTCACCCAAGAGTTGTAAATTTTGTGTTACTTTAGGGATTCGAGCAATGCGAGCGATGCAATGCTCAAGATAAGAGTACGTCTTGCTTATCCCTCGTGCGGGAGCCCCAAGCATAGATGTTGGAGAAGTATTCACCATCAAACATGGAAGAACCTTGCAAGGTCGTCAAACTTAGAAAAGCTATCTGTTGTAAGGAAAGCTTGAAACACCAACCCTCAGAGATACAACTGAGCACAAGAACCTTGAGAAGGAGAGGCGCTTTTATTATTATCATATCAACGAGTTTAAACAGGGAATTTGTTGATTTTTGAGACTTTCTAAAATCCAGGCTCTTACTCGGGCAAGGGAATTCCATTCACACACATGTTTCCTCCTTGAAGGGTTATGTACCTCTCGTCAATCAATTGTTGTACTTTGGCTTTGAAAGCGTTGCAGTCCTCAGTTGAGTGCCCCATTGATCCAGCGTGATATCCACATTGCACATTAGGGTCATACCCAGGTGGAAACGGTTGTGGTGGAGGCTTTAGAGATTTGGGAACCACCAATGAGCTTTGAACTAGATATGGAAGAAGTTTAGTGTATGTCATAGGAATCTGGTCCAAAGGAGCATTTCTTCGTTCCAAATTACTTCTAGGTTGGCGTTGATTCGGATGACCTTGTTGATGTGGAGCACATTGCTTTTGTGGCAGATACTGAACCGGTTGTTGTTGGACCATTTGGGGTTGTTGATTGATAGTGGTGGCAAAGGCTTGTGGAATATACTGGCTAGGAGAAACTAGTACCATCTGGTAGTTGGGAACCGGAACCTGAGGATGAACAGGGACTTCCTCTTCTTCATTCTCAAAGATTGCGTTTGTTTCACTTTTTTCTTCTTCAGTGAATTCGGAAACATCGGAGATATCCTGGATTCTACCCATCTTTAAAGCGTTTTCAATTTGTTCTCCTACGACAACCAAACTTGAAAATTCGGAGGAAGCACATCCAACCATCATGTTCAGATAAGGATCTTTCAAAGTATTCATGAACATGTCTACAAGCTCTCGTTCCAAAAGTGGAGGTTGGACTCTGGAAGCTAATTCTCTCCATCTTTGTGCATACTCTTTAAAAGACTCATCAACCTTCTGAGTTAAACTTTGGAGTTGCAGTCTAGTAGGAGCCATGTCACTGTTGTACTTGTAATGCTTGAGAAAAGCCTCTGCTAATTCATCCCAAGTGCGGACATGGGTTCGTTCGAGTCGTGTATACCATTCAAGAGATGCCCCACTGAGACTATCCTGAAAGAAATGCATTAGAAGCTTATCATTTTCTGCATATGGTGCCATCTTGTTGCAGAATGCCTTGATGTGACTCATCGGACAAGTAGTACCCTTGTATTTCTCAAAACTGGGGACTTTGAATTTAGCGGGAATCTTGATATCAGGCACTAGGCACAAATCAATAGCATTTAAACCGGAGGAGCTTCGACCTTCTAAAGCATTCAATCTTTCTTCCAGGAGATGGAATTTGTTCTCATTTTCCTCGATCGGGAATTTGAAAGCTTCAAGTTCAGAATCGTTCTCATGATGTGAATCCTCCTTGTTAGGAACTTCCACGGGCACATGTTTTGATCCTCCATTAGCAATAGTGGCCGGAGTACCATTAGCCAACTTAGCAACACTTTGTCTTAGCTCTTCTTGCCCTTGAACAACAGCATGGAGAGTCTCCAAGAGTTGGGTAATCCTCTCCCCCATAATATCCAAGTCCTTACGAAGTTCAGCCTGATTCTGTTCAAGATGGTCCATGATTCTCTTCTGATTAATCCTTGTATGATACAGATGTAGGGAAGTCAGCTTTGATGATGAAGCAAGAATCTGGATTGAAAGGGACCCCAATAAGCTTCTGAGAGAACTATGGAATGCATGATGGTATGAATGCAATGTTTCATTTCCAAGGAATCCTAAAGTCTTTTCACACACTTTTTTTTTTGAATCAAAGCCTTTTTTGTATAGAATATCTTTTCTTTTTTGCTTTTCTATTTCCCTTTTTATTTTTCTCCTTTTTTATTTGGAAATAGACTTTAGGATCCCTCACAAATGAAGTGGATGAAGCAATGATGTTATGCAATACAAAAGCATGGGATCAAGGTCCATATAATCTTAGTAACCACTGTACAATCTTCTAAATAACTGATATAGGTCAGACGTCATGAGATCAAAGGTCCGGCATGGATACCACACAACCATAAGAACAATAGTCACCAACAGAACAGAATAGTCACCAACGGTACCTGTCATGTATATCCCTCCCCACTCACAGGTGAATCTAGGTCAAGGTAGGTCAAAAAAGCCAACAGAGGATTGAAAGTAGGCGTAATCATACGATATTGCCTCTTTCAACCAAGCTCTGTCCGTGGATACATGATCGGATCAATCAGACATACGTCTTCTGTCCGTCATGGCCACTCTATTCCTAGTTCCTAAGGTATCACTCATGGCCTGGGTATTGGGCCTTTTACCTCATAGAATCATCCCACCCAACCTGCAAACAGAGAAAATATGTGGCCCCCACGGGGACCCATAATATAGTCCAGATGCATGCGGAAAGTAAACATGATATGCAAGCAGGAAATAAACATGATATGCAAGCATATACAAATGATGCAAATATATAAATAAACAAAGAAACACCCAATAAAAAGAAACAAACAAAGGCTAGGATCGACTCGCTAAGAATGGACCAGCACAGGTCTATCAACATCCCCAGCAGAGTCGCCAGCTGTCGCACGCTCGCGAAAAATGAACAGAGTCGCCACCAATATATTTATCCCATAAGGGAAAGGAATATCAGAAAACCTAACAAAGGAAGGAACAAGGTCTTGCGACCAGAGAATCAAGGTACGGGAGTCGGTTACGCAAGGGGAAGGTATTAGCACCCCTCGCGTCCATCGTACTCGATGGTATCCACCTATGTTTGTTTCTATCTAAAGGGTGTATACTATGTCTATGCCTAAATGCGAATGCATGTGTAACTCGGTGAACTGACTTTTATTTTTAATAGCAACAGATGTTGCGGTGAGCATGAGTCGCCACCGACTTTTATTTTGTCCAATGTTAGGAAGGGTAAAAAGTACAGAAAAAGACCCTTTTTAAAGAAAGCGGGCTCGGGGGGTAAGTTATGAAAAGGGAAGGTGCAAGCACCCTTTTCATCCGTAGTTATCTACGGGCTCTTAACTTGCTTAGCTCATATTGTTTGTTTGTTTTGAAAGAAGCATAAGGACTTTAGCGTAAATGCGTAGCCTTAGTTTTTTTGAAATGATATTGAAAAGATATTTTTATTGAGCTAGGCAGTTTAAGAGCACTACCCTATTTAACTGGTCTTTTTCTGTAAATTTTAAAATTCCCAGGACTATCCATACTATATAGGAGTAGGTAGTCCTTGTTATATTGGACGTGCGGGTCATCGAAGGGTCATCGAGGTCGTTTGAAGGCAACACGTAGAGGTACCTTTAGCTATATTCGAAGGGACAATCATTGTTTCATAGGCAACCGTTCGAGGGACTAGATCATATTACCGAGGCAACATCGTGGGTCATCGAGGGACTTATGATCTTTACAATGATTTTTAATCGAGGGACTTTGCTAATTGGTACCTCTACATTTCGAGGGGCTCGACCTTTTAATCGAAGGCAACCAAGAGGGGCGTACCCTAAGGGTGAGTGCGTGCAAGTGTGTTGGTTTCGATTATATTCAATCTTGAGTTAAAGTTAACTACGATTTGTTTTTAGTCTTGCCATACACACCCTAATTAGCATACATCTAACACAATAATAAAAAAATTTGCGGAAATTAAAAGTGCTGGAAAGTGAATCAGTTCACTAAATATTTACATTTGTCCTATATACATTCTATTGTCTAAATAAAAAAAAACAAACATGCGTCATACATGGGTTTTCGAGATGAGAGGAGACGAATCGGTAAAGAATCGAGATTTGATGGTTAATTAACTAATTAAGATAAAATCTTAAACTTAAAATTTTAATATTAAGTTATTTAAATAATTACTAAACCTAAGTATATTAAATTAATTAGATTTTTAAAAAAAAATAAAATAAGTTTAAACCTAAAATTTACTAAGTTAATTTGAATTATGGAAGTTAATTAAATATTAAAACCTAATTAAAAATTAATTGTATAGGTTAATTACTTATATTTACTAAAGGTCTTTTTTTTTAAAAAAAAGACAAAAGGATGTCACCAGCCTGGATCGATCCCAGGACAGTGAGGTTATAGGTCCAGCTGCTTTACCAAGTGAGCTGCGTTTCGAATCTGATAATGGTACAAAATGAAATAAAAATAAGTGGAGCGTAAAACGTGAGGCAGAGGTCAAACGGGACCCCACTAACCGCGCGCGGGCCAATCAGGATCAAGGTTTGTGTATGACCTTTTGACCGACCACCCATTTGACGCCACCTGTTCCATCTTCTTCATCTTTTTCCTTCAAAAAAACCTGCATACGATTAGCTACAGAATGCATACCAATTAGCTACGATTTTGTTAGAATTTTCCGTAGCTATTCCTGCAAATTTAAACAAACATGAAAACAGTATTATGCGATCGATCCCGCAAGCCAGATCTATTGTTCTAAGTCCCAGAAACCCATTGGTATGATTATTGGGGTCAAACTCGGGCTGCACCATAGGACACGGAGATTCATCATCTCAAAGCCCTAACAATGGCATCACCCGATTTAAGGCTTAAGACTCCCATGCTACACGTCATACCTGTTCTAATACATGCCATAAACTCATAGAAACCATTAGTTCGTAGTAATATGCGTTGTAGTACGTAAAACGAAACCAAATGCAATATGAACATAAAACATGAAAGATGCAAATTTGAAACGTATTGGGTTCGTTTGATGCTGTGCTCTTACCTTTCTATATCCTCTAAACGAATTGGGATGGTTGGTTTGGTCCAAGAAGAGCTGCAATTATGGCAAGCGAAAATTTCTTTTCTTATGAGATTTTGGAAAGCTTTTGCAACTTGTAGGTAAGGTCTCTTTTTTTTTTTTTAGGGCTGCGTGATTTGTATTTATATATGGACCAACATTAGGGTTGAAACAAAATGGAAAGGATCATTGTCATCAAAGTGTGGAAATGTCATGATTTCTTTCCAAAACATTTTTTGAAAACTTTCCAAAACTTCAAGATTTTGTCTCAAACCTTCCTTTTATTTTCACACAACTTTTGCACACATGTGGGGTCCTTAAATATTTGGAAATTACACATATGATCTCTTTACCATTAAATTATGATTTTATTTCTTTTAAAATTGAATTTAAATTAATAAATTCAAAAATTAATAGAATAAATCCATAAAATAAATGAAAATTGATCCATGGGCCTCTTATGGAGATGCATTTTCGTGGTCAACAATGAAGTATAGGCCCATTGCTAAAAAAAACAAAATTTCTCAATTGTGGTTTTATGCATTTCTCAAACTTTGTCCAACTTGCATCGATCATAAATCATCCAATTTTTATCGTATGAAGGTGTTCTAAGTCTTTTTGGAAAGCTTATGATGTCCTCTACAAGCTACTTTGGAAACTTTTTCTCATTTGGAGGTTTTATCTTGACGATATGGCTTGTGCGAGAAAACTGCTTTTTGCGAGTCCCTAGGAGGACCTGTAATGTTTTGGCCTGTATCATCCAACTGGTGCATTTCTTGACTTTAGACCCAACATCAAAGTTGTAGAAAATGAAATTTCCTTGAGAATAGGCTTTGGTTGGGCAATTTTTGATGAACCATGTGAGAGTTATGATCGGTCAAAGTTCCGTTGACTTTCCCTTTAAAACCCTAATTTAGTAACCTCTTCCTTTGATGATTTTGGACCTCTTTCTTTATGAATCATGGTCAAATTTTGATCAAATGATGAATATAACATAGAAATGTTAACGTTGCCCAAGAATCGGGAGTTTTGACTGTGGTTTGACCATAGCTTGACTTTTAGGTTAACCAGTCGATTATTGGTCGTTCGGGCCATTGAATGAGCAATCTTTTGAATCGAGGCTTGAAACTTGGTGTGGGATCTCTTTGAAACATATAAGAATCCACGAAGTCCACTTGAGGTGTCGGAAGTTGACTTTTCTTTAAGAAGAACAAAACCCTAGTTTGAAGGGTAGTTGATTAGGAAAGTATCTACTCATTTGAGACTTTGATATTCAAATGATCTTGAGTGGGCAAATTTTGGGGTATGACAGCATGCAAAAGAAAAACGGGGAAAAGAAGGAATATTTACAAGTGTGCTCGTTCAAGCCCCGCGACTTGATGCCTACGTATCCTTTTCAGGAATCAGAGCGCCGTAGTTCGGCTAAAGATTTTCTGTTTGTTTTTGTGTTTTTTTAGTTGGGCGGCGTTAACGCTCACGCTCTTGCATAAGGGATCGCCTAGGATGCCATGGAGCGGAGATAACTTTCCCTTAAGAAAAGAGGGAAGAGAGAGAGAATTGGTTTGTATCTTTTAAGGGTAATTCCATGATGACGAGAACCTACTACAAGGCTTCGCATCACTTCCTTACTTTGTTTTAAATCTGACCATTTATTAGGTTTTTTGAAGTGTTTTTGATTGGTGTTTTTTATGGGGATTTTAACTTTGTGACTTAGATCATACCAAAAAGAGTTTTGTTTTGCATATTTAGAGAATGCACATAGAGGCCTACGCCACAATCGTTTCTCTAAATAACGGTTAAGAAATACATCGAGGCCTCACACCTCAATCATTTCTTTTCCGCTAAGCAAAAGAGATACAAAAAGAAGTTTTTTATGGATATTTAGAGAATGCACATCGAGGCCTACGCCACAATCGTTTCTCTAAATAACGATTAAGAAATACACCGAGGCTTCACACCTCAATCATTTCTTCTCCGCTAAGTAGAAAAGAACATACATCGGGGCCTACGCCCCAATCATTTCTTTCCTACTATGAAGTGTAGTAACGGTATGATCCTTGTCGGTATTTTATTAAGTATTTTAAAAGTTGAAAAGAAAAAGGAGAATGAGAAGGGAACTATTCCTAAATTCTAATCTAAGTCATTCTAATCTACAAGTCTAATGTTAACAAGGTGACTAAATTCTAAAAGGAGCATTAAAATGGTGTTAACAAAGTAGGCCAAAAATGTGACCAAAACAAGTAACAACATTACACAACAATTATACAAAAATAGCATGAAAATGATACAAAAGCATGAAGAGAAGCAATTCAAGTATTAGTACAAAGTTAACCTAAAAATACTACTATTTTCTTATGTTGATTTTTATGAAAGAGAAATGAACTCTAAATCAAGCAAAAAGAGACTAAAACAATAAACCTAAAACTAATGTTTTTTATGAACATTTTTTATGTCAAAATTAGTATCGAAGCCTAAAAAGGATAGTAGAAAAAATTAGTATTTTATCACCTAAAAGAAAATAGAAAAAAGTCTAACAAAACCTAAATTTTAGTAATTAAGAAAAGAAACAGGGGGGTGTAATGTTGAAAATAGTGGTGAGATTAGAAACAGGCGTAGGGCCCATGGATGTTGGCCCATTTATATTATTTTTTCGTTCAAACATTCAGCACAAAAATGAAAGATGTGCATTGGGCTAAGGGGGTGTGGAAGCAATTCGGTAGCCCAAGCAACTTGTGATCCATGGACAATTATCTTCAGATTTTTGTAGTAAAAGCTCATGGGCCTAAGGGGGTGACAAGCAATTCGGTAGCCCATTGAGGTTTTTTTGTTCAGATCGTATTCAAGGAATTCAAAACCGGACCTAGCCCAAATACCACAAGTTAAACCCAATCCCAGTTAATGCTAATTAACACTCAGATTTTCCCTTAATCCTAATTATTAACACTAATTAACATTAATCTGGAAATCAATTAAAAGAGAGAAATGATTAATAAAATAAAAATAAAGAATAATTGAATGGGAATGTTAGGGTTACTCTGTGTGTGACTGTTGGACTTCTCCTTCTCTCAAATGTGCTCACGGCGGCGATGAACTTTCCCTCCAATCTCAGACTCAATTTCACTCTTTCCGCCGCCGAAACAAACAACTAATCGAGACCTCTCCACTCACCTTCACAAATCGTTACGAAATCGAATATGCTCTCTTCTGTTTTTCGTCTCAACCTCATATCCTTCTTCTATTCAAACTCCGATCTCTCAGTTCCGGCCGGCAGGGCTTTTGGCGAATCTTCAAGATGGCAATAGCTGAAATCCAAAGCTCTTCAGGTGCGTACTTCTCTCAACCTCCCTTCTTTTTCATCTTCTGTACATCCGCGATGTTGTGCGATGAGGACGTTGGTTCTGTGAACAAGTGAAGGAACGGACGAACGTGATTTTCTGATTCCTCTTGTTCTCTTTTTCAGATTGAAACACGAATGGTGTTGCTGATGATTCGCTGAGACGTGTACAGTGTTGTGGAGAGAAGATTGAAGATTGAGAGAAAATTCTGAATTGAATTCAAGGATTGGAAGTGGTTCTTCGCGTGATAGCAATGGTGATGATGAAGAAGATAATATGAATTGATCAAGAGAGGGAGAAGGAGATTGAAGGTTGAAGATTCTGTGTGATGATTGGAAGAGTAGAGAAGGATATTGATTTTGTGGATTTTCTGCAGAGGTTGAAGATTGGTGATTAATGGAGTGGAGAATGGAGAGTGGTGTTGAAGATGAATGATGGAAGGTGGAAAAATGGAGAGGAGCCCTGCAAATGGTGGAGCTACTGGTTTTTATAGTTGAAGGCCAAGAGGAGAATTCAGTTGAGGTTAGTTACTCTTCTTATTTTTCTGTTAACTGTCAGTTGCAATTGGTTACCAATCTGTTACTCCCTGATTTCTGTTATATGTTAGTTGAAGTTAGTTATAGGAATGTCACAGAGTTAGTTAGGGTGAAAATTCTGTTATGAGGTTGGAAATGCTGTTAGAAGTTGTTAGGGACAGGTTAGGAGTTAGTTACAAAAACAGTTAGGTTGGTTATAGAGAGGTTAGAAGCAGTTAGTGATAGTTGTAGAGAGGTTTTTCATTTAGAGATGTAACTGTGATGTTAGTTAGAGATTGGAAACAAACTCTGTTAGTTAATTGGTTAAAAAGGGGAGCTGTTAGAGATTGATGGGGAATTAGAGTATGTGTTGGATGATGTATTAGGCAGGGTGACTGATTTTGGTTAAAGTATATGGTTAGTAGGATTTGGATGCAAGGACTATTTAGAAAAGGTGTATATTGAATGGTTAGTGGTTCTGGTTATGGTTTTTGTACATGGTTTCTATTTGGAATAAGAAATGTATAAGGTTAATATGCGTATGACAGCAGGTTTGAATGGTAGTTGTGTGGGGACTGAACTGGCTTTGTTTTCTGTATGCAGCAAGTTTGGAGTTAATGGTTACTTATTCTGGGTTGCCTTTTTTTATTTTGAACAGGTACAGGTTTGAAATTGTGGCTGGCTGTATATGTGAGGACAAGATGACCATGGAAGCAAGATGATGAAGACGGAATCGCGGTGGCGGCAGCTTGGTTTTGATTTGAGATATTCAAAATCGGGTTTTGCTTGAAGGGATCTTGCTTGGTCACGGCATAAGCTAATGTCATAACAAAGATGAAGTGGAATTGGCTTGAAGAATGTATTTGCTTGAATTTCTGAATGAATGGTGGTTTAGCTTTTAGTGATGTGCGGTTGTTTTGGTTTATGTAGGTTTTTGTTTTATGTAGGTGTGGTGTTGTTTGCAATATAGTAGGCTTTTCTGCAATTGGAACCATGGAAAAATGTGGATCTCCTCTAATGTTATCACACTGTCAATTAGCACCATAGTAAAGGCAAAGTGGAGTAGACTTGAAGGATTTGAGAGGACTTTTAGGATCAAATATGTAATTCTCATGTATAATGCCCGAGTAATATGCTTTTGGCACTTTGTAATGGTTTTTGAGTTCATGATGAAATGGGTGATGTTTAGAGATTAGAAACAAAAAGCCCCAGGTATTTTTATGTAATTTTTGTAATGGGCTTTGACTTTAGGAATAGTGTAATATATTGGACTTATGAATGGATTTTGTATGGATGGAGACTCTTGAACCTCTTTGTAATCTTGTATGAGTTTGAATGGGCTTTTGAATGAGTGAACTTGGATTTAGTAAAGGGATTTGAAATGAGTGTATATGAGTTATGTCTTCGAATTTTGCAATTCTCATGGACGATCCTTCCCATAATTGATTCTTAACAAACCCTCAACCTCACTCAATAATCCAAGTTGATTCACGTTACAAACCATAAGCAAATGAAAGAGCTAACATCCCTTGCATAAAATGGATCCACGAGTTTATCTCTTTCGCCGTGACTTGCATTGTACTTCGACCCAACAAAACAATAGTGCCTAGAGGAATTCTTGCAGAGGATAATACTTGAAGCGTAGCTGTTGAAACCTCAACATGACGTTTAATTAAACTCAATAAACTCAAACACCACGAATAACAAACCCCATCCCGATGGTATTTATTCGAAACCTTGAATGGTGCACACCTTGTAAAGGCCCATGAATCAACCCTAATACACGTTTTAGTGCGTACAGAAGAACCAGTTGACACGAACTTATCTGAAGTAGGAACCTCAAAGCCATAAAGGGGACTCAAGCTTTCAAAATCCTCGATTGGGTAAGTTAGGTGTTTACAGGAATTGGCTTTGGATAGTCTCGCAGCAAAATCGCATCGGGTTCATAGCAAAAATTACAGAGTTATTGGAGAAGAAGAAGATGACAGCGCGCGGGAATTCATTCAAATTTTGATTCAAATCTGATTTCGTATATTATTATTTGGCTGTGATTGTTGAACAGCGAATTATCTGCAGCGTAGTGGCAAAGCACATGTGTGGAAACCAAGGTGGCCTGGGTTCGATCCTGGCATCTTACAATAATTTTGCCAATTTCTTTGTTTCCTTTCATTCGTAGATTCCATGTGTTCATCATGCACGCGCTCGCCATGCACCCCCAGCATATGGCCAATAGATCTGTCCCTATGCCAATCCAACGCAAATGGAATTGAAGGATCACCATCGACTTTCACAGAGTTGCTACACAGGATTGGTGCCAGGTTTTTACATTTTATTTATTTATTATATTGTTTAAATATTTAGGTTAACTATTGATTAATCATGTTTAATTTAATTATTTTGTTAATTAGGGTTAGAATATAAATTAGGATTAGAAATATAATTATTTAGGATTATTTTCTCGATTTCCCGATTTAATTAATTTTAATCAACTTTAATTATAAATCACAAAAACCCTAGAAGATTGTTACCAAGGCATTAGGGTTTGCCCAATCCCATTAGTTTTTTCAGCCAAAATAATAGGATTTAATTTATTATTCGCTTCGATTAAATCAATTGATCGCGGTGGATAATAATCAATTAATTGTTTAATTAATTAAAATGATATAGTTCAAATACACTTATTTTGCTAAATGGTTTTAACCAAATCTATTGGTTACGATGATTAGCATTTCCTCCTTAAAAATTTGTTATTATTTTTAATCAAAGCTATTGATTATAAGGGGTAACCATAAAATTAAATAATTAAAATACATCCATTTGCTAAAAGTGATAATCGAATCAATCGATTAGAATTGCCAGCAATTCTCTACTAATCTATTAATTATGGTGATCAAACCTATTGATCATTGCGATTAATAGTACAAATTAAAATCAGGGTTGTGCGCCCAAATCTTAAAACGCTCCTTCAAACTACGTATTTTCATCCCTTTGATCAGGCAATTCAAATGCCTTTCAAATCACAAATTCAAAACTACGATAGGCCATTCAAAAAGCCTTCAAACCATATCATATAAAATTCAAAGGCGTACAACCCTGTGCCCGAACTACGTTGACTCTGATCCTCCATAAGGAGGTACGTAGGCACTTGGTAACAAGGCGAGTCCCCTTCCTCCAAACTCTAATCATGTTCAAATAATTAGCCTTTAACCCTATTAAACTTTCTGTCACCTTTCTTTATGTTAGTCATAAACTTAACCTTATAGTGCAAACCTTAGGAAAGGGTTGGGGGTGCCTAATACCTTCCCTCGACCTGATTATAATAATCTTACCCCGATCTCTTAACTGCGTAGGGTTTCCTATTCGCCCTGGTAGAATAGGTGGCGACTCTAAATATCTTAATTTTTAGGGCAGGTTGCTACAGTTGGCGACTCTACTGGGGACTAGTGATAGCAAAACTGTAAATTATTATGCTCCTATAGGTTTTAGCAGGGTTTAGGTTTTTGGCAAATTTTTTAGGTTTTTGGCGAATTCTTTTTAGGGTTTGGCTAATTTGCCATTTTAGGGTTTATGGTTTTTTATAAATATTTAATTTATATTTATCTATTTGCCATTTCATTTATTTACCGCAATTCCGTTTATTTACAGTAATTTAAATAAATATCTGTTTATTTAAATATTTGCTGTTTTACTGCATTTGGTGAATAATAAGCAGCCGGATTTTGAGGTTAGTTCTTAAATATTTAAATTTAATTTGATTTATTTATTTACTTATTTACAAGTTCATTTATTTACAGCAATTTAGTTAAATATTTGTTTATGTGAATATTTACTATTTTGTTGCATCTTTTGGGATATATAAAATTGTGTTAAAACCTAAGTGTGGGAATTATCCTTAAGACCAGCGGGACTTGAATCGCCTACGAGTCTTATTGATAATTCCACTCAGAGTGGGTTGAATATCCGGAAATTTCCAATACGAGGCTTGACTTTGTTGAGGGCAGGACTTGGTATTTGGCTGATCTCTCTGAGAACCTGTTAGAACAAGATTTGTTCTGATCAATATTCTTAGTTTTGATGATAACAATGTATATGAATTTTGCTTGAGATAATGTGGTACTCTAATTCTATGCAATTTCCATTTCAGGAAATATATAAAGAGTATGCACAAAATCAGCGCAAGAAGCACTGACTCAAAAGGTTCAAGTATGCAACATCAGAACATGCTCTCGCAAGACATCAGAAGATGGTCAAGCAGAATCAGAACATGGTCTATTGAAGCATCAGAAGAACTTGATATCAAAAGCTGAAGCACTGAGGTTCTCATGGTATCACGCTAGAAGCACTTCAAGGTCAGAAGACAAGAAGATGCTCTGCACCAAGCTGTTTGACTCTGATGATATTCAAACGTTGTTTACACAAACATCAGATCAGAAGCAAGTACAAGATGGCAGGCTACGCTGACTGACAAAAGGAACGTTAAAAGCTATTAAAGGCAACGTCAGTAGACACAAAAAAAGCAAGGCTCGAGGTAGTTGACAAAAGAGTGAAACATTAAATGCAATGCTGTACGGATCACGCAACACATTAAATGCTCCCAATGGTCATCTTCTCAAACGCCACTAAATAGAAGTTCTGATGAGAAGCTGAATACAACACTTTGCGCAAAACATACAGAAACATTGTCAAATTCTAAAAGCTCTCAAACTTCATCTTCAACCTCAATTCATTACTGTTGTAATATCTTAGTGAGATTAAGCTTAAACTTAAGAGAAAAATCACAGTTGTGATAATAGCTTATTAAGAAGCATTGTAACTCTTATAAGAATTTGTTTACATTCATTTGTAAGAACTAAAGGAGATCAAGTTGTGATCGGATTCTCTAGAAAGTCTTAGAGGGTATCTAAGCATTGTTCTAATCAATATTCTTAGTTTTGATGATAACAATGTATATGAATTTTGCTTGAGATAATGTGGTACTCTAATTCTATGCAATTTCCATTTCAGGAAATATATAAAGAGTATGCACAAAATCAGCGCAAGAAGCACTGACTCAGAAGGTTCAAGTATGCAACATCAGAACATGCTCTCGCAAGACATCAGAAGATGGTCAAGCAGAATCAGAACATGGTCTATTGAAGCATCAGAAGAACTTGAGATCAGAAGCAGAAGCACTGAGGTTCTCATGGTATCACGCTAGAAGCACTTCAAGTTCAGAAGACAAGAAGATGCTCTGCACCAAGCTGTTTGACTCTGATGATATTCAAACGTTGTTTACACAAACATCAGATCAGAAGCAAGTACAAGATGGAAGGCTACACTGACTGACAAAAGGAACATTAGAAGCTATTAAAGGCAACGTTAGTAGACACAGCAAAAGCAAGGCTCGAGGTAGTTGACAAAAGAGTGAAACATTAAATGCAATGCTGTACGGATCACGCAACGCATTAAATGCTCCCAACGGTCATCTTCTCAAACGCCTATAAATAGAAGTTCTGATGAGAAGCTGAATACAACACTTTGCGCAAAACATACAGAAACGCTGTCAAATTCTAAAAGCTCTCAAACTTCATCTTCAACCTCACTTCATTACTGTTGTAATATCTTAGTGAGATTAAGCTTAAACTTAAGAGAAAAATCACAGTTGTGATAATAGCTTATTAAGAAGCATTGTAACTCTTATAAGAATTTGTTTACATTCATTTGTAAGAACTAGAGGAGATCAAATTGTGATCGGATTCTCTAGAAAGTCTTAGAGGGTATCTAAGCATTATGTTCATAGAGTGGTCAGGTTGTGATCAGAATACTCTAGAAGACTTAGAGGTTATCTAAGTGGAAAACCATTGTAATCTTGTGTGATTAGTGGATTAAATCCTCAGGTGTGGTAAATCACTCCAAGGGGGTGGATTGGAGTAGTTTAGTTAACAACGAACCAGGATAAAAATCATTGTGCAAATTGTTTTTATCTTAAGAGTTTTAAAACTACACTTATTCAAACCCCCCTTTCTAAGTGTTTTTCTATCCTTCAGAACCTACCCCTAAAACTCGAACCTCATGGATAAAATGAGTTGTTCTAAAATCCAAAGAGACAAAAAGTCTCTGAGGTTACGAACGACCCCATGAGACCCTTGTTTAGAACATACGAATGGGAAGGGTAGCCACCCTAAGCCGTCATGCCGAACCTATGAACTTATGACTTTTGTGCTTTTGTGCTTGTTATGTGTTTGCGATTTATATGCTACGAATATATGCGTTTCAATCTTGCAGGTATTCCTACGCGTTCCCTGGCCCGTAGGGACTCTATTTCCAAGACCGCGTCCTTCCCACGAAGGACATCTTTATTAACGCACGTCGATTGGCCTCTCGATAGCCATGAGACCGAGTGACCGTCTTGAACGGTCACCCCGCGCCTGCATTTATGCACTCCCTAGCCCGTAGGGATTTTCTTTTTATATCTACATATTTTTACAACTATGTGTACTTCCCACGAAGGACATCTTTATTAATGCACGTCGATCGGCCTCACGATGGCCATGAGACCTAGTGACTGTCTCGAACGGTCACCCCGTGCTTATTCCCACGCACCCCCTAACTTGTAGGGTTTGAGATTTCCATTTATACATCTTTCATCCCTAGCCTATAGGGATTTATCTTCATCCGATATCGTCCTTAGATAGGTTGTGTTCCGCATAGAGAATCTTCCCACGAGGGATAACTTCATTGGTAGACGTCGAACGGCCTCTCGATGGCCATGAGACTTGGTGACTGTCTTGAACGGTCATCAGCTGCTACTTTTCACGTACTCCCTAATCTAAGTGATTCCCATTGGCACGTCATAACATCTAGCTTGCAAGAATCTCACTAGGGTCTAATGTCGTCCCTAAATACGCATAGACTATCCTTAGGATTACATATGTCGCACATCCGCATTACATATAACGAGTCACCGCATACGCAAAATAAAAAGAAAAGAAAAGGAGTCTTGTGCATACGCATGCATTCGCATTTTCATGCATTCATACATCTACATTCGCATTTCCATCCTCGCCCGCATCCATACTTACCGTGCTAGCCGGTTTCCCAAAAATCTCAAAGAAATTAAAAGGATCACGAACTATGGAGAAAGGAGGATAAAATATTGAGAATGATCTTGGTATTTCTAAAAAAAAGGGGATGTCTTTCACCATTCGGACTACATGTCCATGCCTTGTCGTAACAGGATTGGAAATACAATATTGGTTATCATCGAGCAAGGATTAGTTCAACAATGAAGTTCCCTCATAGATACACTCAAGGGGTATCTAGTCATAAAAGGGTTCATCTACGAACATAACAAACTTACAAGGACGCTCTACGATAACTTAGGGACAAGGATTAGTCCAACTGGGGCAATATCCTGACCGAAGATGCATAACTACGATGGAGGGAAGGCGACATATATTAACTCCGCACCAAGGGGCAAAAGGGTCATAGATTTTCTTTAGCAATCTACGAATCCTGGAGGTTGCAAAGGGTGTGATACTATCCTTAGAAAAAGCAAAAGAGGTTCAGCCAAAGGAAACTCATGAAGTTCCGATACGACGAAAACCCACCGGTAACAATTTATTCCCGACAGATTTGACGTGCCCAAGGAGAATTCGAGGTTACCCTTTACTCCTACAAATCTAGGAATTAAGAAGTAAAACAAGGTCAACAGATTCACAAAGTAGATTTCCCCTAGGATCAATAGGTTCTCAAGTTGTAACTTCTACGATCACAAAGTGTTATTTGATGTAAAACGTTGTACCTTTCGAATAGTAATTCAATAAAATAATCATGCATGTTTTGAAATCAATTCTTTCGCTTCGCTCTTGCATTACTACGACCTTCCATTTCAAATTATCACTCCCAATTATTAACAAACTTGAGGGAGAATGACGAATACAAATAACGAAGTCTCGCTAAACGTATGCTTTCAAGGTAAGACCGAGCCGACGATGTACAGGCATCGTTTCAATTCCCAAACAGTGGAGATATAAGGACGTTAATCCCTCGTCACCCCCTCGAGCCAGGAGTTGGAGTTTGTTTCTACTTTTCAAATAAACCTTGATTTCAACCAGGGGCAGGGTAGATTTCGACTAATTCAATGGTGTATTTTGGTTGTCAAGAGGATCAATCAATCGAAGCAAGGATTCAAGCAAGGAATCAAGCAAAGTTCCAAGCATGTTTTCTTCCTTGCGTTCATCCAAGATTGAGGAAGCAATGGATATAACATTCACAACATCTTCTTCCTCTATACATCATTTCGAGAACGTATCAAAGTCGAAGCTTACGAATCAAAGTCAAACATGGCAGTCACAATATTCAATATCCGAGGATCATATCTCAAAAGGAGCATTCAAAAGAAAAACGCCCGCTAAGTCAAAATGGAAAATTCCATGAAAACAAACCAAATGACTTAGGCAAAATTTAGGGCATCCCGATGGACCAAACTCAGGAATTGGTTCATGCAAAAATAAGGGATAAAAACAAAAGCTAAATACAAAAGATAATCTTGTGACTGCTAAATCATCGAAGCTTCCTATCAATGATTGGATCTCTACGACATTTTTTCGTCAGTGCTCGGATCTTCACTAATGCTTCCGCTCAACATCAAAACTGAAACGATTCTCTTACCAACAAAGTACATTCATTGGATTAGGCGAATTCTTAGGATTTGGAGAACATCAAGGAGAAAGGGTGGGTTAAATAAATTTTGAGCCTTATATCCGTTGTATCTTAAAACCATGAACCAGGCCAAGTTACAACATTCAAAAGTCCTAATTGAGGCAAGGTTAACTACGAAAGCATATTAAGTAGGATTTTGTTATACTAACTCCTATGTTTGTTAAAACTATTTCTAACTACTACGCTTCTTCAAATATTCATTTCTAATCATCCAGTTCTAGTTCATAACGAACTTCGATTTCAAAACTTGCATCCGCATTGCATTGGAGTTACTTCTCAAAGGGTACAACATCATCTACGAATATACACTTAGCATCAAGGAGATCTAAAAATTGGTTAGTCAAAAGCAGTCATTCCTAATAAAGACTCTTGAAGGGGGAAACCACGTCCAGAGGGTTTTCCTAAACAGGGGCAAAATTTCAAGGATTACAGGAGTATACAATCAAGGATCCTATTAACTAGGGGCGTTCATCCTAAGGTTCAATCGACTTGGGTCACATCTCGAAGCAATCTCAATCAAGGGCATGTCAAACATGGGAGAAATTTAAAAGGATAGAACACCATGGATAACCCTCCATATCCTGGAAATCAAGGGCACACCCTCCAATCTAAACGTCGAAGAATATGACGAGGTTATTTCCCGGGGCACTTCCCTCATGACTTGGAGATCATAAGCATCTTTTCCCACGAAAATATTGGGGCAATGGATATCAAATCCATAAGGCACACAACAAAAGGAAAAGACATCTTCATACTTTACAACCTCGAACCAATCTTTCTCCTAACTATGATCTTCAAAGTTCAAAAAAACAGGTATTGGGAAATCGCGCTAGCATCCAACAACCTTGCAACATTAGCGAACTATATACGCTCTGATTATCAACAACCTATCATTGGAGCATCATGCAAATACATATAAATCACGCATTACATACATCGGTTGATACATTACACCACACCTTTTTAGGTAGTCTTCTTTAAGACGAATTGTCATTCTTTCTAGGAACCTCTCCATGTAGTCTTCTTTAAGACATTCTTTTTCTAAGATCCTTTCTAGGTAGTCTTTTCTAAGGCATTCATCATCCTCTCTAGGAATCTCTTCAGGTAGTCTTCTTTAAGACATTCTTTTTCTAAGAACCTTTCTAGGTAGTCTTTTCTAAGACATTCACCATCCTTTCCAGGAACCTCTTCAGGTAGTCTCCTTTAAGACAAATTTTATCCTTTCTAAGAACCTCTCTAGGTAGTCTTTTCTAAGACATTCATTGTCATCTCCAAGAACCTTTTTAGATAGTCTTTTTAAGACATTTTTTAGCCTTTCCAGATAGTCTTCTGTAAGACAAATTTTATCCTTTCTAAGAACCTTTTCAGGTAGTCTTCTTTAAGACAAATGTTCATATCCATTCCGGAAACCTTTTCAGGTAGTCTTATAGAAGATATTATTTCATTCCACTAGTTACATCAATCAACACATGCATGAGCATAAACATTATCCCATACATCAAAACATCCAAGTCATTACTCTGGTGCTAAACCACATCGTCCACCTGCTTCTCGGTAACCTTACTAATGACAATAACCTTATTGTTTGTTTATTTCCAATTACCTGATTGACGTATCCCGGTAACCTTACCGATGACAATAACCTTATTGTTTGTTTATTTCTAATCACCTGATTGACGTATCCCAGTAACCTTACCGATGATAGTAACCTTATTGTTTGTTTACAATCACCTTATTGACGTATCCCGGTAACCTTACCGATGACAATAACCTTATTGTTTGTTTATTTCCAATCACCTGATTGATGTATCCCGGTAACCTTACCGATGATAGCAACCTTGCTGTTCATATCACTCATAAAACATATACATACGCATTAGCATATGCATATCATCTAGCGCATTCGCATACTACAAAAAGCCCAGTTTCCGACCCTCGAGTCGTGAGTTTCCAACCCTCGTGTTATGATAGGTGTATTTTCCGACCCTCGAGTCGTGAGTTCCCAACCCTCGTGTTGTGATAGGTGTGTTTTCCGACCCTCGAGTCGTAAGTTTCCAACCCTCGTGTTGTGATTGGTTTGTTTTCCGACCCTCGAGTCGTGAATATTTGACATGCTATTTTCTCCGACCCTCGAGTCGTGAGTTTCCAAACAAGTGAATTTTTTCATACAGGAAAACAACCTTCTATGCAGGTAAACTTGTCCGAACCGGGGCAAGTGGGTCCCATCGGTGCAGGTGAGCTTGCTAGAGCTATAGCAAGTGATCCTTTTGGGGATTAATGAAAACTACGATAGTAAGCAAGTATGGCTAACTGCGACGACTTACTAGAATTATAGTAAGTGGGTCATACCATCTACGATAAGCTTACTCCAACTACGATAGCAAGTAGGTATGGCTAACTGCGATGACTTACTAGAGCTATAGTAAGTGGGCCACACCATCTACGATAAACTTGCTGAAACTACGATAGTAAGCAGGTACGGCCAACCGCGACGACTTACTAGAACTATAGTAAGTGGGCCCTACCATCTACGATAAGCTTACTCCAACTACGATAGTAAGTAGGTGTGACCGACCGCGACGACTTACCAGAGCTATGGCAAGTGGGCCCTACCATCTACGATAAGCTTACTCCAACTACGATAGTAAGTAGGTTCGACCAACCGCGACGACTTACCAGAGCTATGGTAAGTGGGCCACACCATCTACGATAAACTTACTGAAACTACGATAGTGAGTGGGTATACCAACTGCGACGACTTGCTAGAATTATAGTAAGTGGGTTACCTACAAGCTGCAAAACCTTGCTAGCACTATAGCAAGTTAACTATCTTCTACACCGCAAACGGCGAACCTCGCTATTGCTAGCTACAGTTATTCATCACGTTAGTCCCTCGGCAGTGATCTTCTTCAAAACTTCACCAATAACCAACAAAGGTTTTATCTTTCTTTTTCAAAGTTACTAACATACTTCAACTAACATAACTAACAGTCATGCATCATTCAATTGCATATCTCATTCATACATAATGCATATACATACATTGCTCTCATTTATTTTGAGAAGCTCACTGCATCATACATTACATGCATCATAACATTGCATAAAATCAAGGTTGCCTTTTTAGGCTATGCTACAACCATAACACGTGGTTCCTTCCAAAAAAAATCACCTGCTTCACATTATGAAAAAATGTATCTACCTTGGATGGCATCTTTAAGCCTATCTCCCACGGAACTTCTTCCCAACAAAAGAAAATTTCAGGGAATTTCAGTGTTCAATCATCTTCTACCTTTAGATAACGATAGGCAGACGTGCCTATCTGAGTCTTCAGGTTTAAGAAGATTGAACAGGGGCAGCTGTCATACCCCAAAATTTGCCCGATCAGATCTACGTCTCTCAATCCATCAAGAGTCAAAATTAAGAGCCATAGGGTTTGACATTTCTATTGTCAAACTCGCTCTCTTATAAATCAGGTTGAGTTAAAACAAGGGTGTAATTAACAGATGTTTAGGACCCAAACGTTGAGCCCAATTATTACAAGGATTTTATCATTTGTGGGGGTATTTTGGGGTTTTTACTAACATTTATTTCGATTATTATTATTTTATCATGACTAACTATTAGCATTTAACATTATTAATTTTTATTATTGTTAATATTAATAGGATTAGTATTAGGATTAATTAGGTTTATTATTATAATTAGGTTTTAGTAAACATATATATTAGGATTATTCCTTAGGGTAATGATAGGCTTATTAGAATTAATATTAGTACTATTATTTAGGGTTAATATTATTATTAATTTTGATAGAATTATCATTATTTTTAGTTTCAATCACTACTATTCTCATTAATTAGTATTATTTTATTTACTATTATTATTAATTATTATTATTAGGTTGTTAAAATAAAATAAAAAAAGATAAATAATAAAATTACAAACAATATTTTTTCTAGAAATCAAAAGGTTCAATTTGGAAGGAAAAAATAGGCGTGAGAGATTGGGAGAAAGAAGATTGGCTTATTAAAAAAAACATAACAACAAAATTGGAAAGTTTGCATTTGATTTTCAATCAAGAATCAATAGCCAAAATTAACAAGATTTGTTTCAACTCTGTTAACCTAGAGCTCTCTCCATATATAATTGAAACCATTCATACGCAAAGAGGGATTGCTGCCTCAAACAGAAGAAAACCTGAGTCAATTCTTAAAGAAAACTCAAGAAAATTCAAAAATCGTTTTTATAGATTGAGGAGGATTCAAGGGCTTTTGATTATCAAAACACAATCTGTGGGTAGTGGTGAAGGGATTCAAATCGATTTCCAGGTTCGAAGTGTACATAATCGCAATCATAAGGTCCGGTTTTGGATCCCAACGAATTCAATCCCGTTTTCATATATTGGTGTATTATTAATAAGTTTTGATCGTTTGGCATGACTAAGATGCTTGTTTAGATTGTTTCTGGATGCTTTGATTGGATTTTTGTTGCAAAGATAGGAATCTGCCATTGTTAGGTCACCAAGGTTTGAAATTTGGGGATTCGGTATTTAGGGATAATTGGTCCGAATTAATGACACTAATGGATTCAGAAGAAGGTTTTGAGTCGAACCATGGCTTCACCCTTTGTTTATCACGTTTATTGGGTAAGTTAGGTGTTTACAGGAATTGGCTATGGATACTCTCGCAGCAAAATCGCACCGGGTTCATAGCAAAAATTACAGAGTTATTGGAGAAGAAGAAGATGACAGGGCGCGGGAATTCATTCAAATTTTGATTCAAATCTGATTTCGTATATTATTATTTGGCTGTGATTGTTGAACAGCAAATTATCTGCAGCGTAGTGGCAAAGCACATGTGTGGAAACCAAGGTGGCCTGGGTTCGATCCTGGCATCTTACAATAATTTTGCCAATTTCTTTGTTTCCTTTCATTCGTAGATTCCATGTGTTCATCATGCACGCGCTCACCATGCACCCCCAGCATATGGCCATTAGATCTGTCCCTATGCCAATCCAACGCAAATGGAATTGAAGGATCACCATGGACTTTCACAGAGTTGCTACACAGGATTGGTGCCAGGTTTTTACATTTTATTTATTTATTATATTGTTTAAATATTTAGGTTAACTATTGATTAATCATGTTTAATTTAATTATTTTGTTAATTAGGGTTAGAATATAAATTAGGATTAGAAATATAATTATTTAGGATTATTTTCTCGATTTCGCGATTTAATTAATTTTAATCAACTTTAATTATAAATCACAAAAACCCTAGAAGATTGTTACCAAGGCATTAGGGTTTGCCCAATCCCATTAGTATTTTCAGCCAAAATAATAGGATTTAATTTATTATTCGCTTCGATTAAATCAATTGATCGCGGTGGATAATAATCAATTAATTGTTTAATTAATTAAAATGATATAGTTCAAATAAACTTATTTTGCTAAATGGTTTTAACCAAATCTATTGGTTACGATGATTAGCATTTCCTCCTTAAAAATTTGTTATTATTTTTAATCAAAGCTATTGATTATAAGAGGTAACGATAAAATTAAATAATTAAAATACATCCATTTGCTAAAAGTGATATTCGAATCAATCGATTAGAATTGCCAGCAATTCTCTACTAATCTATTAATTATGGTGATCAAACCTATTGATCATTGCGATTAATAGTACAAATTAAAATCAGGGTTGTGCGCCCAAATCTTAAAACGCTCCTTCAAACTACGTATTTTCATCCCTTCGATCAGGCAATTCAAATGCCTTTCAAATCACAAATTCAAAACTACGATAGGCCATTCAAAAAGCCTTCAAACCATATCATATCAAATTCAAAGGCGTACAATCCTGTGCCCGAACTACTTTGACTCTGATCCTCCATAAGGAGGTACGTAGGCACTTGGTAACAAGGCGAGTCCCCTTCCTCCAAACTCTAATCATGTTCAAATAATTAGCCTTTAACCCTATTAAAATTTTTGTCACCTTTCTTTATGTTAGTCATAAACTTAACCTTATAGTGCAAACCTTAGGAAAGGGTTGGGGGTGCCTAATACCTTCCCTCGACCTGATTATAATAATCTTACCCCGATCTCTTAACTGCGTAGGGCTTCCTATTCGCCCTGGTAGAATAGGTGGCGACTCTAAATATCTTAATTTTTAGGGCAGGTTGCTACAGTATGGATAGACCCTTTCGCCCGAAAGACTTAAAGAACAAGAAAGATAATCTTAGGGTAGGTGTTCTTAAATGCTTGCTCGTAATTCAAAATGCTTTTCACACATCCTTTTCAAATCAATTCAAAAACAAGGCTACGCTTATTTACAAGCTAAAGTCCTTAACGAAGTTTTTACTATTCACACACGACACTCTTTCAAACAATTCAAAAAAGCAAAGTGAGCTAAGCAATTAAGAGCCCATGGATAACCATGGATGCAAAGGGTGCTTTAAACCTTCCCTTTGTATAACCTACCCCCCGAACTCAAAGTCTTTTCAAAGGTCTTTCCTGTTCTTTTTGCCTTTCCAAATTGGATAAAATAAAAGTCGGTGGCGACTCTTGTTATCCGCAACATTTTCAAAAAGTCAGTTCTCCCACCGTATTATAGAACTGGCGACTATGCTGGGGATAATTCGAATAAAAGAGGGGTTACCTTAAAAGTTTAGGATCACTTAAATGTTTTCTATTGTTTGCTTTGCTTGCTTTATTTTTTAGGGCTGTTTCGGGAAATAAATGAAGGATGAATCCTACACCCGGATTCAAGTACACCTGAGATAGGAGTGGCATAGTCATGGCGACCTCTTTCACATATGTGGGAGATGAGTCAATATGAAGTTCACGCTTGAGTTAGGACTCCATAGCTATATGCACACCTTTCTCAAAAGAGGGAGGTCTATGTATGTAACTTTGGGTGCGCCGGAGCTCAAGGACCTTT
Source organism: Vicia villosa (assembly GCF_029867415.1). NCBI lineage: Eukaryota > Viridiplantae > Streptophyta > Magnoliopsida > Fabales > Fabaceae > Vicia > Vicia villosa. Next base: position 156,511,871 of record NC_081182.1, on the reverse strand, counting down.
AGTCACCCTTTAACCCATCTTGGCCTTTAGGACGTAGTGGGGGGGCTACTCTTGACAAATGTTGAGGGCCTAGTCGCTACCCGATACTATAACTCAGATAGGTTCTTTCTTAAAGTATCATTGCATGATGCGAATGCATCATGTCCGAAGGTGCTTTAGAGGGGCTGACAATTCTGAGAAAATGGTAGAACCCTGTTACTGAAATCTCTTTATCCATAGAAGTACCTTTGGGAAGGGTAGTCACCTGGTCATACTTCAGGCAAGCCTTTAAACTTAAGGACTCTTGTGTGACTTGTTTGTTACCTAACCCTTTGAAGGTTTTCCTTGAAGGTTTTTCTTGTAGGACATACTTGTCCTTATCACCTTGTGCTTTACCTAAATGCATTACATTCGCATGACATCATGACATCATAACATAACATGTTAACTAATCCTTTCAAGGATCTTAGGAATTTAGGGCGCACAGTTTCAGGTGCTCTTATCAAGGACTTAATCTATATCAAGGGGCAAGAGGATTTATTTTCCTCTAGCCACATGCCTTCCAATTCAGAGACTCAGTACCTATCAAGGGGCAAGAGGATTTATTTTCCTCTAGCCACATGCTTTCAAACTGAGGAACAAGTATCCCGAATCAGAGGCTATGACCCACTGGATATGGTGAGCTTGATTCTCCTAGAAGAGCATCCAAGAATCAGAGTTCTTAAAACAAAGATGCGACCAGATCATTTTCCAATGCTGTTAACTAAATTTCCTAAAGATCCTTGAAAAGATTGCATTTGCATTCATAACATCACATAAAACTAAATTTGTCTTTCAGGTCGACCAACTGGTTAGAAAAATACCGTTAACAAATCAATCACTATCAGATGAACATTCTGGAAGCTTGACCCCCAGACTTCTGAAACATTCCAATCAGATATACATTCCGGAAGCTCGAACCCTGGACATTCTGAAACATTCCAATCAGATGAAAATTCTGGAAGCTTGACTCCCAGACTTCTGAAACATTCCAATCAGATATACATTCCAGAAGCTCGAACCCCGGACATTCTGAAAGTTCCAATCAGATGAACATTTTGGAAGCTTGACCCCCAGACTTCTGAAACATTCCAATCAGATATACCTTCTGGAATCTTGACCCCCGGACTTTTGAAACATTCTTATCAGATATACATTCCAGAAGCTCGAACCCCGGATACTCTGAATCTCTACACCAATTCCACAACAACGACGCAAGCTAGAGGCACCTAAGCGTTAATTCACCAAAATTGACATGTCAGTAGATCAGGAACTGCAATACCTGTTGAAGGCATAAATGATAACTGTAAGGGATCCGCCTCAACACATCAACACTTCCTCCGCTAAAGCACAATCCAAAAGTGCGATGCGCCTACCATTCCAATAGCTGCTGCGCACTGAAGATTAAGATCCAAGACATGATTGATGCTAGTGAAATTGAGTTCGACAGTCCTAAAACCCCTATGGTGATCACTGCTCCCATGCCTAATCATGACCAATTAACGTCTAGAAGGATGGACTTTTGGTTCATTAGCTTTACTTTCATTTGCAAATTCTATCCCGTTTGTTTAAACATTTGACTTATGATAGACATTATCTGTTTTAATAATCATCATCAGTGCATTGCATATGTTTGTCTTGAATAATTTATTTCGCTATCACTCAATTTTAACTGCGTCTTTACTTTGCATAATGTTTTGTGATACTTAACTCCTGCTAAAGCTGTATGCCTTTTGAGGAAGGATGACGAAAACGATACCGCAACCACTTACTGTATGCTTTTGAACAGACTATGCTGACGATGTACAGGCATTGTTTCAATTCCTAAACAGTGGAGATATAAGGATGTTAATCCCTCGTCAACCCCTTTGAGCCTAAGGAGTAGAAGTTTTTTTAATATGCAAATTGAACCCTTAATCATAACCCGGGGTAGGGTAGTTACTAAGTTCACTCAGTTATCCTAAACAGTGGGTACAAATAAATTTTGAGCCGTTATCCTTTGTTTCTTAAACCGTGAACCAAGCCACGTTACAACCCTTGAAAGTCCTAACTGAAGCATGGTTAATTCGAAAGCATATTGTCACCAAAAGGGTATCCTGACTCCTTAAGATTTCCCATGAATGCTGAGTTGATATCCTGTTTTTACAAACATCACGTTTTTATAAACATCACGCTTTTACATCTCCTGTTTTAATGTTTTTCAAAAACTCAAGAGAGACATATGCATTGCATCTCATGAATTCATTATTAAACATATTCTGCTACATAATTTCAAGTGTTAGCATCAAAAAGAATCTGCACAGAGTACAACTAATGACTAAAAGTCATCCCGACAGACGAAACTATCTCGGTAGCAACATCTCTTATAACTGACTCAGTTGATTAGAAGTCAATGAATATAAGGGGCATGACATGCTTCGACCAGTCAATCTGAGGCAATCAGGTCAAGATTCAGAGAATCACTCAGAAACGTCAAACAATTAGGGACATGCACCCAAGTGGGTCTGAAGCCACTTCCCGATCAGTCAGGGGCATCGTACTAAGTACTAGGGGCATGTCAATCATAGTACGCATCTCATAAGGTCCTCGCGAGGAGAATCTCTTCAAATTCCCAAAATAGCTAGGGAAAAGCTATGCAAGGCATGTTCAACACCTCGATCAATATTCACTGGTGTTTTCCAATCAATACGAGTCCAAGAATGGCAAGTGCTATAATCACTAGGGGCAACGTTCAAGACATCCTTATCTTCCCACAAAGCCGGTTTCACAGGATCATATCCCCACAGAGTAATCATTAAGAAGATACCTTCAAATGTTCTCGTCCCAACAAAGACTTAGTTCCTCAACGGAGTTTTACATCTTCGACACTGCCAATTCCCCGACTCTTTTCTCTTCTCCAAACAAGGTTATTCATCTCTTTTATCCCCAGTCAAGTTGCATCAAGGATCAATAATTCATATGGATCTCATCCCCAAGCAGAAATCATAAATCCCCAGCTATGTATCTTCAATACAGGATCAAGCATCAGAGTCACAACAATACAGAGACTTATTTTCTCAAAACATTCCAAATAGCATAAGTCATAGTCATACATCATATACATCGCATACATATCCATACACTACATATAGAGATTCATAACAAACACATACAAAACATACAAAGTTTCTTCATTTATTTTGAGGACCTCGTCTCATTCATTACATGCATCACGATACTGCATAAAACTAATGTTGCTTTTTCAGTCTATTCCTACAAATGAACATTATCTTCTAGATATAATGCAGAGATAATCAAGTCAATGATTTAATTCTGACACTCATTCAAGACAGAGATTTAGTTCCGACACTTAATTTTGGATATCTTCCAAAAATAGTTCAGAGATAATCAAGACAATGATTTAGTTCTGAAACATAATTTTGGATATGCTTCAGAGATAGTTCAGAGATAATCAAGACAATGATTTAATTCTGATACTTAGTTCTGGGTATTCTCCAGAGATAGTTCAGAGATAATCAAGACAGAGATTTAGTTCTGATACTTAGTTCCATATATTCTCCAGAGATAGTTCAGAGATAATCAAGACAAAGATTTAGTTCTGATACTTAGTTCCAGGTATTCTCTAGAGATAGTTCAGAGATAATCAAGACAAGGATTTAATTCTGATACTTAGTTTCGGGTATTCTCCAGAGAAATTTCAGAGGTAATCAAGATAGAGATTTAATTCTGATACTTAGTTTCGAGTATTCTCCAGAGATAGTTCAGAGATAATCATGACAGAGATTTAATTTTGATACTTATTTACGGGTATTCCCCAAAGATAGTTCAGAGATAATCAAGACAATGATTTAATTCTGATACTTAGTTTCGGGTATTCTCCATGAATAGTTCAGAGATAATCAAGAGACTTAGATCTAATTCTGTCACTACGAACGGTGCTGGTATGATCGACCTCCAACAAACAATTCTCAATACATCGAGCCCAGATATAGCCTAACGTATGGCTCATTCTGGTACTTCTCAATAAAAAGGATTTAGTCTAACGTACGACTTGTCCTAAAAAGCATAGCCTAAACGTACGACTTACTTTGACACCTATCAATACGGTGGATTCAGTCTAACGTACAACTCATCCTAAGTATATCCTTCAGATACAGTCTAACATACAACGTATTCTGATTCTCAAGTCTATCAAGATGGATGACATCTTTAAGCCCATCTCAATCAAATCTCAATATCCTGATGGCATCTTTAAGCCCATCTCCAGAAAAGGTCTCTATATCAGCAAGGGCAAATTTCTAGGTATTCTAGTGTTCAATCCTCTTCCACCTTCAGATTCCAACAGGCACACAGGCCAATCTACATCTTTAGGTTTAAGAAGATTGCACACGATCGCTGTCATACCCCAAAATTTGCCCATCTCATTTTACTTCCCAAGCTCATACCAAGGTGCAATGTTCAAAGACACATCCTCCTAAACAATGGCTCAAGAAGTTAGGTTTTTGACTTCTCTGAAGAAAATCAATGAATCAAGGTCTCCAATGGAATTCATATGGCCTATGATTTTTCAAATTATCTCTATGGCAAAGTACAAACCTCAATTCTAAGGATTGCCCAGTCAAAAGATCAGAAAGTCAACAGTCGACTAGTTTGACCTAAAAGTCAATTGTGGTCAAAGTACAGTCAAAACTCCTGATTTTTGGTCAACATCCTTATTTTGAAGGATCATTCATCATTTGATCAAGTATTGATCATGATTCATCAAGAAAAGTTTAGAAATCAACAAAATCCAAAGTTTCTAAATTAGGATTTTTGGACTAAAAGTCAGCTAAACTTTGACCAGCCCTAAATTTCACATGGAACATCAGAAATTTCCCATATTTAGCTCATTTTGAAGTAAATTTAATTCTATACAACTTTGTCTCTCACATGCCAAGGCTAGAAATGCTTCATTTGAGAGATATGGACCAAAACATTATAGGTCCTTTTTGAAAGTCAACCAAAAGCAGTTTTTTATCAAAGCCCATATCATCAAGATAAAATCCTCAAATGGAAAAAATCTTCCAAAGTGCCTTATAGAGGACATCTTGAGGTTTCCAAAAAGTCCTAGAACTCTTCCATATCTTAAAAATTGAGGGAGATATGCCTTGGCGAAGTTGGACAAATTTGAGTGAAAAATGTGAAACAAAAAGGCTCCAAAATGGATTTCTTTGCAAATGGGACCATATTCTTAAGATCCAATATCCATCCTCATGATATGTAGAGCCCAAAATCCAATTGCCACAAAATTATTTGGTTTATTTAATTTTATTTGAATTTTTATTCATTTAAAAGTCAATAAAATTAAAAAAAATCAAAGATTTATGAAGGAGATTTGTTTTGAATCTAATTCCCAATCATATCCAATCAAATAACCTCCATATTTTTTATCAAATTTCGTGCACATCAAGCTTGGTAGGATTAGATATGGCATTGATCCAAAAATTGAAGGAAATATTATATTTTTTCAATCAAATTTCCATGTGAGCAAAACAATGGTCCAAGCCCATGAATTTAACCTAATTCTCACCCATTATATATACCTAGCATATGCCAAACAAAAGAGGACGAAAAAATTGGGAAGAAAAAGAGGTTTCTAAAAGTTGCAAAAAGTCAAGAAACTAGGGCATGACAAAAACTTCCCTTTCATGCGATCTCCTTTCCTGATTAAGCACTCTATCGTCTTCTTGAGAATCCCAGAGGCACGTTCATAGTCTTCTTGAAGTCCCATGCTACCCAAAACATATGCTTCATGTTCGTCATACTCTTCATATTAAATCTTTTCGTTTTTTATTATTTTTTGTGTTTCAATGCAATCTAATGATACTAATGTGTTCTTATTGATGTTTAGAAGGGGTTAGAATCATTGAACCAAAGCTTTGAGGACTGTAGCATGTTTCACCATTGATAGGGCACAAGAGCAATGCACTCACAATTTGGTGGTTGCAGCCATTGACGAACCAATCTAACCCCATATTCTTGATCAGGGCCCAGTTTTAAGATGATCTAGGTTGTTTCGTTGTTTTGTTTAATCGCGTTTTGCAGGTTTTGAAATTTTCCAGAAAAAGCTGCAAAATCCGCAGGTATTTCCATGGGAGAAATCGCAACAGAATTCGCAGCTGCATGGGAGGAGGAAGATGAACAGTATCTATACCCCACTTGAGCCACGCGTGCCTTGCCTATTCGTCGGTCAGCAGATTCAAATTCCCCAGACGCGCGTGGCATTCCCCTGTTCGCTGGTCAAAGTCCACCATCCATTCTCTCCTATTCTGATTGGTTTATCTATGAATCCTGGCCCCACTTTTGACTGGCCTTTGAATTTCTATAATATTTAATGTATTAATTTGTTTTGCATTGGGTTCATTAACAAATAAACATAGCAGCGCACGTGGTTAAAGAAAGAAACCTGTAACACTAAAGACCTGGGTTCAAACCCATGGTCTCCCTTTGTTTTACTAATTTTTCTTAAATAAACATGTTTCCAGATCCCATGCGAGCGGACCTCACATCCCCACGATGCACCCCTCTCCATCAACCACCAAATTGCAGTCTAAGCAGATTCGACGCCCCAGATAATGATGGTGCACCATGGTCCATCAAGGCTTTGCCACACCAGAATATATGCGCCCAGGTTCCATTTTATTTATTTTCTTTTGTTTGATTTTTTATTTTATTTCTTTTTTCATTTTTTCTTATTTTTTTTAAAATAATATCTTTTCTTTTAACAATAAAATTTATTTAAATTTTTAGGTTTATATTAATAAACTAATTTATTTTAATTTAGTCAATAATCATTTTTAGGCTTAAGTTAATTTAGTCAAATTAAGTTTTTAGGCTAACTATTTTAAATTTTAGGTTTATAATATTTAACTTTGATTTTTATTTTTAGGCTTGTTAAAATTAACTGTAATCATAATTTTAGGTTTTCTCTTAACCTTAAGATTTAAGATTTATCACCATGAACACCCTTTTGTAATCAAACATTGAATTTCTTTATTACCGCGAATTTCTCTTCTCATCTCATATTCCCTTGATTGTCGCGTGTGCTTTTATTTTAATTTTGCCTTATTTTTGTTTTGGATTTTTATTTTATTATTCGCATTACTATTGCTTGCTATTATTATGTATCTGCCCCAAAGCCTTGTAAAAAGTTTCCTTTCTTTCTGTCTTTTATTTTCTGTTACCCTTCAAGGGTTTTATTGTAATAGTAATTAGGTTTATTTTTTTTGTCTTACAGGTGTTTATTGTAATAGCGTAGGAACTTTTATTTTCTGCCTTTTAATTGCGTGGTTAGTAATGCTAGGGAGTGATAAGCCTGCTAATGAATTTAGTTTGCCTAAATTATAAGATAAATATAACAGAATTGAATCACCTGATTGTGACACACACACACCTTTAGGGTAACCTCTTTTGTTGCCTTATTGCCTGTTGCCTATTTCCTGTTGCCTTAATTTGTGAAAATATTCAAGTCCCTTGATTCTGAGGATACCTAAGCAAAATGAATGTTGCCCTCAGTTCATTCATCATCAATTTTGTCCCTCGAGGTTGCCTTATAAACGATGATTTTCCCCATTGCTAAGGTATCCTCGCATGATGCCTAAAAAGATAGAATGACTATTATATCCTTCCCTTAGACTACCTGCCCTCTTTATGGCAGGGACAGTCTTATGGCGAACGATAATCCTCGATGACCCTTCACATCCAATTGAAAGACTTCCTGCCCTCTCATGGTATGGATAGACCCTTTCGCCCGAAAGACTTAAAGAACAAGAAAGATAATCTTAGGGTAGGTGTTCTTAAATGCTTGCTCGCAATTCAAAATGCTTTTCACACATCCTTTTCAAATCAATTCAAAAACAAGGCTACGCTTATTTACAAGCTAAAGTCCTTAACGAAGTTTTTACTATTCACACACGACACTCTTTCAAACAATTCAAACAAACAAAGTGAGCTAAGCAATTAAGAGCCCATGGATAACCATGGATGCAAAGGGTGCTTTAAACCTTCCCTTTGTATAACCTACCCCCCGAACTCAAAGTCTTTTCAAAGGTCTTTCCTGTTCTTTTTTCCTTTCCAAATTGGATAAAATAAAAGTCGGTGGCGACTCTTGCTATCCGCAACATTTTCCAAAAGTCAGTTCTCCCACCGTATTACAATCGCAACCACATGCAACCAAACTTTCTCCTTTTGATTTTAAAATAGGAGAAAAAGGAACTCCAATGCCAAAAAATATCTTTAAATCCTATAGAATTGTGATAAGCCATATCGATCCATTCAGCCATTACCTTCCAAACCTCTTCCACTTTCCGGCAACACAAAAGAGAATGGTACGGATTTTCTCCGACTTTTGTTGCAAAAAATGCAATCAATATTAGAAGAATAATGAAAAATACCTCTAGAAAGGAGCTTATCTCTAGTATGAATTTTGTTGATGAAGCATCTCCACCCAGAGGCTTTAACTTTAAGAGGGGCTTCCACCTTCCAAATAGATGAGAAAACATAATCAAAACAATTCAACGAACCAAAGGGAATGTACGGCTTTTTCAAGATCTCATAAAAAGATGACACAGAGAAGTTACCATTGCCCGAAGGAAATCACAAAATTGCTTGAGTTTGGTCAGGTGTAGGAGCAGCCGTCGACAGCAGTATTCGGAGACTAGCCCAACCGATAAACAGCCCAAAACAGTCGGGTTGATGATTCCAAAGTCTCCTCATTTCCACTCCCCGTTTATCCACCCTTCCATGTCGGCTATAGATACATCCTGCAAAAGAGATAAAGAAAACAAATTCGGAAAAACTTCCTTAAGAATCCCTACTTCCAACCAATTAACGTGCCAAAAAGAAGTGGAAAAAACCGAGCCTAACATGAAATTTGCAATTCTTAGCTAAGAGCTCCTCCGGTAAATATTTCTCAATGAAGAAATGTTCGACCACCACACTGACCTTGAGCTATTTTTAACAATATTCTCTTCTCCGATCATGACTCTTAACTTGACATCCACATAACTCGCCTTCACCATACGTAACCACAAAGAATTAGAATCTTCCAAAATTCTCCATCTCCACTTGAAAAGAAGAGATTTATTAAATTCTTCCAATCTCCTAATTCGAGACCACCCTTCTCTATCGGAAGACAAACATCTTTGCAACTAACGCAATGAATTTTCCTCTACTCCTCCGATCCCCCCACAAGAAATTGCTTTGCAATTTATTAAACTCCGATAAAATCTTCTTAGGCGCTTTGTAAAAGGATAAAGTAAATATCACTAAACTACTAAGAATCGATTTTAATAGTGTTAACCTCCCCCCGAAACTAAGCCACCTTCCTTTCCAATTGTTCAACCTCTTCCTAATACTATCCATTAACGGTCTCCAAGTTGACATCCTTCTAGGATTGGAACTAATTAAAATTCCGAGGAATTTAAACTCTTTCAATTCCGACCTACAAGAAAGAAAAGAAGTTGCCATTTCCAAGAAATGAGGATTAATATTCATACCAATAAGTTTACTGTTTTGGAAATATTTTCCAAGACCCGACACCACTTCAAAACCTCTCAAAACCGCCTTAATAGCCCAAAGATGTTTCCAACTCCCATTGCCTACCAACAAAGTATCGTTCGTGAATTGTAAAATGTCCACAAAACATCTACCATTCACATTACAACCCATAAAATCATCATTCTCCACCGCCTTTTTAACCATAAGATTTAAAGCTTCTGCCACTATCACGAAAAAAAAAGGAGAAATAGGATAATCTTGACATAACCCCCTTTCCACAAATTTTTTTTTGTGGGACTACCATTGACAAGAATCGACATTTTGCTCAAAATAATCAAAGCCTCCATCCACTTCAACCAAACGTTCCCAAAACCCATCCTCCTCATCATGTATCTTACGAAGTCCCAACTAACCTTATCGTATGCCTTTTTGAAGTCCACTTTGAAAAGAAGGCACTCCTTTCCTTCCTTGGTAGCATAAACCACTAATTCGTTCACAACTAAAACCCCATCAAGCAATTGTCTTCTTGGGATGAAAGCACTTTGACAACGGGAAATAATAGAAGAAAGAACCTTCTTAATTCTACTAGCCAACAATTTTGAGATGATTTTGTAAATGCATCCCACCAAACATATCGGCCAATAGTCGTCTAATCCCAAAGGATTATAATTCTTTGGAATAAGGGTAAGGAAAGACGAGGTAATACTCTTTGAAAGAACCTCCCCAGATAGAAATCTTTAAAACACGATAAGACATCTTCTTTTAAAAAGTGCAAACAATTCTTGAGAAAAAGAAGAGAAATACTATCCGGACCCAGACTTTTCAATCCTTCAGAACTCCACACCGCTTCTTTTATTTCTTCTTCCGAAAAAGGAACCTCAAGAGATAAACTCTCCTCCCTACTCAAAGAATTAATATTGATACCATATATAGTAGGTCTATCTTTGCAATTCTCAAGGAACTTGTCTTCGAAATGCAATTTCACCTCTTCCTTAACACTATGCCAAAAAAGGGAAAAGAAGGCGCTTTTTTTGGCCTTTAACAACGCTTAAAAGCGCTGCCTATGGGGGCGCTGCTGTAGGTATAGACATCGTTTTTTCCGCAAAAGCGTTGCCTTATGTATACTTTAGGCAGCACATTTCCTTGAAAAGCGCTTTCTAAAGTAGGTCTGTAGCAGCGCTTTTTCCTGGAAAAGTGCTTTCTAAAGTAGGCCTTTAGCAGCGCTTTGTCTAGCCTTTTATGATTTCTGTTGGCATCTTGAGGTAGCGCTTTTTTAGGAAAAAACGCTTTCTATTGTGTACTATAGGCAGCGCTTTTCCTAAAAAGCACTTTCTTTGCTTCACGTAAAAAATGACATTTTGATAAATAAAAATACTTCTTTTAATGGGTATCTTATATATGTACTCCTTTAAGATGCATACACAAAATCAACATTATAAATGAAAGAGTTCATAATATGAAAAATTCATGTTAGCTAAACATACATATCTCAAGCAATTTCAAACAAAGTGTATAACACAAATCCTACTCAGAATTTACTCATGAATCCAACCATGTGCCTTTCATAAATTTATTTGAGCTATAGCTCGTGAATTTCTCAAAACAAGCTAAGAACCCTAATTGTTTCAAAGTTAAATTAAATGATCTACATTTTGAATAAATTAATGAAACCAGAGGGCTTTTGATCCTTGAACAATTCTAAACACAATGGTATTGAGTTTTAATTAAAATGGTACCTTTATAAATGAGTTTTAGTTTGAGCTTTTACCTTGCAAAATTGGAAATTGAATCCTCTGATGAAGGTGTTACAGAGTTGTGTCAATGATCTAGATAACTTCCTTATGCCTCAGGGATGCTAATTGAATGCTTGGAATGGATTGAAAGTGCCTGAATCTCCTTCCTCGACCTCAACTTCAAATCAGCCAAGAAATAATGGTGGATGATACTAGAGGTGTTACAGATGCTATACTGTGATTTGGATAGCTTCTATAAGTGATATATGAGGTGTTTGGATGATTGGTTTGAATTGATCCCATAACTCTTAAATGATTCATTTTTTGGGAAAATTTTATGTGACAAAGTTGTTCATTAGATCCAGATCTACAACTTTCATGTTGGAAGTTGTTTTAGTTGCATACTTGAAATTTGAAGTTACTTGCTCATGAAGTTATGACTAAAACACTTGAAAATAGAATTTTTCTAAGTCTTGGATTTTTCCAACTTTGACTTTTGTTGAATTTTTGATTCTTGATTGATTTTCTTGATATTCCTTGATCAAATGACTTCAATAATCATATGTTGATGATTTTGGTCTTCAAAAGTCCATAGTTGACCAAATTTCTCAAAAGTCAAAAGTTGACCTACATTGTTGACTTTTCCAAATGCACTTCAATTTTGTGGATTCCAATTTAATCAAGCTCTTCTATTTAAATGGATGATGTGAGTGAATTATAATGTCTAATTGAAGATCCTTGAATCATAGTTTGAGCCATGGATCCATGTCTTGATTAAAAGTCAACTTTCCAAATGAATTAGGTCAAAAACCCTAATTTGTGCACCAGATGAATTTGGAAGTTGTTGATCTTGAATTGAGTCATACTTGGACTTTGATTTTGATGGGATTGATCATTTGAGCACATGAGAATGTTTAAGCTCCTTTGTGGGTCCTAAAAACCTAATATTGCATGAGCTTCTTAATCAATCACCTGCCTTGGGAAACAAGCAACAAGCAACAATATTTTTTTGGTATTTTGGTTAGAAAATGATATATGCATGATGATAATGATGATGATCCTACTATTTGAAATTGGGTGGGATCTCAGTGGTCAAAAATTGAGGTACAACAGACCTCGAGTTACAGTGATGAACATTAGGATAATGCATACAGAAGTGTCTATATGCTATATAGAAGGTGTTTGAATGATTAATTTGCAGAGATTTTGCAAGATATGAGAGATTCAAAGTTATGGACTTAAAAACTCAAAAACGGAGAAATTTTTCCAACTCTAATTTGAGAAAGTTTCAGTGAGTCTTGAGGGTGATTTATGGTGTGCTTTGCAATGTAGAATTGGTCTCTATTTATAGGGAAACAAGAGAGCTTCAATCTGATCACATGGAGTCTTAAGGCTTGATGACTTGTTTTTGAAGCAAAGTTGTAAGACATGGTTCCAATGCATAGTACAAGCATGCTTGGAGTGGTTGGATACTTTAAACATGTTATGTGTGAGCTTTAGGTTGAGTGTGTGCAGAAGGAACAAGTTGGGAGCTCAAGGAGAGTGGACTTTGTGATTAAAGTTGGCTTTTTCAAAATGGAAGTCAAGCCTTTATGCTAAAAATGGAATGAATTCTTGGACAATGCTTGAAACACTTGGGTAATGGGTCAAAATCAAGTGAGATCAGATGATTATGGTGTCTTGAACAAGTTATAGGACCTGTAATGCATTGATCTTGCAGATTTGAATGAGTTTGCATCTTGGTTATTCATCTTCATGTTCAATGATGTGATTAGATCATAATAAAGCATTGGAGGTCCTTTAATCATGGTTCGAGTCATGGAGTCATGTCTTGATAAAAAGTCAACTCTCAAGAGGAATTTGGTCAAAAACCTTAATTTGAGCATCATATGAGATTGGAAGTTGTTGACTTTGAATTGAGCCATATTTCGACTTAAACCCTAATTTTCCTAAGTTTCCTAATCAGTCACCTACCTTGGGATCAAGCAACAAGCAAGACACAAATATTTTTTTGTATATTTTTTTTAGCATATGATATATGAACAATTATGATAATGATGATGATGATGATCACACTATTCACAAAATTATGTGGGATCTTAGGGTCAAAATTTGGGGTGCATCACTAGGATTATCTACCCTATCTCAAATAGTGTGTGGGTGAGCCTTATTCAATGCTCCAAAGAAGGGAGGCATGATAGTGGTCAACATTTCAAAAGATGGGCTAATCCCTACTAGAACTTACACCAGATGGAGAACTTGTATGGATTATCGGAAGCTGAACAAAGTCTCTATGAAAGACCATTTCCCCCTGTCATTCATTGATCATATGCTGGATAAATTGGCTTGAAATGAGTATTATCTCTTCTTGTATGGATATTCAGGCTACAATCAAATAGTCATTGCACATGAAGACCAAGAGAAGACAATATACGCTTGTCCTTATGGCACTTCTGCTTTTAGAAGGATGCCCTTTGGAATGTGCAATGCTCCAACCAACTTTCAACGTTGCATGATGGCCATATTTTATGATATTATTGAAAGTTTCATGGATGATTTTTCAGTGTTTAGGGAATCATTCCAGAGAGTCCTAGACAATTTGATGACGTCACGCGCCTTCTTAATAGATTCAGAATCTTAAAGGCAAAATTCACACACTAGAAAGAAAATCTCTAATGTATACAAATGTTCTTTAAGATAACATGTAATGTTATCATCAAAAATTAAGACCACGTGTAGAACTAATCTTGTTCTTACAATCTCCCTCTTTTTTATCATCACAAGTCCATGTATTTTAATAGAACAAATTATATTGGGTAATCACCATAAAACTCAAATTCAAAAAGCTAACTTGTTCCCCCCTGAATCTGTTAATATTTTAAAATTCATTTAAGTTTGTTCAAAGTCTCCCTCTGAGCTCAAGACTTACAAAATGCATTTGGAAGTACAAAATGAACTATAGAGAAGGAATAATTTGAAGGATAGAAAAACACTTAGAAAGGGGGGTTTGAATAAGTGTGACTTTAAAAATTCTTAAGATAAAAACAAATAACACAGTTATTTTTATCCTGGTTAGTTGTTAACGAAACTACTCCAGTCCACCCCCTTAGAGTGATTTACCTCAACTGAGGATTTAATCCACTAATCAATCTTGATTACAATGGTTGTCCACTTAGAAACACTCTAAGTCTTCTAGAGTATACTGATCACACCTTGATCACTGTAGGAAATCAACACTTAGAATCTTCTAAGTCTTCTAGAGTCTACTGATCACAACTTGATCACTCTAGGAACCTTTTACAAATTAATGTAAAATTAATGTTTACAAGAGTATTCAAATGCTTCTTAGAAAGCTATAATCACAACTGTGATATTTCTCTTAAGTTATAAGCTTAAATCTCACTAAGATATTACAAGTGAAGTGAGGTTGATGATGAAGTTTGAGAGCTTTTGAATTTGACAGCGTTTCTGTATTTTTGCGCAAGAATTGTGTATTCAGCTTCTCATCAGAGCTTCTATTTATAGGCGTTTGAGAAGATGACCGTTGGGAGCTTTTAATGCGTTGCGTGTTCCGTACAGCTCTGCATATGATGTTTCACTCTTTTGTCAACTACCTCGAGCCTTGCTTTTACTGCTTCTACTGACTTTGCCTTTTGTAGCTTCTAACGTTCCTTTTTTCAGTCAGAGTAGCCTGTCATCTTGTACTTGCTTCTGATCTGATGTTTGTAGATACAACGTTTGAATAATCAGAGTCAAACAACTTGGTGCAGAGCATCTTCTTGTCTTCTGACTTTGAAGTGCTTTAGTGTGATATCATAAGAACTTCAGCGCTTCTGCTTCTGATCTCATGTTCTTCTGATGCTTCATAGACCATGTTCTGATTCTGCTTGACCATCTTCTGATGTCTTGCGAGAGCATGTTCTGATGTTGCATACTTGAACTTTCCGAGTCAGTGCTTCTGGCGCTGAATTGTGCGTACTCCTTATATAATTCCTGAATTGGAAAATGTAAAGGATTAGAGTACCACATTATCTTATACAAAATTCATATACATTGTTATCATCAAAACAAGAATATTGTGTTAGACGATAGGAATGGTCTAGAGGGGGGTGAATAGACCACCTTTTTCCGACTTAAGAAAATTTTAGCTTTTGAAACGTGACTTCCCTGAATCACTTAATCGTCTAAGAGCGATAACGTTATCGGGGACCGGATATGTGCGATAAACCTTACGGATGAAAATTGACAGATAATGAATTACGTTTTAGCGAATATATCAATTTTATTGATTGCACACTAGATGGTATATTACTCACAATGAACGTTTTCTCTAAAATTTGAACAAAAGTTGGTTGAGTAATTTTATCGAACACTTGGTGATCGATATTTACCAAACCTTAGTTTTTGCTCAACAATGGAAATAAACGAAAACAAATAGAAATGAGATAAAAGTAAAAGCGATAAGGAACACGAGATTTGTTAAGGCAGTTCCTCTATCGTCCTCGCATGAGTACGTCTGCCTCTAATTTCAATGAAATTAGGAAAGTTTTATTTGATTGCAAAATGTTTAACAAGGATAGAATGTACCAATCACCAACTACACACATGCAGTAAAAACCTTCGTACCAAAACTTTGATGAAGAAGGAAAAACCCTAAGGTTTTATACAAGAAACACCCTCAACAATCTTCACTCGAACAAGATAAATGTCTACCGTCGAATCTCGAACAAGACAAATGTCTACCGTCGAACCTTATCAACACACGTTCCTTACTCCGATCGAAAAAGATGATTATGTGTGATTTTCGATCAATAAGCGAAAGGTTGAAGATGAGAAGAAGCTTGAGTCTATCTTTCACGTTTCTTGTTATTTTGCTTGAGAATGATCACTTGAGTATTTATACCACATACAATGCATAGGCTAACTTGAAAACAGCAGAAAACCAGTTTAAGAAGCGACAGGTCGACCTGCTCTCTGCATAGGTAGACCTATTGAAGGTATTGCACTTGAAAATGAACAAAGTATGACACTTGCGTCGACCTGAAGGGTCGGCGTGCGCATTCCCGTGAATTCCTCAAAATGCTATGCGTCGACCTATTCCATCAATGCGTCGACTCATTTTTCTCTTGCACTTGAATCACAAAAAGTGGATGCGTCGACCTAAAGAGTCAGCGTGCGCATACCCGAGATTTCACCAAAGTTCCATGCATCGACCTATGCATGTAATGCGTCGATGCATTCAGCTCTTACATAGAATTTTTCAGGAGATGCTTGCAGTAGGTCGACCTGTAGTGTCTATGAGTCGACCTATTAGTGTCTTGTAGCCAAAAATCCTTGTCTTTGTTGCATTTGCTTGGTTTCTATGATGCCGCTTGAGTTGTAGTTGATTCACATATGTTTTGACATCATGAAAACTACACCATTGCCCTCACATATTGATCAGAACAAATCTTGTTCTAACAATCTCGCCCTTTTTGATGATGACAAAACATATATAATTGATATGAATTTGCAATCAGAATGTCAGATGACCAAAGACAATTACACAGTTATAGCATAAGCATATAATCATAATGTGTGAATATGTCTCCCCCTGAGATTAACAATCTCCCCCTGAAATAAATACTGGAAGAATTTATAAATAAAAGACTTCCCTGAGTATTTTCCATTTGGGTAGAGACATTCACTTTGCCTAGAACTTCAGAACATTCAGAGCTTCTACTTCTTGCTTCCATAGGACAGCTTCAGAGCTTTGAATTTCTTCTTGATTCATAGCATGCTTGATTGTATCAGAACATTCTTGAATGTATCAGAGCATCATCAGAGCATCTTTACATCCTGAAATGTTTCAGAACAAACTTGATAAAAGTTATCAGAGCATGAATAGATCAGAGCAATCTTTAGAGAAAGAACATGTATCAGTGCAAACTTTGATAGATTCTTATCAAGAATAAATATCAGAGCATATGAAAGAAGAGAATGTATCAGAGCATATTCTGCCACAAGAATATCAGAACATTCTTCTTGCTTCTGATCTTGAAGCTTCACAACACTAAGCTTGCTTCAATTTTCCAAGAACATGCTTCTTTGCTTTTCCTCATGTATTTGCTTCTCATGTTGAGCTTTTTCAGAATATCTTCAATCCTGCAAAAAATATCAAAGACATAGAACTTGCAAATAATGTTAGGAATGTTGAGACTTAATCCCAGTAACTGATGTAATAAACCAAATCAATTATCATGTTTCTCCCCCTTTTTGTTACAACATCAAAAAGCACTTAAAAAGATTCAGATGATAAAATAACATAAAGTGAAGAAGATAATATTTCATTGATTCAACAAAAATATCAGAAGATACAAAAGGATAGAAGCAGATGCAAGAAACAAATACAATAAAACAAGAGAACAACTAAGACCAAGACACATTACGACTATCCTAGCTTAGAAACTATCTTGGCCAGAAGGTTTTGAATCTCAGTAGTGCTTTCGGTCTGCGTCTTCATAAATGATCGAAACTCATTGTGAGTATCCTCATGCTTATCCAGACGAGAAGCAAGATCAGCTTGATTTTGTTAAAGAGCTCTCATGGTATTCACCAGAACAGAAGGTTCAGCAGAAGAAGCGTCACAACTATTATCCAGAAGAGTAGGATTCTCAACAGCAGCATCAATCATGAGAACATCATCTTGATTTTTCTGAACAGGAAGTTTCTCAACAGAATGATTCTCAGCAACTTGATTCTCAGCATCAGCTTCAGCATAGACAGGAGCAGGGAGTGCAGCTTCTGAAGTCTCAAGAGCCTTAAGAATTTCAACCAAATTCCTTGGAGGTGTAGGAGCAGAAGGTTCTGAAGGGTATTCAGTGTCTGGATATACCATATCTGGTGCCTTATTAGAGGGATTCTCCATTAACCAGTTGAATATTGACTGAAAGTCTCCAGTCAGAACATTGTAACTAGGCTTCCACACAACCATTGCAAGTGGATGCACTTCCTCGAGCTCATCAACAAATGGTTTCTCCTCAAGAGGTTTGCAGTTTCTGATGGGATAGTAGTACTTACCATCATCTAAATCCAAAAAGTAACCAGAAGATTCAGGTGCAGCAGCCAAGCATCTCTTCTAGATGTTCAGAATATCATTCTGAATGTCCTTCTCAAAGATTCTCCACAAAACTCTAGAAGCAGCATGATCCAGATTGGAGTCATAAGCAGCTCTCAGAGTATCCAACCCTATTCTTACCTTATCCATTAGCATGTAATAACTAACACCAATCGATGGTTTGGGAGGATTGAAAGCGAAACGATAGTCAGGATACAGAAGACAGTAAGGTTTAGATTCTCTGGATAGCAAAGCAAGGGTGATGGAAGAGGTTAAAGAGGATGAAGGATCTTTGGTGGAGGTGGATGAAAAAAATTTCCAGAAGGAATTTGGGGGATAGCATTTAGTGGTTAAGGGTTCAGAATAGGTGTAGAAGAAGGTGGTTGGTTTCTGTTTATGGTTGAAGAAGAGGATGGAGTTACAAAAGGAGGAGGCTTTTTCTGAGGTGGAAGGGCAGAAGAATCTTCAAGAAAAGCTCTATGAATGCGCTTTTCAAGGTAATCATCAGATTGTACTTTGAGAGAGTCTATGGGGTTCTTCTGCTTCTTTGCTGGCTTAGCATCAGGTCCTACTTCTGAGGCCTTTCTTTTCAGTTTCTTTTCTTTCTTCTTCTTTTCTTTCTTTCTTAACTCATCTAGAGATGGAAGAGTTCTTCCTCGAATCCATGCAGGATCAACAGAAGTTTGAGCTTTAACGCATGACTTCAGATAGCATTTGACAGCTTTGTCTAGATCCTCTTCAAACAAGTGAGAGAAACTCATTACAGGAGTTCTTCGCGTCAGAATATCTGGAAACAAGGTTGGAGGAGTAGTCACTTCTTCAATCAACTGCATCCTTTTTAGAGAATGAGCATCCAGAATGACTTCTTGGATAGTAGTAAAAAGCTTAGAAGGACCAACTGTCCTCAGAACTTCTATCAACCCACTCTCAATCAGAATATCTGAAATCATCCTTCCAAGAGGGAAAGAATTCCTTTTGAGGTTGGGATTCTTCTGACGTTCTTCATCTTTTGATTGTTCAATGTTGGTCTTCAGATGTTGAAAAAGAATGTGTGGTAAATTGACTTTCATTTCTTTTTCAATGCAGAATATGATGTACTTCTGATCCTGATTGACATAAGTAGCAGCGCTTGATTGTTTCCTATGATAGAGAGATCCCAGAATGATCTCAGCCCAAATTCTGTAGGAAGGTTTCAAGGCAGTGTTGAACGGAGATGCAATACCAGAAGAAAAAAATTCTCGATCAACTTTCTCCCAATCAGTTCTTCCATGAAGAGCACCAGTGATTCCATCCAAACCATCAAGACCATACAGCTTCATTATTAGTTTCTCAGTTACAACAACTTCATGCCCTAGCACGAAAGAGATGATAGCTGTTGGAGTATTCGTAGCATGCCTCCAGAAATCCTTAACCAACAAAGGATAAACTGGTCCAATCAACCTTTCAAAGTATTTGGACCATTCTTGTATCAGCATTGCAGTTTTGGTTTTGAAATCATGTGCCATAAGACTTTCAAAATCCACCATGGTTTCGCAGAGAACCTCTAGTTCATTAACAGGAATCGAATAAGTCTTCAAAGGAGTAAATTTAGGTCTCTTTTGTGGAACTTGATGTTGTGAAGATACCTTGCATTGAACATTTGAAGATGAAGCCATGGATTCACACTGAGATTCGGTTTAGAAACTAGGGTTTATGCAAAGACACAAGAGAGAGATGAACACAAAATAACAACGAACAAAGAGAGAGAATGTAAAGAGATGAAATGTTATGGGAATGAGTTTATATAGGCACGAATTTGAAAAGAAATGCAATTAACTTCTGAGAATGAATAGTTACAAGATGCAGAAAATCAAATGCATTTAATGTTGAGTGACGTTAGGGTAAAACGTGATATTTGAAATGATTTACACAGTCACCTAGGGCGGCGTCTCATCAACTGCACGCATGCTTGTCCAAATAGAGTGAACACGTGTTCAACTTCTAGAGTAGCTGGTGACAGCTGTTTTGCTTTAAAAGAGATTCTGAATCAACTTAGACAAATGAAACGTTAGTAATAACAGAATCAGAATATCTAACTAATCAACATCAGAACTTCTTATAAGAAAATAAAATAGATCATTTCAAATCTAATCCATATATCAGAACTTCTCATCCTTTCATTCTGGGCATAAACCCATACTGATATTCTTCAGAATGAACTTAAACCTATCTTCAGCAAGGGGTTTTGTAAAGATATCAGACCATTGATGGTCTGTATCAACAAAGTTTAAAGAGAGAACACCCTTCTGAACATAGTCCCTAATGAAATGATGTTTAATCTCAATATGTTTAGATTTGGAATGTAAGATTGGATTCTTAGATAAACATATAGCAGAAGTATTATCACAGAAGATAGGAATGTTACTCTCATATATCTGATAATCTTCTAGCTGACTCTTCATCTAGAGCATCTGTGTACTACATCCAGCAGCAGCATTATATTCTGCTTCTGTTGTAGAGAGGGCAATTGTAGCTTGCTTCTTGCTATACCAGGAGATCAGATGACTTCCAAGAAATTGACAACTTCCAGAAGTACTTTTCCTTTCAACTCTATCTCCAGCGTAATCAACATCACAGGATCCTACTAAGTTGTATTCTTCATATCTACTGTAGACTAAACCAACGTTAGTAGTACCTTTCAGATACCTCAGAATTCTCTTAACAGCTGTTAAGTGAGATTCTCTAGGATCTGATTGGAATCTTGCACACAGACAAACACTGAATAAAATATCAGGTCTAGAAGCAGTAAGATATAGAAGAGATCCAATCATACCTCTATAGAGCTTCTGATCTACCTTCTTACTTACCTTATCCTTACCTAGAACACACGTTGGATGCATAAGAGTTTTTGCTTCTTTGCTTTCAGAAAGATTAAACTTCTTCAGAAGTTCTTTCACATACTTCGTTTGATGAACATATGTTCCATCAGAAGTTTGATTGATTTGAATCCCTAGAAAGTACTTGAGTTCTCCCATCATGCTCATCTCGAACTCAACCTGCAGACTTAGCAAACTCCTTTCCAAGTGTAGCATTAGATGTTCCAAAGATAATATCAACAACATAAATTTGACAAATTAAAATATCTTTCATAAAGGTTTTACAAAAGAGAGTAGTATCCACTTTTCCTCTAGTGAAACCATTGTTCAGAAGGAAAGAACTTAATCTTTCATACCAAGCTCTAGGAGCTTGCTTCAGGCCATACAATGATTTCTTTAATTTGAAAACATGTTCTAGAGACTTTGAGTCTTCAAAACCAGGAGGTTGGTGGACATATACTTCCTCATCTATATAACCATTTAAAAAGGCACTCTTAACATCCATCTGATATAGAGTGATGTTATGTTGAGTGGCAAAAGAAATCAATAAGCGAATAGATTCTAACCTTGCCACTGGTGCAAAGGTTTCTGTATAGTCTATGCCTTCTTGCTGACTATAGCCCTGAGCAACCAGTCTGGCTTTGTTTCTTACAAATTCTCCTTTTTTGCTTAGCTTGTTTCTGAAGACCCACTTGGTTCCAATGATGTTGAATCCTTTTGGTCTAGGAACAAGATCCCATACGTCATTCCTTGTAAACTGATTAAGTTCTTCTTGCATAGCAATTATCCAGTCTGCACCCTCCAGAGCTTGATCAACAGAAGTTGGCTCGATGAGAGATACAAGACCAAATTGACATTCTGCATTGTTCTTAAGGAATGATCTGGTTCTGATAGGATCTTCTTTCTTCCCAAGGATAACATCTTCTGAGTGAGCAGAGGTGAGTCTGGAAGATCTTTTGATAGTTAACTCTTCAGAAATTCTGAGATTCTCCAATGAAGCAGCAACTTGATCTTCTGACGCCTTGCTTCTGGATTCTTCAGCTTCTGAGACTTCAATATCTGCAAAATTCTCAAACTGCTCTGGCTTTTCAAGACCAAGCTTATCATCAAATCTGATATTGATTGATTCTTCAACAATCAATGTTTCAGTATTGTATACTCTGTAGCCTTTTGAGTGTTCAGAATATCCAAGAAGGAAACACTTTTGTGCCTTTGAATCACACTTACTCAGATGATCCTTAGTATTCAGAATATAACAAATACATCCAAAAGGATGAAAATACGAAATGTTGGGCTTTCTGTTCTTCCACAATTCATAAGGAGTCTTATTAAGAATAGGTCTTATAGAGATTCTATTCTGAACATAACATGTAGTATTTATTGCTTCTGCCCAGATATGCTTAGCCATATTGGTCTCGTTGATTATGGTTCTGGCCATTTCTTGTAGAGTCCTATTCTTTCGCTCTACAACTCCATTTTGTTGTGGAGTTCTAGGGCAAGAGAAATCATGGGCAATACCATTTTCTTTGAAATAAATCTCAAAGAATATGTTCTCAAATTCGCCACCATGATCACTTCTGACCTTTATGATTTTACACTCTTTCTCAGATTGGATCTGAGTGCAGAAGTCAAAGAACATTGAATGGGACTCATCCTTGTGTTTCAAGAACTTTACCCATGTCCATTTGCTATAATCATCTACGATGACTAATCCATATTTCTTCCCTCTGACAGATGCTGTAATGACTGGGCCAAACAGATCAATGTGCAGAAGTTCTAGCGGCCTAGAGGAAGAAACAACATTCTTAGATTTGAATGCAAGTTTGGAAAACTTCACTTTCTGACATGCTTCGCAAAGAGCATCTGATTTATATTTCAGATTAGGGAGTCCTCTGACCCGATTTAGTTTGTTAATCTGAGAAATCTTTCTCAAACTAGCATGGCCTAATCTTCTGTGCCAGACCCATTGCTCTTCGCTAACAGACATAAGACAAGTTACCTTCTGATTCTTAAGATCTTGAAAATCAATCTTGTAAATGTTGTTCTTTCTCTTACCTGTAAATAGGATTGAGCCATCCTTCTGACTTACAGCTTTGCAATACTTTTGATTGAAGATTATGTCATAACCATTGTCACTTAATTGACTTATGGACAATAGGTTATGAGTTAATCCATCTACAAGAAGTACATTAGATATGGAAGGAGAGTTACCAATACTTATGGTTCCTGAGCCAATAATCTTGCCCTTCTGATCTCCTCCAAACTTGACTTCTCCAACGGACTTAAGCACCAGGTCTTGGAACATAGACCTTTTTCCCGTCAAGTGCCGCGAGCACCCAGATTCCAGGTACCATGACATGTTTTGCTTTGTCTTCTTTGCTGCCAAGGATATCTGCAATAGAAATTATCTTCTCCTTAGGTACCCACATTTTCTTGGGTCCTTTCTTGTTAGTTTTCCTCAAGTTCTGATTGAACTTGGGTTTAGCATGATAAACAACAGGAGGTACAGCATGATATTCCTTAGGTTGAGCAACTTGATATTTTCTATTTTGTGTCACATGCTTCTTAGTGTGTGTAACGTGAAAGCTTTTAGCATGTGAGGTGAGCCTAATATCATGGGAGTGGCCATACTTGAACTGATCATACAATGGTTTGTATGTGATTTTCATATCATCTACAGGTTCAAGTTTGTATGGGGTGTCACCCTCATAACTTATGCCAACTCTCTTGTTTTCACTTACAGCATATATCGTAGAGGCAAGTTGACTTCTACCAATACCTCTAGATAAGAACTTCCTGACTCAGCATCTTTGGATAGTTTTAAAACTTTTTCTTTTAGTTCAGAATTTTCTAATTCAAGCTTCTTAGTTTCAGATACAAATAGCTTTCTCAGCTTTTTGTACTTGATACTAAGCTTAGCCTTGATTTCAAGAATTTCAGCTAAACTGGAAGCTAGCTCATCTCTAGATAGCTCAGAAAATACCTCTTCAGAGTCAGAGTCTGATTCTGATGTAGATTCTGATTCAGCATCCACAGTAGCCATCAGCGCTATGTTGGCTTGCTCGTCTTCAGATTCTGATTCTGATTCTGATGAATCTGAATCATCCCAAGTTGCCATAAGACCTTTCTTCTTCTGGAACTTCTTCTTGGGTTTCTCTCTCTAAAGCTTTGGACACTCACTCTTGTAGTGACCTGGCTCTTTGCACTCAAAGCACGTGACCTTCTTTTTGTCAGATCTTTTGATTCCTAAAGATTCTCCTCTTTCAGGCTTTTTAGAACTTTTGAAGTTCTTGAACTTCCTTTGCTTACTCTTCCAGATTTGGTTTACCCTTCTGGAGATCATGGACAGTTCATCTTCTTCTTCTTCTTCTGATTTTGATTCTTCAGAATCTTCTTCTTCAGACTGAAAAGCGTTAGTGCATTTTTTATTTAAAGATTTTAATGCAATAGACTTACCTTTCTTCTGAGGTTCATTAGCATCCAGCTCTATTTCATGACACCTCAAGGCGCTAATCAGCTCTTCCAAAGAGACTTCATTCAGATTCTTTGCTATCTTAAATGTAGTCACTTTTGGGCCCCATCTTCTGGGCAAGCTTCTGATGATCTTCTTGACGTGATCAGCCTTTGTATATCCCTTGTCAAGCACTCTTAATCCAGCAGTTAGAGTTTGAAATCTTGAGAACATTGTTTCAATGTTTTCATCATCCTCCATCTTGAAGGCTTCATACATCTGGATTAATGCAAGAGCTTTTGTCTCTTTGACTTGGGCATTTCATTCGTGAGTCATATTTAATGATTCAAAGATGTCATGGGAATCACTCATTTCTTGTCTTGACATTTTTGCTCCACTAGCATTTACTTGATGTTTGTAACCATCCACAAGCAAGTCCCATAAATCACCATCTAGACCAAGAAAGTAACTTTCCAATCTATCTTTCCAGTATTCAAAGTTTTCACCATCAAATATTGGTGGTCTAGAATATCTATTTCCATTTCCGTTGTTGTGTTGATCATTTGAAGTAGATGTAGTAGTAGGAGTAATAGCATCAACCATATTGACTTAGTGTTTTTCTCACCTTGAATCTTTTCTAACACGGTTAAGTGCTTGCACCTTAGAACCGGTGCTCTGATGCCAATTGAAGGATAGAAAAACACTTAGAAAGGGGGGGTTTGAATAAGTGTGACTTTAAAAACTCTTAAGATAAAAACAAATAACACAGTTATTTTTATCCTGGTTCGTTGTTAACGAAACTACTCCAGTCCACCCCCTTAGAGTGATTTACCTCAACTGAGGATTTAATCCACTAATCAATCTTGATTACAATGGTTGTCCACTTAGAAACACTCTAAGTCTTCTAGAGTATACTGATCACACCTTGATCACTCTAGGAAATCAACACTTAGAAACTTCTAAGTCTTCTAGAGTCTACTGATCAAAACTTGATCACTCTAGGAACCTTTTACAAATTAATGTAAAATTAATGTTTACAAGAGTATTCAAATGCTTCTTAGAAAGCTATAATCACAACTGTGATATTTCTCTTAAGTTCTAAGCTTAAATCTCACTAAGATATTACAAGTGAAGTGAGGTTGAAGATGAAGTTTGAGAGCTTTTGAATTTGACAGCGTTTCTGTATTTTTGCGCAAGAGTTGTGAATTCAGCTTCTCATCAGAGCTTCTATTTATAGGCGTTTGAGAAGATGATCGTTGGGAGCATTTAATGCGTTGTGTGTTCCGTACAGCTCTGCATTTAATGTTTCACTCTTTTGTCAACTACCTCGAGCCTTGCTTTTACTGCTTCTACTGACTTTGCCTTTTGTAGCTTCTAACGTTCCTTTTGTCAGTTAGAGTAGCCTGCTATCTTGTACTTGCTTCTGATCTGATGTTTGTAGATACAACTTTTGAATAATCAGAGTCATACAGCTTGGTGCAGAGCATCTTCTTGTCTTCTGACTTTGAAGTCCTTTAGCGTGATACCATAAGAACTTTAGTGATTCTTCTTCTGATCTCATGTTCTTCTGATGCTTTATAGACCATGTTCTGATTCTGCTTGACCATCTTCTGATGTCTTGCGAGAGCATGTTCTGATGTTGCATACTTGAACCTTCTGAGTCAGTGCTTCTGGCGCTGAATTGTGCGTACTCCTTATATAATTCCTGAATTGGAAAATGTAAAGGATTATAGTACCACATTATCTTATACAAAATTCATATACATTGTTATCATCAAAACAAGAATATTGGTCAAAACAAATCTTGTTCTAACATAATTCTCCATTGATGTCTCATCAGAGTCTGACTAGAGCTTCCTGGTCTTCATCTTATAACCTAGCGTACTATCAAAACACTGAGTATCAAAACCTAGTTTAATTATTGTCTTAAGGCCAAACATCAAACATCAGAATTATAACGTTGGTTTTCCAAAAGCTTGATCACACACCATAAGGTGCCAAGCAACACAATATCATAAGGTTCTGCACCTGAACCATTTCCTGACAGACCATGTCTTTTGATTGTGTCTTTGTCCATGTCGTAGAACATGTATTCTGACCATATCTTAGACCACGTCTTAGAATATATCTTCTGACCAAGTCATAGAACACGTCTTTTAGATAAAAAAAATTCGAACATGTCTTCCGACCATGTCTTCAGAAGGTTCAGAACCTCTGAACTAGTACCAGGACAAGAGGAAACTTACTACACTTCCAAAAAGCTCGCAACTTTTGAGGTATCAGAGTCTCGTCCTTCAAAACATTGGTTATAACTGCTTTTAGATAGTCCACGACTTCTAAACAAATTTGTAAAACAACCAAACATTACCAGAGCACACATTTAACATTATATCAGATGGTTCACAACTTCTGAACAAAAATATTAATCATATATTACCCTTGACTTGCTCCGTGCAGTTTTCCAACTTTTAAAGCATCAAAGTCAAAACACCATACTTTTAGAAAGTTCAAAACTTTTGAACAATAGGTGTTATCAACACACGGTCACCTTACTTTCAAACAGTCCACGACTTCTAAACAGTAAGGTATCTGATCTTGATTTACCATATTTTCATAAAGTTCACAACTTCTGAAACATATGGTGTATCAATGCACACATGTATCAAATCATAGTTAGCTTGTGGAATATTTGAGTGTAGGTTCACAAAATTTTTTCTCAGAAACCTTATAGATTATGAAAACATCACAGTGTCAGAGCAGAAATAACTTTCTTAGAGAAGTAGAGTATCAAAGTAAGATTCGTTTAAGACAGTTCACAACTTCTAAATAATGAAATCTTTTCTAACAGTTGCTTTAGCTCATCAGAGCAACTCCCATGCTTACTTAATCTTGATTACGTCTGCTGACGCCAATATCTGGATCTCGTCTTCTAACATATTCTCTTAGGATCTTCTGATGCCAGATGGTTTTATACCAGACTATGAGCTTGTAATAGCTAGCCAAATAACTTGTCTATGAAATCCAGTGAACTTTTACAAAGTTCCTGAATCAAACATCAAACATGGGTTAGTAGTAAAGCATTTTATATCATGTTTGACATGTTTAGGCTTTGAGCATGAGATAAGATATTATCAAAATCACTACTTTTTCTCCCCCTTTATCATTATTAAAAAGACTTTTAGACAAAGAAAGTAAAAGTTTTAATTTAAAAAGAAGGGACAAAGATACAATTGTTTCAGAAACAAAAGAAAAATATTCTTAAGTTCTAATACAAAGGGACAGGGCCGGCCATTTACCGGTGCAGCAGGCTACACAGCGCTGGGCCTCATAATTTGGGGGGCCCACTTTTTTTTTAATTACAAAATAGAATAAAAATTAAATACGCTCCCAAAACCAAAATGAAATGGCACTCTCTTTCTCTTCCAAACGGCGCTCTCTTTCTTCTTCATTATTCCAAAACGAAAGCACCATCTGTTACACAGGTTCTTCTTCATTGTTCATCATAAAAAACAAATAGAAACGAAACAAAACACCCAGCCGGCGACTGAACGAAAGAAAAGAAGACACCACATAACGGCGACGAGAAACGAAACAAAACGACATACCACATAACTGCGGCGCGGAGCAATCGATAAGTTTTTTCAAATTAAAACTTTTCATTTGCTGTAGTGTGAATGTTTTAATGTTCATCTGTTTTTATTGTTCATCTTCAAATCAGAATTGAGATTGTTTAACATATCATGAGATTGATTTATCACAAATTGCAAAGAAAACACTGCTCCCATTTGTCCAATTAGATTCTTGATATCTTAGATTGTCTGCATAATAGTTGGTAGCTGGTGTTTTTCTTCTTCTGCTGTTTGTTTTGTTTTTGTGTGTCTCTTTACTTTATTAGCTTGTGTTTGTTTTCCTGTGTTGTAATGGAGGTATCCGGGTTACACCCCATGTGCATTATTAATACATTTTATTTATTAAAAAAAAACAATAAAATCAATTTCATCCCATAATGTTACTCTGTTAGTAATATTGATAATATAATTGTAGGATAGTAGTATTAAGTATTAACTCCATCACATGGTGTTATTGCAACTCTGGCATTAAAAAAAATTCATTATTAATTACATGATACTAATTTAATAATTTATTTTAGAAATTAATATATAAATTATATTTTTATAATTTAGGCCACTTTTTTAAACTTTGAACAGGGTCTCTGGATTGATTGGGCCGGCCCTGCAAAGGGATAAGATCTAAGTATCCTTCTTTTCCAACTTAGCCATGAACTCCTTCAGCAAATCAGACATATTCTTAAGTTCAGCACCCTGAGCAATAATTGTTTCATCCTTCTTATCCAATCATTGATAGATGCGACGATTTTCTTCTTGCTATTTTTCCAAAAAGCCTTCAGCCCAACAGGATGGCCTTCAGTTACCGTAGCTTCTTTGCCCTTAGAACCAGAATTTTGACCTTCAGATAATACCATAGGAGAATGAGAAGCATCAACAGTGGTTGATAAGGTATCAGAGGTGATAGGATCATATTGCGCAAGTTTAAGAACCGCTGGAGCTGGAAGATAGAGTTCCAGTAGCATTTAAGATGAAAAAGGAATGATTAAGGTGTTTGGTGAGGAAGGATCATTTGGATTTTTGAAAGTGGGAGATGAAATTGTTTCAAATGATGAAGCACATACACGAGTAGGTGATGGTGTAGCAAAGGTGGATGGATAGGCGGTTAGGATAGGTAAAACATCAGCAAAAAAGTTCTGACAGGAAACAATCTTGATAGGGCACTCAAGAGATGTTCTAGCTTCAGAAGAGGCAGCAACCACAAATGTTCAAGCAACCTTGGAGGATCTAGAATCATCAGAATCTTCAGAAATTACCAGTTATCTTTTAGCCATGTTGGCCTTCCTAATGTTTGCGAGAGCTCCTTCATTTTTAGGAAATTTGGATGTTTTTCTTTTCTTCTTGGAGGGAGATGCAAAGCAGCAAGGTTTGGGATTGATCACTGAAGTTATGTCAAGAATAAACTCAGGGAAATGTTTAACAGGAATTCTTCGATTCATGATCACAGAAGCATCAGGTTCCGTTGGTTCCACATATATCTTTGTGCATAACTCCAATATTTCTCATAGTTCTTAAATTTAAAGGGGATTCGACAGTTACATTCATCTTTTCTAGATTGAGACTATTATATAACTTTCTCTTCAGGAGAATATCAGAGATGAGCCTTCTGAAAGTTATGTGTTTCTTCTTCTTTGATCCTCATTCAAGAATCAATGATAGTGTTCTTCAAATTATTGAATAAAACCCTTGAAAGGTTTATTTTTTTGTTGGTGGCGATAGCATACAGGAGATGCTTTTGATCTGTGTTGATATAGTCCGCTGAGTTCATGGGACAATGATGACCTATGCTTCCCAAAAATATTCTAAATCAATCCCTAAGCTTATCTTGAGGAAATTTAGATTTCTGATCCTCAAAACCTTCTTTGAAGATAATCTCCGATTTTTCAGAATTGTTAAAACTGTCAGTAGTAAAATTAATTGGTATAAAGCTAGTTCCATCATGATAGTATAACTTGACAATGCCTTCTTTAGTGATGAAGTTATTCTTCCAAAAGACACTTGAGCAGACATGTCCATTAAAAGATACATATGCATGTATCCAAAATCCTTAACCAGATCAATAAAAATTGGTCAAATCAGACAATCAAAGTAAATTGCCCTTCCTTGAAATGTAACAACGTCGAGGAGATCGCATCTATTTGCAGCATGGTTTCTAAAATTTACCAGGGCTTCAAAGAGAACATTTTAAATCTTTGACAAGAGTGGATAAGTATATATTTGACACTTGTTCTTTATGAGTATCTTGATTATGGAGAGAAGCTTTAGCAGATTTTAGTTGAGCGGCCATTTGAAGAAGATGAATAGATATAAACACCGATTCGGAACAGGGATATTTAGGGTTATGAGAAAGTTTGGAATTTTGAACGATAAGAGAGAAATGAGTGGGGAAGAGAGTGAAGAGGCGTGAGTGGGTTTTAAATAATTTATGAAATAAAGAAAATGATTTCGAATAGTAAAATAATCTGACAAGAGATAAGGCATTGATTTAATATTTAATCCGAAGATATTCTTGTTTCCCAATGTATCACATCAAGGGTTAAGGCGTGGTTTAGAGAGGGCAATTTCCTTTAGTTTGAATCACCCACTATTCACCTTATTTAATGAATTGGACTTTTTAGTTTTAAAATAACAAACCAATTCTCAAGAGAATATTTTGACCATTTGAGGACTTTTAATAGATGATAACTTCACTTTTATAAAGCAACATATCCTAGAAGCTTAAGGAGCATAAAGGAAAATAGATTACCAATAAAAGGTTGTTCACAAAATAAGATTGTATACAGATATCACACTCCTTCCAAACATTGTTTAGAAGCATGAATTTAGATATGGTTTCAGATAAATGTCAGTGCATTAGTATCTTCTGAACTATTAGTTTCAATATTTTCTCTATCAATTTCCTTTCTTATGACGCTCAAGTTCAGCTGTTTTGGAGGCTATGATTTTTCACTTATGGTCATTTTTGAATTCCTACAACAATCTTTGAGTTAGGTTCCTTGCTTTGGAGCACACGCCTTTTTCTTGTCATGTGTAACAGATGGCAAGAGTCTAGGAACCATGAGAGGTGCTTCAACTAAGCTTTTAAGGAAATTTGCAATATAGGTTGTTTGCTTCTTTGGAATCCATAAATTCTTGGGTCCCTTTTTGTTATTTATCTCAAGGGCAAAGAGGATTTCCAAGATGTAGCGCCTGAAAAGGTGAAATCAAAGAAGACAACTATTGGAGCAAGTGTTAAGCAAGTAGTGGATGAGAGGTGGTTGCTGGGAATATGGAAACACAAACTGTTAGTGCTTTTGAGGATTGGCTTTATGTTTGGTAAAAATAATTTAGCAGCAATAGCATAAATAGAATTATAACTTGTAAGAGAAAGCGGGTAGAAGTTCTATTTAATGGAGAGACATGTTGTGTTGAAATGTTTCAACATCTGGAGCAACATGTCGAAGAAGATGTCATGACATCGTGTTTGAGCTAACATTATGGATGTCGAAGAAGATGTCGTGACATCGTGTTTGAGCTGACAGTTTGGATTCTGTTATAACAGAACAGAATATTCCTAAAACATTGAATCCTATGTGGAGTTATATCTAAGTAGAACATTTAGGAAACTAAATGTGGAAAGATTTTATAGGAGAATCTGTTGCAAAAGTGTAACAACTTATTGTTGTTATTTGGATCATATTTTATGGAGATATTTATGGTAAATATCTTGGAGATATTTGTGGAGAATATCTTGGAGATATTTGTGGAGAATATCTTAGAGATATTTGTGGAGAATATCTTGGAGCTTATATTGTGGAGCAATTTTAGCAACAATTTGTTATGTCAGTTTGTTACGATTTAAAGATCAAAAGAATCAAGACGGAATATTGAAGATTCAACAGTTTCTAATTTAGGAGATAAATTAGGAAACTTGTGATTGAAGACCTTTCTTTTAGCAGAAGAATTCTACTGATTTGTAACAGCAAATAAAGTTGTGATTTAAGGCCCAAGTCCAGTTGGGAATAGGTTATAAATAGGAAGCTTTGTGACTTAGTTTGGAAGCTAGCCGATTATTGACAAGATGTAGTTTTTAGGGTTAGCCGTGTAAGTGAACCACCCAATTTGTGGGATGGTCGCTGATTTGTGCCTCGAAGCCTGTAGGTAAGAGGTTTGTTTTACTCACTCAGAAGCTGTGAAGCAATGAGTGCATTTTTGTTCTTGGAGGAAGCTTTGAAGCAACTCCAAGTTGTATTTATTTGAGTGCTTAGAATGTTGGAAATTAGGTCGTCGATGCAGTAGTCATACCCCAAAATTGACCCGATACAATTCCCGTTTTAATTTATTAAGGGTGTTAAAAATTAATAGCCATAGGGTTTAATATATCTATTATTAAACTCGATCTCTTATAAAATTCCTTTATAAATTGGTTAAAATAAAATGGAGGGGTAAATAGCAAATATTTGAGATCCAATTTGTTTTGGGCCCATTTGTTTCTCATCATTTACTCGTTTCTATTATCACTTGATAAATACCATTGATAATTTATTTTGATCAAGTGAGGTCATTATATAACTTCTGTAGTTATTAATTAACCATGGGTTCAAAATTATATATTATTATCATGGAGGTTAAGTTTTTTTACTATTGTTGGTTGTCGTTAATTATTAGTGTTAACTACAAAGATTATTAGTGTTAGTTCTAACTATTAGTTAAGATTAGGATTATTAAGTATTAATATCATTAGTATTGTTAATTGGTGTTAAGTGTAATTATTAGAATCATTTGAATATTACCAACTAGTATAAGTATTAAGATTATTGTTAATTTATTAATTAAGATAAAGTAATTAATTAAGGTGAATGAAGCAAATGGGCCGAGTACAGTGTTCAATATGGGCCACGTGTGGATCAAGAAAGTGGATCGGTCCATACCCGACCCGGCCATTATTCATCCTCCCCATCCTCTTGCGCCGCTGCAAACCCCCCACGAAACCCTAGCGCAGCTCCTCACCACCATCAACTTGCCCAGGCCCATGAACTCAAAATCAATTAACAGAAATGCATCCAAACAATAAAATCAAAATCTGAATTAAACTTAAAGGAAATCAAAGATTTTATTTCAAGAGAAATCTGAATCAATTACAATTAACAAACGAAATCAAAACTGATTCAAATCTTAATCTAATCTTTCCTAACTTAATCTAACCTAATGCTATAAAAGAAAATCCTAAACCTAAAAGAAGGAGGGGGAAGATTGGAGAGCAAGAAGAATCGGCGACGAAAATTCCAAAGCAAAGAGGCGAAATCGGAAGAACCTTTGGTCTTCAAACTCGCGCCTTCAACCTGCAAGCGGAGAAGAGAAGGGGATTAGCAAGGCAAATTGGAGCTAACACGTTCCAGAACTCAAGAACGCAAGGTAAACACAATTCGGACCTAGCTTAGAACTATACGATTACGCCTTGTATGCTCTACGCGTTTTGAAGGTCATTGTTTGTCTAGAGGTTTATGGGGTTATAGATCAATAAGGAGTGAGGTTCTTTTGTTTAAGTTTATGGGCGTTTAGGGTGGGGAGGGCGGCCGACGGTGGCCGGAGGCCGTTGGGATTCTTCTTTTTCGGTGTGTTTAGGGAAGAAGAAAGGGAACGAAGGGGATGAGAGCAAAGAGAGAGAGAGAGAGATCCGAAGAGAGCGAATGAGTTTTATCTTTTGTTTTTTCTCTTTTCGTTTAACCAAGGGAGGGACCGAAAAAGGACTAATGGAAATAAGTGAAAAAAGAATCTTTCATAGGAAATCTCACTCTTGGAAAGGACAAAAGAAAAAGATAGGGTTATCTCTTCGTAGCCAACCGTAGCGCGACACGTGGCCACTTACGGGCCACGTGATTGGTCCATCAAGAAGTGATCCATTGTGGGTCTCTTACCGTGATCCTTCGCTAGCCTCACACGCTGCCCCCTTTGATCCAGATTGATGGTCTTAGTTGCTGAGTTCCACCGAGAACCATACACCCTCGCTACATTGGATCCATCGGACCCAAAACATTGATGGGCTTAGCCCATTTGCTATCCACACACCGTCAGTTTACCAGCAAGAACAATAATACAACCCCCTTGAATAAATTAAAAATAAAATTAATTAATCTAATTTTTATAATTTTAATAATTGTTTAATTGTTTGTTTTTTTTTATGGTTTATATAATCTTCTCCCCGATTCGACTATACCTATTAGTCGCATTGGCGAGGAATGAAATTCATCTAAATCAATTCATTTAATCTAATTTATTTGATAATAATAATTTAATTAATTCTTGAATAATTCTCTCCTCGACCCGACTAAAGCTATTAGTCGCATTAGACGAGAGATAAAAAATATATAATTTAAAATACGTTTAATTTGCTGCCCGCGACAATCAAATATATCGATCTGAGTAACCAGCAATGCCCCATTAATCCGTTAGCTATACTGATTAAATCTATTGATCATCGCATCTAACAGTGACATATTAAATCAGGGTTGTACGCCCAAAACTTAAAACATTCAAAACACACTAAACCACGATACTACGGATTTTCATCCTTTTTCAGGCAACTCAAGATGCCTTTCAAATCAAATTCAACAACTACGATAGGCCATTCAAAAAGCCTTCAAACCATTCCATTTCAATTCTAAGGCGTACAACCCTGTGCCCGAACTACGTTGACTCTGGTTCTCCCTAAGGAGATACGTAGGCACTTGGATAACCAAGGCGAGTCCCCCTCCCTAAAATCTCAATTCACTTAAAATCTCAATTTTGCCCTTTTCACTTCTTTAGCTATTATCCTAAATATTTTAGCCATAAGCCTTAACCTTAGATACAAACCTTAGGAAAGGGTTGAGGGTGCCTAACACCTTCCCTCGACCTGATTATAATAATCTTACCCCGATCTCTTAACTACGTAGAGTTTCCTATTCGCCCTTCAGAATAGGTGGCGACTCTAAATATTTAATTTTTAGGGCAGGTTGCTACAACTGACGACTCTGCTGGGGACAAAACTTTTGGTTAATTATTATGCTTCTAAGGTTTGAGAGGGTTTAGGTTTTGGCAAATTATTTAGGTTTTGGCGAAATTTTAGGGTTTGGCTAATTCGCCATTTTAGGGTTTGGTTTAGGGTTATGGTTTTTTAATAAATATTTGATTTCTGTTTTATTTATTTGTTTAATTTTTATCATTTGCATTAATGTTAATTGTTTATGTTAATATATTTGCATTAAATATTTAAATGTTATATTAATATATTTGCACTGTTGGGATTATAAAACTGTTGTAAAACCTAAGTAAGGGAATTATATTTAAGACCAGAGGGGAATTACATCGCCTATGAGTCTTATCATAATTCCACTCAGAGTGGGTTGAATATCCGGAAATGTCTGATACGAAGCTTGACTTTGTTGAGGGCAGGACTTGGTATTTGGCTGATCTCTCTGGGAACCTACCCCTAAAATTCGAACCTCGTGGATAAAATGAGTTGTTCTAAAATCCAAAGAGACAAAAAGTCTTGGCGGCTACGAACGACCCCATGAGACCTTCTAGAACATACCAGTGGGAAGGGTAGGCACCCTAAGTCGTTACGTCGAACCTATGAACCTAGGGCTTATGTGCTTATATGCTTATTATGTTTACAATTTGTATACTGCAATCGTCTTGCGTTTTAATTTTTGCAGGTATTCCTACGCGTTCCCTGGCCTGCAGGGACCCCATTTCTAAGACCATGTCCTTCCCACGAAGGACACCTCCACTTATGCACGTTGATTGGCCTCTCGATGGCCATGAGACTTAGTGACTGTCATGAACAGTTACCCCATGCTTACATCTACGTATTCCCTAGCCTATAGGGATCCTATTTCCAAGACCACGTCCTTCCCACAAAGGACATCTACATTTATGCACGTTGATTGGCCTCTCGATGGCCATGAGATCTGGTGACTGTCTTGAACGGTCATCATGTGCCCGCTCCTACGCGTTCCCTAGCTTGTAGGGATTTCCTATATTGTGTCATGGTCTCTAGCCTGTAGGGATTGCCATCTATCTATCATTATCCCAGCCCTTAAGGGGTTTCCTTGGGTTTATCCCTTAAAATGTGTGGGGCATCCTTATTGTAACCCCCACTCTATGCCACATTGCATTGCATGAAAAAAATATAAAATAAAATATATTCGTATACCATTGCATCATAGGAGTTTATCATTCATACACGACATGCATTTCTACAAGGAGCTCATTCGCATCTTTACTTGTATTTGGAATCAGAGACTGCAAAATTGATTTCCCGACAGTCGAAGTCGATCATGGAACAAATTCAAATAGACATGGCAAAGATTAGGGCTCAGATAGGGACTACTATGGGTCAATTTTTGGAAGTTATCCAAACCGTTACCCGTGGACAAGGAGAGTTAAGGCAGCTTGTTCAGAGGCCGGATGTTACTGTTGATCCAAGTGGCGTTCATCAAAAAGTCGTCAATCCTACCTAAGAGGTCCCTTTGAATCAGGATGTTAGAAACACTATGCGAGTTCCCGTCAACGAGGCTCCGCACCGTGAGAATCTTTCTGTTTCGTCATATGATACTTTTAAGTTTCCAATGGATGAAGATGAGGGTAAGCTTCGTCTTTTGGATAAGAGATTGAAAGCTGTTGAGGATCGTGATTGCCTTGGTTTGGATGCTGCTAGTTTATGCTTGGTGCCTGATATCAAGATTCCTCCGAAGTTCAAAGTCCCCAACTTTGAGAAGTACAAGGGTACCACTTGCCCAATAACACACAATAAGGCATTTTGCAACAAGATGGCTCCTTATGCAGAAAATGATAAACTTCTAATGCACTTATTTTAGGATAGTCTTAGTGGGGCATCTCTTGAATGGTATACCCAGCTTGAAAGGACCAACATCCGAACTTGGAAAGATCTAGCCAAAGCCTTTTTCAAGCATTACAAACATAACAGTGATATGGTTCCTACCAGAATTCAACTTCGGGGTTTGACTCAGAAGGTCGACGAATCCTTTAGAGAGTATGCACAAAGATGGAGGGAGCTAGCTGCCAAAGTTCAACCTCCCCTTTTGGAACGAGAACTTATAGACATGTTCATGGACACTTTGCAAGAACCCTATCTGAATCGGATGGTTGGATGTGCCGCTTCTGAATTCTCAACTTTGGTTGTCATAGGAGAAAGAATTGAGCATGGTCTTATGACTGGTAAGATTCAGAATGCTGCTACTAATTTTGAATTCCCAAAACAGGATGGTGAAGAAACAAGTACAATTTCTGAAGTTGGAGAGAAAGATCATGCTTATTCTCCAGTTCAGATCCCTTGCTATCAGATGACAGAAATTATTCCTGATCAGGATGCTCCACAAATCTGTGCTACAACTATTAGCCAGCCACCAGTTCAATTTGTGCAACAAGAGCCTGTTCTATATAATCAATCAGTTAAGTATGCTCCGCAACAACAGCAAAGATATAAACAAAATCGTCGACCACAAGGTGGGAAGAATCAGCAAAGGCCCCGAAATAATCTAGAAAGAAGGAATGCTCCCCTAGATCCAATCCCTATGACCTACAGTCAACTCCTGCCACATCTGGTACAAAGCTCATTGGTGGTTCCCAAGTTTCTTAAGCCACCAAAGTCATTCCCTCCTAAGTATGACCCCAATGTGCAATGTGAATATCATGCTGGATCAGTAGGGTACTCGACTGAGGATTGCAACGCTTTTAAAGCCAAAGTTCAACAGTTGATTGACATGAGGTACTTAACCTTTCAAGAAGGAAAATTGTTGATAAATGGTCACCCCTTACTTTGAAGAATACAAAAATGGAAAGCAGCATCTCTTAAAAGACAAGGAAGCTCGTCCTTAAGATCATTAGGCTTTGTTAGTTTCCACTTGAAATTTTGTTATTGCTAAGTTTTGTTTGTTTCTTAAAGTTGTACTCTTCGACTAATATTAATAAAACGAGCATGCTTGTTTTTGAAGCCAATTCATTCGTATTTACTCTTTCTAAAAATGGAACAAAAAAAGTCAATCCATTTGATCCTTTTTCTATTTCTCACATTTAACAAACTTCGAGGGAGAATGATGTAATTAAAATTAATCGAATTTTGCTAACGTATGCTTTCAATGCAAAACCGAGCTGATGATGTACAGGCATTGTTTCAATTCCTAAACAGTGGAGATATAAGGATGTTAATCCCTCGTCACCCCCTCGAGCCAGGAGTTGGAGTTTGTTTCTACTTTTCAAATAAACCTTGATTTCAACCAGGGGTAGGGTTGATTTTGGTTAAGTCAATGGTGTATTTTGGTTGTCAAGAGAATCAGTCAATCCAAGCAAGGATTCAAAGCAAAGGATCAAGCAAAGCAAAGGTTCAAGCATATCTTCTTCCTCGCGTTCATCCAAGAATGAGGGAGCAATGGAGATAACATTCACAACAATCTTCTTCCTCAACACATCATTCAAGATCAAGGAAGTATCAAAGTCGAAGCTTACAAATCAAAGTCGACATGGCAGTCACAACAGTCCATATCCAAGGATCAAAAGGAGCATTCAAAAAAAAAGGAGAAAAGCGCCCGCTAAGTCAAAATGGGAAATTCCATGAAAAGAAAACAAAATGACTTAGGCAAAAATCAGGGCATCCCGATGGACCAAATTCAAAAGAATTGGTTCATGCAAAAATAAGGGATACAAAGGCAAAATACAAAGGATAATCTTGTGACTGCTAAACCATCAAAGCTTCACATCAATGCTTGGATATTTACAACATTTTTCACTGGTGCTTGGATCTTTACCAAGGCTTCTGCTCAACATCAAAAGAAGTGAAACGATTCTCTTGCAAACAAAGCACATTCATTGGATTAGGCGATTTTTAGGATTTGGAGAACATCAAGGAGAAAGGGGTAGGTTTATATAAGATTTGAGCCTTATACCATTTGTATTTTAAACCACGAACCATGGCCACGTTACAACCCTTAAAAGTCCTAATTGAAGCTTGGTCAAATACGAAAGCATACTTGGCATAATTTGGTTAAACTGACTCCTATTGTTTCTTAATGAATATCCATATCGCTTCTTCGCATATTCCATCTCTAATCATCCACGTCCTTGTAAAAAACTTCAATTTCAAAACTTGCATGTGCATCACGTTTGAATTACTTTTCAAAGGGTACAACTTTACATTTAAATACTTGGCATCAAGGAGATCCTAAAATTGGTTTAATCAAAAGTAATCATTTCTGATAAAGACTCCCGAATGGGTGAACCATATCTAGAGGGTTCTCCTAAACAGGGGCAGAATTTCAAGGATTAGAGGGGCATATAATCAAAAGATCCTATTGTCTAGGGGCATTCTTCTAAGATTCAATCAACTTGGGTCACATATCGAAGCAATAACAATCAGGGGCATATCTTTCAAGAATTCAAAATATTGGGGCAATTCATATCGAATTGATATCACACCATGGTTAGCCCTCCATATCCTGGAGATTCAAGGCAGACCTTTCAACTATCAAACATTGGGGCAGTGCATATCAAGTTCGTATCATGACATGGTAAAATTCGAGTTCCCTCGAAGGATACTTCCTTCAGATTAAAGGGCACGTCTTTCAAAATTTCAAATGTTGAGGCCATCACTACGAGGCCCGACCAAAAGGAGTTGATTCAAAATAGATAATCGGATTGAAATCATTCCAAGATTCGTTTAAACATGGGGCATCATGTTGTGAATTCAAATTAGTGAGGCTAGCCATCTCAAGCGCATACTACAACAAAACTACGTCCAAGTTCATATCAAGACAAAATCTCTACAAAAATCTAACAAATTGGGGCAAGACATACTGCGAAGGGGAAAGCTATCCTCATATTTTTACATTCCCCAATAAGTCTCTCCTACATCTGCAATCTTCGAGTTCAAAACAAGTATTGGGAAATCATGACAGCATAACATCCTACCATCGTGTGGCAAGTAACCTTGTCGCATAAGCAATCTTGCCACGCCTTCACCACCCAACATTGGGACATCAATCAAAGCATCCGAGTCATCATAAATCATTGTCATGCATTAATCATGTCACTTCACTCCAGCATCAAACCACGCATATCACCTGGGGCATTCACATACTACATATTACAGAGGTCCCATTTTCAATCTAAATCATTTCAAAGTCCAGTTCTTGTCCTGGCAAGTCATTTAAACGTCCAGTTCCCGTCCTGGAAAATCATTTCAAAGTGCAGTTCTTGCCCTAAAAAGTCACATCAAAGCCTAGTTCTCATCCTGGCCGATCACAACAAAACCCAGTTCCTGCCTGGTAAACAATCAAAATCCAATTCTCGTTTGGTAGTCAGTTCCCGTCTGACTGTTACATTAAATCCAATTCTCGTTTGGTAGTCAGTACCCATCTGACTGTTACATTAAATCCAATTCTCGTTTGGTAGTCAGTTCCCGTTTGACCGGTACATGAAAAACCAATTCTCGTTTGGTAGTCAGTTCTTGTCTGACTATTACATTAAATCCAATTATCGTTTGGTAGTCAGTTCTTGTCTGACCGGTACATGAAAATCCAATTCGCGTTTGGTAGTCAGTTCCCGTCTGACTGTTACATTAAATCCGATTCTCGTTCGGTAACCAGTTCTCGTCTGGTAATGTTCCAATTCCCGTTTGGAAGCTATCATTTAATCCCAAGCTTCTGGTCAAATTTTGGGGTCTTCCGGTATTTAATAACCCTTTGATTCGAACGTCCGAAAACTGCATACTCTCGCACCATTCAATCCAAGGTAAATAAATAGGGGCAGCTGTCATACCCCAAAATTTACCCGATACAATTCCCGTTTTAATTTATTAAGGGTGTTAAAAATTAAGAGTCATAGGGTTTAATATATCTATTATTAAAATCGATCTCTTATAAAATTCCTTTATAAATTGGTTAAAATAAAATGGAGGGGTAAATAGCAAATATTTGAGATCCAATTTGTTTTGGGCCCATTTGTTTCTCATCATTTACTCGTTTCTATTATCACTTGATAAATACCATTGATAATTTATTTTGATCAAGTGAGGTCATTATATAACTTCTGTAGTTATTAATTAACCATGGGTTCAAAATTATATATTATTATCATGGAGGTTAAGTTTTTTTACTATTGTTGGTTGTCGTTAATTATTAGTGTTAACTACTAAGATTATTAGTGTTAGTTCTAACTATTAATTAAGATTAGGATTATTAAGTATTAATATCATTAGTATTGTTAATTGGTGTTAAGTGTAATTATTAGAATCATTTGAATATTACCAACTAGTATAAGTATTAAGATTATTGTTAATTTATTAATTAAGATAAAGTAATTAATTAAGGTGAATGAAGCAAATGGGCCGGGTACAGTGTTCAATATGGGCCACGTGTGGATCAAGAAAGTGGATCGGGCCATACCCGACCCGGCCATTGTTCATCCTCCCCATCCTCTTGCGCCGCTGCAAGCCCCCAACGAAACCCTAGCGCAGCTCCTCACCACCATCAACTTGCCAAGGCCCATGAACTCAAAATCAATTAACAGAAATGCATCCAAACAATAAAATCAAAATCTGAATTAAACTTAAAGGAAATCAAAGATTTTATTTCAAGAGAAATCTGAATCAATTACAATTAACAAACGAAATCAAAACTGATTCAAATCTTAATCTAATCTTTCCTAACTTAATCTAACCTAATGCTATAAAAGAAAATCCTAAACCTAAAAGAAGGAGGGGGAAGATTGGAGAGCAAGAAGAATCGGCGACGAAAATTCCAAAGCAAAGAGGCGAAATCGAAAGAACCTTTGGTCTTCAAACTCGCGCCTTCAACCTGCAAGCGGAGAAGAGAAGGGGATTAGCAAGGCAAATTGGAGCTAACATGTTCTAGAACTCAAGAACGCAAGGTAAACACCATTCGGACTTAGCTTAGAACTTTACGATTACGCCTTGTATGCTCTACGCGTTTTGAAGGTCATTGTTTGCCTGGAGGTTTGTGGGGTTATAGATTAATAAGGAGTGAGGTTCTTTTGTTTAAGTTTATGGGCGTTTAGGGTGGGGAGGGCGGCCGACGGTGGCCGGAGGCCATTGGGGTTCTTCTTTTTCGGTGTGTTTGGGGAAGAAGAAAGGGAACGAAGGGGATGAGAGCAAAGAGAGAGAGAGAGAGAGATCCGAAGAGAGGGAATGAGTTTTATCTTTTGTTTTTTCTCTTTTCGTTTAACCAAGGGAGGGACCGAAAAAGGACTAATGGAAATAAGTGAAAAAAGAATCTTTCATAGGAAATCTCACTCTTGGAAAGGACAAAAGAAAAAGATAGGGTTATCTCTTCATAGCCAACCGTAGCGCGACACGTGGCCACTTACGGGCCACGTGATTGGTCCATCAAGCGGTGATCCATTATGGGTCTCTTACCGTGTTCCTTCGCTAGCCTCACACGCTGCCCCCTTTGATCCAGATCGATGGTCCTAGTTGCTGAGTTCCACCGAGAACCATACACCCTCGCTACATTGGATCCATCGGACCCAAAACATTGATGGGCTTAGCCCATTTGCTATCCACACACCGTCAGTTTACCAGCAAGAACAATAATACACCCCCCTTGAATAAATTAAAAATAAAATTAATTAATCTAATTTTTATAATTTTAATAATTGTTTAATTGTTTTGTTTTTTTTATAGTTTATATAATCTTCTCCCCGATTCGACTATACCTATTAGTCGCATTGGCGAGGAATGAAATTCATTTAAATCAATTCATTTAATCTAATTTATTTGATAATAATAATTTAATTAATTCTTGAATAATTCTCTCCTCGATCCGACTAAAGCTATTAGTCGCATTAGACAAGAGATAAAAAATATATAATTTAAAATACGTTTAATTTGCTGCCCGCGACAATCGAATCTATCGATCTGAGTAACCAGCAATGCCCCATTAATCCGTTAGCTATACTGAACAAATCTATTGACCATCGCTTCTAACGGTGACATATTAAATCAGGGTTGTACGCCCAAAACTTAAAACATTCAAAACACACTAAACCACGATACTACGGATTTTCATCCTTTTTCAGGCAACTCAAAATGCCTTTCAAATCAAATTCAACAACTACGATAGGCCATTC
This sequence comes from Vicia villosa, assembly GCF_029867415.1. Taxonomy (NCBI): domain Eukaryota; kingdom Viridiplantae; phylum Streptophyta; class Magnoliopsida; order Fabales; family Fabaceae; genus Vicia; species Vicia villosa. The sequence goes on along the minus strand of NC_081182.1, from coordinate 156,468,432 downwards.
AAAAAGCCTTCAAACCATTCCATTTCAATTCTAAGGCGTACAACCCTGTGCCCGAACTACGTTGACTCTGATTCTCCCTAAGAAGATACGTAGGCACTTGGATAACCAAGGCGAGTCCCCCTCCCTAAAATCTCAATTCACTTAAAATCTCAATTTTGCCCTTTTCACTTCTTTAGCTATTATCCTAAATATTTTAGCCATAAGCCTTAACCTTAGATACAAACCTTAGGAAAGGGTTGAGGGTGCCTAACACCTTCCCTCGACCTGATTATAATAATCTTACCCCGATCTCTTAACTGCGTAGGGTTTCCTATTCGCCCTTCAGAATAGGTGGCGACTCTAAATATTTAATTTTTAGGGCAGGTTGCTACAGCAGTGGCTGAGGTGTTAACTGCTAGACATCATTGTAATGATTGGGAGTGGAATGGAGATATTCCATATCTAGAGAGGACCTAGGTAGAAGGGTCATTGGGTAGTGATTAAGTGAGAAGTTGTAAATGGGAGAGTTTAGCTTTGAATTGATACTGCTAATAGTGGACTTCATGCCTGGCTTGGTAGCCCCCAGAGTAGGTATTGTTGTATATCGAACTGGGTGAACAATTTTGTTGTGTTCTTTAATTTTCTGCACTGTTTTATTTTTCCTACCCTGTCTGTTTTATAAAGTCAGATCAGATGTCACGACATCCATATATGACATCTGAGTTCTGTCTTACCAGAATTTCAATTGGTATCAGAGTAGGCATCCTAACTATTTCTGGATGAGATCCATGGGGGATACTTTCTGGTTGTGAACAAGGTAGAAGATTGTTTGAACAAGGAGTGTTCATATTGTATGGTCCTTTGAAGTGGAGGATGGACCTATTTGTGCAAGACTATACCAACCTAACCAGAGTCGTTGTACCTTCTTAATAAAAGAAGATAAGGATGCTTGGATAAGAAGATTAAATTCAGAAACTTCATGCGGGAGTGAAGACTTTGGATTATTTTGTTCTATCACTATACACAGAGAATAGTATCATCAAAAGCTTCATGCGGTAGTGAAGACTCTGATAAGGTAATCTCTGTAATTAAGGATTATGATCAGGATGTTTTGTTTGGAGTAAGGTCTAGAATGTAGCTTATTGAAGAAGCAAGCATATTGTAGGGTTGATTTACTTTCAATCCGTGGATGTCATGCTTACAATTAAAATATGGAGTAAGCAGTGTGTGAATTCTGTTGAAGTATGGCTATTTTCCGCTGCATAGCCTCTAGTGCAACCCCTATTGTAAAAGAAAGATTCTAGGGTTATTTATATTCAACAGAAAGTATGGCAGAATCTTACAATTGTAATTAAAGTGTCAAAGATACTTGAGTAATCTCTCAAGTCCACTCATAATGGCATTGTTTATGAGAGCTGATGAATGTCAACTGATCAATGATATTCAAAATCATCTGCAAGTGTGAACCTTGAAGAATTTCAAGGATGGAGTGTTCCTAGAAGGAGGAACAGATGTCCTACCGGATGTTGGGACATTAGTAGTGGTATGCAGCTACCAGCTGAAGAACAGATGTTCTAGTGCTAAACTAACGTAGTGTGAGAACATTGGTTTGGAACATATTCCTGGTCTAGAAGAGGAGACATCTGATTATAAGTTGATCAGGACACGATCAACATGTACTTCTACTCCAAATCTTAATTTATGGGAGTTTTGATGTAAAAGCTCAGTACCAAAGAAAACTCATGAAGGTATTCCTTTCTGATCCTTTATGTTTAAATCAAGATGAGCTTACATCTGGTATTTTCCTCTAATCAAAGGAACCAAATATATGAATTGTCATTCATAACCATAGAGCAGTTGTTGGAGCTGAATAATGAGTCTCAACCACAGTGAAATATGGTCACAAATGCTGACTGCCCGATTTGTTATCCAGAAGGGGTTGTATTTTTGGATCAAGGAAGTTAGATGGCTCAGAAGAATCTGACTAATTCAGTGTTATTCCATAACTGAGTCTGTTCCAGAAACCTAAATGAGGGAATTTCCTCTATAGGTACAGACTATGGCATCCATCATCTCAAAATCAGAATGAAAGTCTGAAGAAAAGCTTATTGAGATATTGGCTATTCTATTCCTTGATATGTCTGGATGTTGCTGATAATTACTCTCTTTTGGTGCCACCCCAAGTGCTATGAATTCGATGTTAAATATGTTAACCAAGAACCATGAAGGATGATGTCATATCAGATGTTACAACATCATCTCAAGATCTTCAGTTGTTTTATTTTGTGTTTATTGCGAAGAGTAAGCAAGGAGGTAATCAGTCAGAATATTCTAGTGTGAGTAGTAAATTCTAACTGACTAACTGATAAGTACTTTGACGGGAGACTTAGTACTTATTAGGTGTAGAACCTGGATGCAAGACTGTGGAGAAGAAATCAGTCAAGATAAACTAGTGTGAGTAGTAAATCTTACTGAGTAACTAATGAGTACTTTGACGGGAGACTTAGTACCTATTAGATGAGAAGCCCTTCCAGTGTGTATTCAAGGTCTAGTGTGAACTAAATGTTATTGTTCACTGTTATCCTCACAAGTTCAGGAAGTTTGGCAATGGTATCTGGTGAAGCATACTGATTATGTTAAATATTTTGATGGGAGCTGGATATTTGTAATATCTGTATGAAGAAAAGAAGTATGTGATGAAGGAAAAATATCTACATGAAAATACATCATCACTACTGTTGAAGACACCAGAGAGATAAGGTTTAGACTTATCTGCTGAAGATTGATTTATGGTTATACACTTATAATTTCTTCTACTTCAAGTTGCAGAGTGTGGCAATCTGAATCTTGTGTAGCAAGCAAACTGAAGATTCTAAATTTGGAAACTATGACAAATTCCAAATAGAGGATGCTTCAAGGACGAACATTAAAGATGTCCTAAATTTGTATAACTCAGGGGGAGTAAGAGAGTATGAAGATCGGCAAGGACAATGTTATTCTGCTTCTAATCAAATGGAAATTCTCTCAAAGACTAATCTGGAAGCCAGAAGAACGATGTCATACAAGATGTCAGAACATAACTCAATACATGTTTTGTCCTTGAAAACCAGCAAGGATCATTCTTTGGATTATCATCTAAAACATGTATTGATGGTGTATATCACTTGTTCTGATTTAGTGCATGTTCCAACCATTGCACAAGTCCACCTGATGCAGTTCTGTTTCAAATAACATCTCTTGATTAAGACATTTGTTAAAGTCCAGGTATGTTGTTTAAATTGATCAGGTTTCTAGAGTCCTTTTCTCTTCATTTCTTTTGTGTCTCTCATCTTCTTCTTTCGGATATGAGTAAAGTCTAGAGTCTAGGTTATGTTTGTCAAATTGTGACAAGCATAGGGAATACGGGTAGTGTTCAGACATTGTTAAGTCTGAGGTCATTCTTTACAGTTGTTTTGTAAAGATTTTTTTTTCAATTTGAGAGTCTTGTTTCGAGTCATGAACACAAATTGTTTCTTGTGTTCTAAGTCATTCTATAGAGGTCTGTTGTCTATATGGATAGTCCAAGTTATTGAATCATTCTAAAGTCATGAACACTGACTGTCTTGTGTTCTGAATTATCCAATATAGAGGTCTGGTTCTCTATGTCTATAAATGGATAATCCAAGTGTTTAAATTTCTATTTGTGAGTATCCTCTTATGCTCTAAAAGAGGATGTTGTGTCAATTTGTGTCGTAGCATAGTTCTCAGTTTGAGGGGGAGCATTTAGTATTTTCTTCCTCATGTGCATTATGGCCTCAGTTTTCTCCTTCTTTATGAAGGTGATATCTTTGATGTTATGTTTCCTATGATATAGTGAGTTCTCCTTCCACAAAGCCTTTGTCTTATTATGGCTAAAAAGGGGGAGAAGTGGTTATGTTATGTTATCTCTGAAGAGCAACTTTTAAGGGGGAGAAACTTTGTGTGATCTGTGGGATCCTTAAAAGAGAGAGAACATTGGAGTTGGACCTGCCAAAAAGATGTATGATGGGGTGTTTAGGTATAGTCTAAATTTAAAACTGCAAGTGCACAGCCTATCAAAGTAATATATAAGATTATCGAACCACAGAGACCAATCGTCAATCTATCGACTTAATTGTTAAGGTGTTTATCTAAGGCAGATCAATATAAGGAAATGGGTGTAGTACAAGGAAATAAAAGTAATTAAATTAAATAGATAAAGACAAACAAGATCGAATGTAAATCACGTGAATCAGGCAATGTTCCAGTTATACATGTATAGAGCTACTTCTGAGGCAATATTTGTAACACCCCTCTAATAACCCGCGGCAATTAAATAATTATTAATCAGAGTAAACATGCAAGAGGTGTCACAATTCATAAAATGAAGAAAACACACGTCGGTACATATCATGCATCCACTGAAAACATCTGTAATTATAACTCATTAAGCAAAACATGTTTACACAGCGGAATTAATCCATCAAGTCAACATTCATCAATAATGTATCAGACTTCAAACATCATAAACAAATACAAATAGAGTTATAATCAGAACTCTAAAAACAAAGCGTTCCCAGTGTTACATCTATCAGAGCATGACACCGACACAATACTAAAAACCGACTTATGAGCTAATCCTCACCAAGTCACGCCGCTATCCTCAATCTGAAAATGACAACAAGTAAGGGTGAGTCTCATCACAGTTAACCAATGTTATTGCATCATAAATAATAACATTTCATAGTTATATCATTCACCCAATTGTTTCATATCCAGACCAAACGTCATTCACACATCCACAGATAAACAGACAAGTCGTCATATAACATATATCATCATATTAAAACAAGTCATGCACATGTATGAAACTGACACTATGCATGTGGTACCAACATCACCAGTGGAAATCATCCACCGACCGATCTATCATCATCCAGATAAGGCCCTGCCAGCACAAATTCCACACAATGGGAATTCTGCCATTCACTGAAATCCTCTCATCATCTAGGATTCAATCCTCATCAATGTTTATGAATGCATGTAACATGTATATAACATACTTTCATCATCATACTATGAGTAGCATCATCTATACTCATTTCATCATCATCATCATCATTATTAAGCATGTTCATATATACATTCACATCATTCAAATACAATTAAACCATCAGTAAACCAACTATCACACTATAAGGTTCACTCATCCTCAAACGGCACACAAAACAGGCCTACAGATCGAAAGTTACACATCATTGAACTTTCCAGAAAAATCACAAAACAGAAATTTGTACACACAGCGTCCATACGCGTATCATGATGCCCATACGCATCCATACGCGTATCACTATGTCCCATACGCGTATCATACGCTTTTCAACAGGATCGGATTTTTGCCTAAAAGCAATCTCATACGCGTACCAGTCCTGCCATACGCGTATCACCAGAATAATTTTCCTCTTTCAAAATTCTCATACGCGTATGAGCATCCTCATACGTTCCTCATACGCAAATCACCAGCACAGGGTGTTTGGGACAGGGCAGCTGCGTATCATACGCGTATAGCCCCTTGGGAGTGTCCCCCATACGCGTATGACCTCATCCCATACGCGTATGGCACTGTTTCATACGCGAAACACCAGAAAAATTGGCCAGAACCTGCAACTTCGTAACAGTCCAAAACCCCATTCGTTTTTACTCATACCAATCCACGATTTTGAGTCTAAAAACCATAAAAATTCACATCTAAACAGCATACGAATTCATCCACAACCACAGTATATGATTCTATAATCAATTTCATTCATCATACCCTAAATCTATCAGTTATTAGGGATTCACAGTCCAAATTTCAATGATGAACACATACACAATTTCAGAATATAGAATCAATGGATCCAACCATACTCCTAATCCATACTATCACCTATAATACGATAAAAGAGATTAAATGGAGAGTCTCCCCTTACCTCAGATAAAAGTCTTGGTTCTTGGTCTCTCCCTCTACAGTTCTCCTTCACGTTCCTTGTTCCCAATTCCGTTCTTTCACGTTCTTTCTTTCTTTCCCCAATTCCCAATTCTGATTATTTTATGAAAAATAATATTAAATTAGTAAGGGCTTTACTACACCACACCCCCTTCTTCTTACTAATCTCACACATGGCCCAAATGCCATCAACCATCATTTTCCCATTATTTTCATAAAATCCATAATAATAATAATTATTAATCTAATATTCAAATTAAATTAAAAAATTAAAATTATACGGGTGTTACAATATTTCCTACTTATAGAAAGTAATGATTTAACGGGAACTTGTCACTTCGCGTACTAGAACCGAGTTTACCCTTTAAGTCTATCTCTTCATTTGTCACGTAATGAAAAGTGCGCATTGCGTTAAAGCAGTGAACCTATTTTTAAGAAATCAATTACTTATCTTAGTAGAAAAGTGATTTTAACTTGAGAAATTTAACTTAAAGAGATTTTTAGTGTTTAGCCAAAGATCGGATTTCAAACCCACAAACGCGTCCGAAAATAGTTTTGAAATCATTTTCTAAAAATATGTTAAAAAACTCTAGTTAACCAAACGAATGGCTTTCGCTCTTTCCGTTTGGTTAAGAACTAACCTAGTTTGATCTTAAGTATGGACGGCTTTCGATCTTACCCATAAACATTAAATACAGTAAACTAGTATTAAAGGTTAAAACATCCTCAGTAGTTTCTTATATTAATAAAACATTGGAACACTATCGTGATACGATCCTTACATTCTAATCCTTATAAATTTAGCCAGACATGGAAATAAATGCGAGCCTATAAAACATGTAGGCTATGGTAAGAGCGGAAAGTAAAAGGTACGAGTCTATAAAACGTGTAGACTATGGTAAGAGCATTTAAAGTCTATAAAACGTGTAGACTATAGTAAGAGCATTTAAAGTCTATAAAACGTGTAGACTATGGTAAGAGCAATAAAATAAATAAAGCGATTAAATAGAACCTTACTCCAATCGGAGATTTGAATCTGATACAAAGTAAAGGATGGTATGATGAACTTCAACCATAGTGCTCCAAACTAGATTACAAACTAAATCTACACCGTAATAACTCCCCGATGTGAAGAGCTTATCACTTTACAGATACTGATAGTATATGGCTTAAGAAGTACTAAGCTTGGATGGAAAACGAAAATGAAATGAACTTGCTATTTATAGAGGTCCTTGAAGCCATGTAAAGACCAGCATGCCCCTCAACTTCTTCTGAGCAGGAAATTGTTTGTGAAGACCGCGGGCGCGGCAACCTCACCGCGGGCGCGGTGTGTGTGAAGATGAAGATCGTGGGAACGTGGCAGTTGGCCACTGGGTGAAAGTGGGCCACGTCATCACGTTTCCTGTAGTCGGCGCGGAGCTGGACACCATGTGTGTATTTTGTCTAGAAAACCCTATTTTTCTGGCGTTTTTGCTTGTTTCTTCACTGAAGGCTCTGAAAGGACATGTGATATGAAAACAAAGGAAACAAGGGCATAATGATAGAAAAAAATAATAAAAACTAAGGAAAACATGTGATATTCGAGTCAAAAACATAGTGCGATTCGGTGTCATCAAATTCTCCCACACTTAAACCTTTGCTTGTCCTCAAGCAAAACTCTCAGAAGTAGATGAAGAGATACAAATGTTTTTTAGTAATCAAGCCAAAGTAGAAAGGTTAAAGTGAGAATATGTTGTCGGGTACCAACTATTTGAACCAAGGATATCGAAATGACACTTATATTAAAATACGGACGTAAACCTTATTCCTACATAAATCAATTCCTATTACTCCGCTATGCTAAAACATTTCTTTTAGGTGAGGTCCTTTTTCATTCAGGTGTAATCACATTAAGCCCGTTATCCTTACATACTCATAGTGTAGTGACCGGTTAGTGACTCTGATCTCAAGAAATGGGGTTCTGGTACAAGATTTGGTAACCCCTTTTATTTACCCAATTACAACTGTGGGGGATCGGATCGTAATCCGCCCTACCGAGTTCAGCACCAGATACCTCTGAACCAGTTATAATGGATAGTGCCTTTTTGTTTCTTTTTTCCTTTTGTTTTTCTGGATGTTTACAACAAGTCGAACTAAATGACCGTGTGAGGAACACCTAGCTCAAGGTCGTAATCATGCATATATTTTTTATATATATATATATATTTTTTTCTTTGAGACGAAAGAAGAGATCATTCACTTATTTTCATCGATCCTACGCGTAGAGCATGTTTAGGCCGGAGCCGACTACGAAAATAAACTACTTAAGGACCTATTTGTAAAATTCAAATCATAGCATGGGGAGAAGACGAAAATAACTCTAATATTTACAAGGTTTATGGTGTAAAGACGATATCGATTTTTTAAAAAGGGTACCCAAGACTAAACACACCCTATCCTAAACCTAAAACTCATGGCTCAAAATCTTAAAACATATTGTATGCTTTTAGCACAAAAATTTTGGTAAGGTGAAAAGTGGGAAAAACTTAAGGATACACTACGCAAAATGACTCGTCAATCACATGTATTTTATTAGACAGCTAAAATACTAGAAGGAAATAAAGGAAATAAAACTGCAACTAAAAATAAAGCACTGAAAGGAAAATAACGGAAAGGAAATAAAAGCGATAAAATGCTCCTCCCACACTTAAATTGGACATTATCCCCAATGTTCCAAAGTAAATCTAGGTAGGAGATACCTGACCAAACTAGTGAGGTCCACTAGTCCCCTCGCCATCCTAAGGTGTACGTCCGGAACGGCGGCTACGACTTCAGCGGCGGTTATCTCTCTCAAGGGTAAACTGCTCCATACACTCAGTGAGAGCAGCATTTGCAGCTTGTAGTTCCCTAGTCCTACCGATCAATGTGCCCTGGGTGGCCTCCATTAATTGGAAGTGAGTAGCGAAACTGGTCTGCTGAAGATGCTGCTGGTTTTGGAAAGCCAATTGACTTTCCATAATGGTACTCAAGGAGCGGGCATTCTAAACTTGAGATGCTTGCATGAATGCCATGTTGTCGGCAACCTGTGGCTGGATGGTAGAGAGGAGGGTATCACGCCTCTCCTCCTGAGCCATATGCTCTCTCCACATGTCTTCAGTAACATGGAAGCTAGGAGTGGTACCTGCAGAAGGTTGAGAAGAAGATGGTGCAGTGTGTGATGGTGTGAAATGAGGAGGTGACTCCGTTTGAAAGTTAAACTCATCATCCGTGTTGTTGCCCTCCTCTAAAGGAACATTTGGGGGTAACGGACTAGTGAAAGCGGATGCGCTTAAATCATAGGTCCAGTTACGCTCAAATCTTATGTTAGTACGGCGGGTGCAAGGGAGGACAACACTTTCGACAATAACACCTCCCCCATAAGGTGATAGCCACCTTCCTTCCTCGTCTTGCATAGTTGCATATCTTTCAAAAACTTTAAGCTTACAATACGAGGAGGAAGTGACTCTAAAGTGGCAAGCTTGGTGTCCAATCCAAGGGCACGAGCGATAGTAGTAACTAGGCCACCAAAAGAAATCGGTGTCCCCTTTCTTAAAACATAGATCATATGGGCAATCATAAAAGGCACCGGGTTTGTTTTGGTGTTGGTTAGGAAACTCTGCATGATTAGAAGTTCTTTAGCATTCACCTTGTTCGGGTTTTCCCGAGCAAAAATGGTGCAAGCAAAAAGAAATCGAAAGACACGAATGGCGGGATTGTGGATATGCGAAGCAAGTAGGCCATCAAAAGAGTTTGCATTTAATTTGGATAGTCTGGCCCAAAAAGCTTCGAAATCCCAATCCGAATCCAAAGGTGCTTCCCAAATAGCACCATCCCCAAAAGGCATCCCTAACAATTCGGCTAGACCATCGGTGGAGTATTCGTATTCAACATTAAACATTCTAAATTTAACTCCACCTACGGCACTAGCAGTGTTAGGCGTGACATTATAAATTAAAGAACTTAAAAATTCTATTGTCAGCCTAGGGTAGGTAGGTGCTTTAGTAGCAAAGATATCATGCAGACCTAATTTATCAAGAAGAGAGAAAACACTATCATACAATCCTAAGGTATAGAGACAGTCTTCGTCAATGTACCTGGTTGGATGAATTTGTGTAGACTGCAACTTCTCGATCAGTTGGCGTTGCCTTGTTCCTGGTTTGCTTTGTCGCAGTGTGTAACCATCGAACTCCATAATGATCTTTTTGTTTGATCAATAGAAAGGAATAAAGAAATTTGAGTGGTAGAAGTAGTGAAAGTGTGAAAAAGAAAGTGGAATGGTGGAGGTATTTATAGAGACTGGAAGAAAGTGGTGGTTGTTGCACCCTGATTTTTACCCTACGATTCTCGTTCATTTGCATCATTGTGTTTTATCATATGTTTACTAACCCTTAGTCAAAATTGAAAAAAATATGTCTTTTTCTTTTGTTTTTGTTAGAGAGGGACTGAATCAAGATTTTGCAAGATGATGCGAAGTAGTCGGCGTAAAAGTTGATATTTCAATTCCATCCCAATTTGAGGTTTAAGGTTCCTTTATCTTCTTTTTTAAGTTTCATAGTTTTAGTTCTTATTCAAAAATTCTAAAAAATATAATCCCCTTGATTTTATTTTAACTTTTAGTCTTAATCTTAACTTTAATTCAAAATTGAAATGTTTTCTCTAATTTGAATTATTAGCGAAATTAAGATTAATGGTTAATGTAAAAATTATTTTTTTTAATAGTTTATATTTTATTTTGTTATTAACCTTTTCTTTTAGTTTCTACTTTTATTACTATTAGTATTTTTGTTTTTGTTTTATGTCAAATAAGAAGTAAATTGGCAAAGGATGGGGTCCCACACAGGCTATTCAAGGTGCCATTTTCCTTACCAGCCAAGGGAGTCAAGTTTTCAGAGTTGAGGCAAATCCAATTCCACGAATTTTTTAATCTGAGCTCACACTTTCTTCATGACAAGCCTCTCCCAAATTCTCCCAATCTCGACCATCCATTTCACACAATCAAAGGCTCAGATTCTTCCTACAGGTTCACGTGGATTCTCCTCACAATTCCTGATCCAAGCCATAAATCGTGACTCACAATTTCCTCCAATTCTCCCTCCAATTTGTCACACCATTTTCACCAAACTTCATCCTATATATACAGGTTCAGATTACACAGAGTGGAGGAGGGGAAATAATTAGCGTTATGCTACCAAATTGAAATCAGAAGACTCTCCTCCAAAGTTTGTTACCTCATCGTTTTTCAACAAACAGTTTCGAATATCACCATAACCAAACCTTCGCAAGCCTCACCACTGATCCAAAACCTTCATACAATCTTCATCATCAATAATCCATCAAAGATCCAACGGCATAGCATTCGCATCCTTCCTCCGTTTCAACATAACAACCAACCTTCATTATCCCCAATTCCAGATTCAACTACTTCATACATCATCATCAACTTGCATCAAAGGTCAGGTAATAACCTCATATCCATCATCATTACTTCAACATCCGCATCATCATCAGTAGCGACTGAACAACATGCAGAGTTGCAACAATCTCCCGTTGACTCAATATTAACAGCAACAATCAGAGACGAAGGAAGAGCAAAGTTAAACGTACCTGAGCAGATTCGTTCGGATATCTCGAAGAAGTTTTATTATCTCATCTCTGGTTTTCTAAATTTCATTTCATCAAGCTAAATCCAGGTTCCATTCTCTTTGCATAATATCATGTGGTTTAGTTGATTGTTGATGTTGTGTGAAATCTGAGCTATATCGATGAAGCCTTGAATCTATGAGTGTTGTTGTAATTTTTCGTTTACTGTGATAATTGTTGCTGAAAAATCTTGCTGTATCGTTGTGCTATAGCTTTACCATATTTGTTTGTTGCTGAAATTAGTTGTTAATGTTGTGATGTTTGGTTGTTTGTTGGCCGTGAGAGCATGAACCGACTGAGAGAGATTGAGCGTGTGAGAGATCCCGAGAGAGGTGAGGATTTTTGTTTTTGTTGCTCGCAGAAGCGTAGTAGATGAGAGTGAGTAAGCCGATTAAGAGGTGAGAGATCGGATGAGATAAACGTTTTTGCCGTTGTTGTTTCATTTGATTGGAAGCATGGAGCAGAGATGAGACTAAGAGCGATGGAATAGAAGATAGTGAGCAGAGGTTTTATCGTGGAAGGTTTAAGAAAGAGGAGATTGAAACATCAGCATTTGGAGAAGGTGGGGACGGCTTGTGTGATGTTTTTAGTGGCTAGGGTTTTTGTGGGTAAGCATTTGGGTATTTGGGCCAAACTGGTGTGTTTTTTTGTAGCCCGATCTGTTCCATGTTATACAGCCCATGCGTTGTTCCTCTTCACACCCCTATGCAATCCATCACCCCTTTTTGTTTGTTGCTTTGTTTGATTTGTCTTGGGCCTGGATGTTTAAAACCCAGTTCTGATTTCTCTTTGCACTCACATTTTACTTCTGTTTTTTCAGCCCACCTTATTTTATTAGTTTTCATCTTAGTTTTATTCTAATAATTGTTTTATTTTCTTATACAAAAATACTAAAAATATGCTTTAGATTTAGATTTTATTTTCATATCAAAAATACAAAAATATTTTAATTAGCCTTTTTTAATCCTTTTGTTTGATTTTATTTTACAATTTAAATTTTTAGTCAATTAGTTAAATTTTGATCTAATATGTTTCTTTTTTAATTTTCTTTTTAGCTTATTTGTATATATTCATCTTTTATATTTTCTTTTCCTTTTAGAATGTTTTGTTCAATTTTCTTTTCTTTTGAAGCACATGTTAATTCCGTTCCACGACAACTGTGTAAGTCTCCAAAGGTCGAGCAACAGTGGAATGCGACGTTTAACATCACACACACACAAAATCTTTTAAGCCGAACTACGACTGCTCTGATTCCTTAATCGGGATACGTAGGCATTAGGTCGCGGGGCCTGAACGAGCACAATGTTATATATATTTTCTTTCTTTTTCCCGTGTTTCTTTTCCCTTCTTTCTTCGCGCGTTTCCCTTTAGCTTTTAGGTTTAGTTATTAGATAACACCCTTAGATTTAGACTAACTGGAGCGGATCCCGTCGAGTACGACGGACGTGAGGAGTTCTGACCCCTTCTCCTTGCGTAACCGACACCCTTACCTATTTCTCTGGGTCGTAAGACCTTTCCTTGTTTCCCTTTAGGTTTTTACTCGATGTTTTCCTTTCCCATTTTCGGGATAAATAAACAATCGATGGCGACTTCATTGATTTCATCTTGATGATTTCGATCCAGTTGTTTCAGCTGGCGACTTCACTGGGGACAAATTGACCTTTGCTAGGCCCATCCTAAGTGTCAGTCCTAGCTCTTGTTTGTTTTTGTCTTTGGGTGTTTACTTGCTTTATGTTTTATTTGTATATTTGTATATATTGCTTTATTTGCTGTTATATTCTGGTTATCTACTGTTTTGTATATATACTATTCTGGATCTGTTGTTTTTTCTGGTGGGTGGGATGTTACTATGATGTAAAATGCCCAATACCCAGGATATGTTTGAACCATAGGAACACTAGGATAGAGTGGGAGCATGGTTTGTCTCGAGGTGTACGCCTCGGGATGGATTATGTGACTACGAGCAGAGTAGTGGTTTCAAACGGAGGTATTATCGTCACCCGCATCCGCGCTGTGACGATGCTTACCTTCGGGTGGACCGTATGCTGCATTTCTCGACCTTACCCTGACCTATATTGCACCCGTGAGTGGGGTGGGAATCAATTATTTTTACAGGTACATTGTTGGTGACTATGGTTTTTGTTCGAGTGGTTCTGTCTCTGTTTGATGGTGATTGGGGTCTGATTCTATTGGTTACTATGGTTCTGCTGGTTACTTGTTTGCATATGGCATTTCATCTTGCATTGCATGTCATTGCATAGTTCTCGCATTCATCCAGGTTGCCCGATATCTTATTTCCAGCTGTTCTTTCTCCCAGTTAACTGTTGATCGTCAAGTTGTTTCCTCAACACCGCTACAGAACTAGAGCTGCCGTCAGACAAAGAATGGCAAACCAAGAGAAGCACAATTTAGAAGTTAGAATGGAGTTTTATGGTTCAAAATCAGAGAATGACAAGTGAAGCTTCAATCAAAGTCAGATTATCCCCTAAAGCCAAGTGTTTCAGACAGAACAGCTCATCCTCATTGCTGATTAGTCACTAGGCCTTGTGTTCTTTACTGTTTGCATTTCTTTCAATTGTAATGTGTGTTTAATTTCAAACTTGTTTGTTTCTTACTGTTAATTTTAAATGAAATGAGCATTGCATGTTTTGATTCAATTATTCTCATTTACTACTTTATTTCTTTTAAAAAAACAAAGATATGTTTCTCTTATTTGCTTTCTTTACCATGTTATTTATGCAAAGATTGGAGGGAGGACGATGAAAACAAGATACCCATAATTGCTGCTAGTGTGCTTTCGAATAAAAATTTGTTGATGATGTACAGGCCTTGTTTCAAATCCCAAACACTGGAGAAATAAGGAAGTTAGTCCCTTGTCAACCCCTCTGAGCCTTCGAAGTTGGAGTTTCTTTTTAAGCGAAAAAACCTGCAATTTTAACCTGGGGATGGGTAGTTTTCAGTTTATTCATATGTGCATTCAAATACGAGAGTTTCATTCAAGATACCTTTCAATAAGGTCGCAATCTCAAGCTTTCCTTCACACACATCCAAGAAGTGTTGAAGATGTTCCTCAAATCAAAAGTGATGATGATGGTTCTCCGCAATTGTTCAGCAAGGCAGTTACTATCTTTAAAAATAATGATGAATAAAAAAAAGTTCAAGAAAAGCCCGCTAAGTCGAAACCTTCGAAGGAGACTTAGGCAAAATAAAACTGGGGCATCCCGCTGACTGTAATCTCAAAATAAAACAGTTCAGGCAAAAGTTAAGGAAATCAAAAGAAAAAAAAAGGAGAGAAGTCAATAAATTCGAAAACAAAAAAATGTTGTAGAAAAGAAGTGACTGCCATCTCGAAGTATATTCCTTGGCCTTCGAATCATCATTGTTATACAAGTGTTGTGCTGCAATTCCAAATTCTCTTGAAGCCCGAATGCATAGGTTGAATTAACTGAATATAGGATGGAAGTTCATCACGAAGAAGGGGTAGGTACACATAAATTTCGAGCCTTATATCCTTTGTTTCTGAAACCGTGAACCAGGCCACGTTACAACCTTCAAAAGTCCTAATTGAAGCCAGTTTTATTTTGAAAGCATACTACAGCAAGGTTGCATTAACCTGACTCTTAAAAGTTGTGCCAATCATTTGTTTTGATCTTTTTGCTTTACCTTTCATTTCAAATGCCATGTTTCTTTGCCTTTCTCTGTTGCTTTACAATTCTATTCCTGTTGATTTCAAAAAAAAAACTTGCATGCTCTTTGCATTTAGATTACCAGTTTCAAACAAACATTTTTGCCTGTAAACAGCATTACTCCTCAAGGAATTTCAAACAATTGAGAAATTGGTCCGTGATCTCATCAGGGGCATTTCACTTCACGGTCCTGTTCAAGGTTTATCTCAGTGCAAGCTATTCTCAGATTTGGTTTATCATATCTCTTTCAAGATTAATGTTGAGGCAAGTGTTTCCAAATGCCCAGTAAAGCTGTCATTTCCAGATTATTCAAGCTGAAACCATGATCAGTTTGTCTACATTAATCAGTCAAACTGGGGCAATCTTCTTCAAAAGAATCTCCAAGCAATTTATCATTCCCTCTCAAAGGATCAGTTCAGTACAATTCGCAAGTGTGATTGAAGAGCTTTGGGGCAATGTTCCATGTGTTGGGGAATCAGATATCCCTTTTTGCCGCACAAAGGAGTCTCTCTCAGTTGTCACAAATAAATGCATTGCGTTGATCATTCATATCATTCATAGAAAAATTAAATATCATGCATAGAAACAAATTCATATTCATTTCCATTTTCTGAGGTCTTGATGCAACCAACATTCTTACCTTGAGATCAAAGTTCAACTCACTTGGCATTTATCCAATACAGATTTTTCCCTTTGGTTCATTTATCTCCGTTTATCCGATGATTATTCTTGATGTGTTCCTTTCAACCATGCTTTATCTAGGTTCCCCTAACAGCCATGTTTTATCTTGGTTCCCTTTACAACCATGTTTTATCTTGGTTCCCTTTACAACCATGTTTTATCTTGGTTCCCTTTACGACCATGCTTTATCTTGGTCTTCATTCGACCATGTTTTATCTTGGTTATCCCAATCTTGTTTTATCTTGATTGTCTGTTGATGTGGTTTCATTCATGTTTTATCTTGAATACCTCAGATACTTTCTCACCTCATTCAGATCCATTCCTGGATGTTGTGATACCTTCCTTTAGCTATCTGTTTCATCAAGTCTTTTCCTCATTCCATTTACAGTTTGTTTCTCGTGGCGCTATATTCCCCATAGAGATTCGAGTCAGTCTCATGTCATATCATTCAAAAAAGAAAATCCATACATTCATATCATCCTGGGGGCATCTTAGGCTAAAAATCGGGCTTTGTTTGTATTTAAGTATCTCCTATCTCCGGATAGAAGAAACTTAAATAGGGGCAGCTGTTGCACCCTGATTTTTACCCTACGATTCTCGTTCATTTGCATCATTGTTTTTTATCATATGTTTACTAACCCTTAATCAAAATTGCAAAAAATATGTCTTTTTCTTTTGTTTTTGTTAGACAGGGACTGAATCGAGATTTTGCAGGACGATGCGAAGTAGTCGACGTAAAAGTTGATATTTCTATTCCATCCCAATTTGAGGTTTAAGGTTCCTTTATCTTCTTTTTTAAGTTTCATAGTTTTAGTTCTTATTCAAAAATTCTAAAAAATATAATCACCTTGATTTTATATTAACTTTTAGTCTTAATTTTAACTTTAATTCAAAATTGAAATGTTTTCTCTAATTTGAATTATTAGCGAAATTAAGATTAATGGTTAATGTAAAAATTATTTCTTTTTTTAATAGTTTATATTTTATTTTTGTTTTATGTCAAATAAGAAATAAATTGGCAAAGGATGGGGTCCCACACAGGCTATTCAAGGTGCCATTTTCTTTACCAGCCAAGGGAGTCACGTTTTCAGAGTTGAGGCAAATCCAATTCCACGAATTTTTTAATCTGAGCTCACACTTTCTTCATGACAAGCCTCTCCCAAATTCTCTCAATCTCGACCATCCATTTCACATAATCAAAGGCTCAGATTCTTCCTACAAGTTCACGTGGCTTCTCCTCACAATGCCTGATCCAAGCCAGAAATCGTGACTCACAATTTCCTCCAATTCTCCCTCCAATTTGTCACACCATTTTCACCAAACTTCATCCTATATATACAGGTTCAGATTACACAGAATGGAGGAGGAGAAATAATTAGCGATATGCTGCCAAATTGAAATCAGAAGACTCTCCTCCAAAGTTTGTTACCTCACCGTTTTTCAACAAACAGTTTCGAATATCACCATAACCAAACCATCGCAAGCCTCATCACTGATCCAAAACCTTCATACAATCTTCATCATCAATAATCCATCAAAGATCCAACGGCATAGCTTTCGCATCCTTCCTCCGATTCAACATAACAACGAACCTTCATTATCCCCAATTCCAGATTCAACTACTTCATACATCATCATCAACTTGCATCAACGGTCAGGTAATAACCTCATATCCATCATCATTACTTCAACGTCCGACATCATCATCAGTAGCAACTGAACAACATGCAGAGTTGCAACAATCTCCCGTTGACTCAATATTAACAGTAACAATCAGAGACGAAGGAAGAGCAAAGTTAAACGTACCTGAGCAGATTCGTTCGGATATCTCGAAGAAGTTTTATTATCTCATCTCTGGTTTTCTAAATTTCATTTCATCAAGGTAAATCCAGGTTCCATTCTCTTTGCATAATATCATGTAGTTTAGTTGATTGTTGATGTTGTGTGAAATCTGAGCTATATTGATGAAGCCTTGAATCTGAGTGTTGTTGTAATTTTTCGATTACTGTGATAATTGTTGTGAAAAATCTTGCTGTATCATTGTGCTAGAGCTTTGCCATATTTGTTTATTGCTGAAATTAGTTGTTAATGTTGTGATGTTTGGTTGTTTGTTGGCCGTGAGAGCATGAACCGACTGAGAGAGATTGAGCGTGTGAGAGATCTCGAGAGAGGTGAGGATTTTTGTTTTTGTTGCTCGTAGAAGCATAGTTGATGAGAGTGAGTAAGCCAATTGAGAGGTGGGAGATCGGATGAGATAAACGTTTTTGCCGTTGCTGTTGTTTCATTTGATTGGAAGCATGGAGCAGAGATGAGACTGAGAGCGATGGAACAGAAGATGGTGAGCAGAGGTTTTATCGTGGGGACGGCTTGTGTGATGTTTTTAGTGGCTAGGGTTTTTGTGGGTAAGCATTTGGGTATTTGGGCCAAACTGGTGTGTTTTTTTTGTAGCCCGACCCCTTCCATGTTATACAGCCCATGCGTTGTTCCTTTTCACACCCCTATGCGATCCATCACCCCTTTTTGTTTGTTGTTTTGTTTGATTTGTCTTGGGCCTGGATGTTTGAAGCCCAGTTCTGATTTCTCTTTGCACTCACATTTTACTTCTGTTTTTTCAGCCCACCTTATTTTAATAGTTTTCATCTTTAGTTTTATTCTAATAATTGTTTTATTTTCTTATACAAAAATACTAAAAATATGCTTTAAATTTTGATTTTATTTTCATATCAAAAATACAAAAATATTTTAATTAGCCTTTTTCAATCCTTTTGTTTGATTTTATTTTACAATTTAAACTTTTAGTCAATTAGTTAAATGTTGATTTAATATGTTTCTTTGTTAATTTTCTTTTTAGCTTATTTGTATATATTCATCTTTTATATTTTCTTTTCCTTTTAGAATGTTTTGTTCAATTTTCTTTTCTTTTCTTTTTAAGCACATGTTAACTCCGTTTCACGACAATTGTGTAAGTCTCCAAAGGTCGAGCAACAGTGGAATGCGACGTTTAACATCACACACACACAAAATCTTTTAAGCCGAACTACGACTGTTCTGATTCCTTAATCGGGATACGTAGGCATTAGGTCGCGGGGCCTGTGTAGCAACCTGCCCTAAAAATTAAATTTAGAGTCGCCACCTATTCTACTAGGGCGAATAGGAAACCCTACGCAGTTAAGAGATTCGGGTAAGATATTATATTCAGGTCAAGGGAAGGTGTTAGGCACCCTTAACCCTTTCCTAAGGTTTTGTGTTTAAGGCAAAGGTTTTATGGCTAGAATTATTAAGGTTAATAGCTAAAGAAATGAAAAGGGTGAACGGTAAGATTTGAACTTGATTAGAATTTTGAGGAAGGGGACTCACCTTGTTACCAAGTGCCTACGTATCTCCTTAGGGAGAATCAGAGTCAACGTAGTTCGGGGCACAGGGTTGTACGCCTTAGAATTTGATATGAAGGTGTTTGAAGGTATTTTGAGTTACCTTATCGTAGTTTTGAAATGCGAAGTTCGCAAGGTATTTTGAATTACCTTATAGTAGTTTTGAAAATCGCAGTATTTAAGAGACAAATTTTGAGTGTTTTAAGTTTGGCGTACAACCCTGGTTTTAATATGTTACCGTTAGCTGTGATGATCAATAGGTTTGATCACCATAGTTAACGGATTAGATAGGGATTGCTGACCGTTCTGACCGATAGATTCGATCATCACGAACAGTAAATAAGGTGTATTTTAGTTTTATATAATTAAAATTATTGATTTTATCGTTACCTCACATAATCAATAGATATGATTATTACATGATAACGAATTGAGTATGCTAATCATCGTAACCAATAGATTTGGTTAAAACCATTTAGCAAAATAAATGTATTTTGGATTTATTTAATTAATTAATTATTAACCATTGCGACCAATAGATCTAGTCGGAACGAATAATAAATTAAATCCTAAAACTTTGGTCAAGGGACCAGTGGGATTGGGCAAACTCTAATGCATTGATAAACCTATCTCCAGGGTTTCTTTGTAATATATTCTTTGTAATTTTCAAATAGAATAAAATTAACACTATTATTTTTTTAACACTTTGGCATAATGTTAACCCCATTTTTTTAGTAATAAATTCAACAAAAAAACTAGCCCATGTAACTTATGGTAACGTGATGTCTTTGAAATATATAGGTTAGTCAAGTTTCTAATTGAAATACAGCATATTAATTATATGGCCGAATCGAAAATACTTTGTCAAAATATTTGTTTACATACACATATACACTTTTACCAGAACGAATTAATAATAAACCTAATATAGAAAATTAAAACTATCATGTGGCCTCTACATAGAGGTGTGAAACAGGCTATGACATAGCTAATAAAATAGGTATAAAAACCACACAGTAGCTCTTAAAATTGAAACGGTAAATAGGCGGCTACCCCACAAAGTATTAACAAGATATTATCAGAGAAAAAAATGAAAAGTATCTGTAACAGATTAAAGAGAGAGATCGAGACCGGTACTGCTGGGTGTTGATTTTCCGTTCTTGCTCTTCTTCTTTCCTTTATCTGTAAAACAGACTCAAAGTGAATGTATTTACCGTGTTCGTAAAAATTGCCTCCGCAGTGTTAGAAAATACTATCTATTTAAATTAGAAACATTAGGTTAACATATATAGAAATAAGTAATTTGATATTATGGTCATTAACATGATTAAAATTAGATATTAATTTGTTTTGATTTTTTTTAATTAAAAATAGAGAAATCCAATCAAAATAATATCATAAAAGTAACTTATAGGCAAAGCAAGAATGAACACTTACCATAATAATTTTTTATGTTTTTTTTTTGGGTTATTTTTTGAATAAAAAGGTGAAAAATGAAAATAATAATATTTTTTAAAAAATGATTAAATTAAAATACGAAAATTAATATTAAATTATTAAAAAAGTAATTTTGTGATTTTTTTTTTAATATTGTAAGTAAAAAAAGGAAAACAAAAACAATTAATAAAAAAAATGTCAATAGTGGGGTTTGAACTCAAGACCTTGGACACTAGTAAATCCTTAAACATACTCTCTTGCCAATTATACTATTTAATTTATTCAACATAAAATGCATTTGAAAATATGTGAGGTGTTAAAGAATATTTATTTAGAATATACATCAATCGGGAGATGGCAAGAATAATCTGGCAGACAGCAAGATTATCAGAACACATCAATCGGGTGATTGGGAAAAAGGGATAGCAAGGTTGCTAGCAACGGTAAGGTTACTGGAAAGTGATAATTGGGTGAAAAAGAAAGGTAGCAAGGT
The DNA here is from genome assembly GCF_029867415.1 of Vicia villosa. Lineage (NCBI taxonomy): Eukaryota > Viridiplantae > Streptophyta > Magnoliopsida > Fabales > Fabaceae > Vicia > Vicia villosa. The sequence goes on along the minus strand of NC_081182.1, from coordinate 156,447,141 downwards.
TGCTAACGTTGGTGGGGTCACCGGGAGTCACAATCGGGTGATTGGAAAAGGTTAACATCTTCTGGTTACGAACATCAGTAAAGTTATCGAGTAACAACAAGAGTATTTTGATAATGATAAGATTATGGACAACGGTAAGGGTATCGGAAGACTTCAATCGGGTGATTGGAACGAGACAAACAATAAAGTTACTGACAACGGTATGGTTACCGGAAAACTCCAAATTGTACGGTTTAGGGAATGAACAATCAGTGAGATTACTAACAACGGTAAGGTTACCGGGAAGCAGACGGACAATATGGTACTGGTATTGGTTTTTGGAAAAGATTTGTATTTGAGGGGATAGAATAGCATAAGGTCGAGAAAGCTTGCAGAAAGCACCAATAAGAATAAATGATTTGAGGAAGACCTTGTGGGGGAATACCACTCGCGATAGCTGAGGAATAAAGAGTTATTCTGGAGAAGTTACACTGGCCTAACCGGGGATGTAAAGGGTGCTTGATAAAAATTCGAGTCTGGCTTATGCTTCGATGCAGGTTTGAAAAAAAACTAAACGTAATGCTCCACCTTAGTGGAAATGCTACGCATTTTGGAGGATGCGATGCGATATGCAATGATATCTATCAGGAGCTCAAAGGATGAAGTCTTCTGATTGTTGAGGAATGCCAACCATCTGGATTTAAATCCCGACTCTTGCTGAGGATAAAGATCATGACTTCCTGACATTTTATTCGTATACACATGTTGTTTAGCCTGGGCCTGAACTTAACTAGATCAAATAGTTGAAGAGGAGGAGGTGCCCCTGCCTACTGTCTAGCACCAGTCTGCAGGGCTTTTGAAGAGATCGCCTCGAGAGGATTTTCGGAGATCTGTGCCCTCGAGATAGAATACCCCAGTGTCATGAACTATGGAGTAGTGCCCCTGATTAATCAAAGTTAGAGATGGCTTCAACCATGCTCGAGTAACAGCCCCTGATTACTTAATACTTTGAGACGTTCCTAGAACCTCGAGTAATTGCCCCCGTTTTTGGATTTGTAAAAGATATGCCCCGGTGTGTTATTGCTTCGAGATGTGACCCAAGTCAATTGGATCTTAGGGTGGATGCCCCTAGTTAATAGGATCTTTGTATACCCCTGTGATCATTGGGATTTTGCCCCTGGTTAGGAGAACCCCCTGGACGTGGTTCCCCCATTCAAGAGTCTTTATTAGAAATGATAGCCTCCATATTAACTGCATTCTTACTCAACGGAGTATTCAACTGCTTCTCTGCCCCTTAGGGTAATCCACTTTGAGATATTCTTGCCCCCAACTTGACGGAGTTATGAAGACAACTTGTCCTTCGCGGAGATACACCTTTTCATCAAAAATTCATTATGGAAGCTTCTTGGATGTCACGCACTCGTTCATATGCCAAGGATGTTTATTATGAGAATGATAATTCTAATGCAAAGTTTATGTTTGTCTTGAAATTTAAAAAAAAAATTTTTTTTTGAAATGATGTCGTAACATCGATTTTTTTTATTTTTATGAAAGGTGGTATGATGCCAACTCAAAAGTTTCAGCAAGCCTCGTAGGAGTCAGATTACCGTACTCTCGTTTAGTATGCTTTCGAATAAATCCTACTTCAATTAGGACTTTTGAAGGTTGTAATGTGGCCGTGGTTCGCGGTTTAAGAAAAAAAGACTTAAGGCTCAAAAATATTTGGTGCCCACCCATTCTCCGTGATGTTCTCCACTCCTAAGTTCAATTAACTTGACATGAGTGTTCATCCCTCCGAAGGAATTTTGGCATGGTTGAGGAATCAATGAGGCTTTTCGGACATGGCATCCGCTCACCTTTTCTTCTTTAAACTTGTAGTCACACGACTTTGTCCTTGCCTGGCAATTTTATCATTATTTTTTTCTTTGCCTTTCCCTTTTTTTTCCACCATTTTTCATCATTTTCCCTCTCCTTTTTTCTATATTTTTTTTACAAGTCGTGTGACTTTGCATTGTCTTTGATTTGTTGGAAGTGATTGTGACTGCCTCATTCCATGATTGACGGAGAATTACCATTGTGGCATCGTCATCTTTGACCTCTTGACGAATGAAGGATAAACATTGTAGTTTTGACATTCCTCAACCTTTTTGACAGATAACCATTGTTGTATCCTTAGATGCACACCCTTGATGAGTTTTGAACACTCGGTCAGATTAACCGAACACTACCCTGCCCCAGGGTTAAAAATGAAAGTTTCTCTAAATAGAAACGAAACTTCTACTTCAAGGCTCAAAGGGGTTAACGAGGGTCTATCTCCCTTATATCTCCGGTGCTTGGGGATTTGACACAATGTCTGTACATCATTAGCAAGGTTTTATTCAAAAGCGCACCGTTTGAAATTCTTAGTATCACGCTCATCATCCTCCCTCCAGAGTTACTTGCTCTTTTTCTTCCTTTTCTTTTTTTTTTACAAGAGTTGAGTATCACAATCAAGAAAATAAAAGCGAATGGATTGTTTCAAGACAAAAATATTCAATGTATTATGATTATTATTAAAAAACAAACAAGTATTGCATATGAGAAAGTACTGAACAAAACAAGAAAATTACAAATAAGAATGCAGAATGAAACACAACTTGCCAACATTGAAGAGACTTGACTCCGTCTGGACTTATTGCTTCAGAAGGTACATCTTGCAGTCTCGACCTCTACTTAGGCGTGGAAAATTCAATTTATGCGCAGACCGTTTGGCGTGAAGCAGATTGCCTGGGAATCAATGAGGTTTTGAACTGTGCCTTTGAATACATTGCAACCTTCAATCGAATGGCCAGGTGCCCCGGAATGGAACTCACAGTAGGCGTTGGGATCATATCCTTCAGGATAAAGAAAAGGAGGAGGCCCAAGCTGTTTTAATTTCACTAAAGAATTTCGGAGTAGATGAGAGAGCAATTGACTATGAGGCATTGGAATTGGTTCATGTACCCTTCTTGGCCTTCTCAGATTCTGCCCATCTTGTGGTCGACGATTTTGTCTATATCTCTGCTGTTGTTGCGGAGCGTACTTAGCTGATTGATCATATGGAACAGGCTTTTGTTGCACAAATTGAACTGGTGGCTGGCTAATAGTTGCAGCACAGATTTGTAGAGTATCGTGATTAGGAATCATTTCTGTCATCTGATAGCAAGGGATCTGAGCTAGAGAATAAGTATGATCTTTCTCTTCAACTTCGGAAATTGTACTTGTTTCTTTATCATCCTGCTCTGGGAATTCAAAAGTAGTGGCAACATCTTGGATCTTACCAGTCTTAAGACCGTGCTCAATTATTTCTCCCACGACGACCAAAGCTGAGAATTCAGAAACGGCACATCCAACCATCCGATTAAGATAGGGGTCTTGTAAAGTGTCCATGAACATGTCTACAAGTTCTCGTTCCAAAAGGGGAGGTTGAACTCTGGCAGCTAGCTCTCTCCATCTTTGTGCATACTCTCTGAAAGACTCGTCGACCTTCTGAGTCAAGCCCTGAATGTGAATTCTAGTAGGAGCCAAATCACTGTTATGCTTGTAATGCTTGAAAAATGCTTTGGCTAGATCTTTCCAAGTTCGAATGTTGGTCCTTTCAAGCTGGGTATACCATTCAAGAGACGATCCACTTAGACTATCCTGAAATAAGTGCATTAAATGCTTGTCATTCTCTGCATAAGGAGCCATCTTGTTGCAAAATGCCTTGATGTGTGTCATTGGGCAAGTGGTACCCTTAAACTTCTCAAAGTTGGGGACTTTGAACTTAGGAGGAATCTTGATACCGGGCAACAGGCATAAACTAGCAGCATCCAAACCAAGGCAATCACGATCCTCAACAGCTTTCAATCTCTTATCCAAAAGATGAAGCTTACCCTCATCTTCATCCATTGGAAACTTAAAGGTATCATATGACGAAATAGAAAGATTCTCAAGGTGCAGAGCCCCGTTGACGGGAACTTGAATAGTGTTTCTAACATTCTGATTCAAAGAAACCTCTTGGGTAAGGTTGACACCTTTTCGATGAACGTCACTTGGATCGACAGTAACATCCGGCCTCTGAACAGGCTGCCTTACCTCTCCTTGTCCATTGGTAACGGTTTGGATAGCTTCCAAAAATTTACCCATATTAGTCCCTATCTGGGCCCTAATCTCTGTCATGTCTGTCTGAATTTGTTCCATGATAAACCTCGAATGTCGTAAATCAATTTTGCGGTCTCTGATTCCAAATACAAGTTAAGATGCGAATGAGATCCTTGTAGACAGACATGCATGCCAAGTATGAATGATAAACTCATATGATGCTTAATGCAATGGTATACAAATATATATATTATTTTTTAGGATGCTACAATTTTCATGGACATACAATGCAATGTGGCATAGAGTGGGGACTACCATAAGGATGCCCCACACCTTTTAAGGGATGAACACAGGGAAACCCCTTAAGGGCTGCGGATAATGATAGATAGATGGAAATCCCTACAGACTAGGGACTACGACACAATATAGGAAATCCCTACAGACTAGGGAGTGCGTAGAAGCGGACACATGGTGACCGTTCAAGACACTCACCAGATCACATGGCCATCGAGAGGCCAATCGACGTGCATTAATGGAGATGTCCTTCGTGGGAAGGACATGATCTTGGAAATAGAGTCCCTGCAGGCCAGGGAATACGTATGGATATCTGCAAAATTAAAACGCAAGACATTCGCAGTATATAAATTGCACACGTATAATAAACACATAAGCACATAAGCCCTAGGTTCATAGGTTCGACGTATCGGCTTAGGGTGTCTACCCTTCCCATTGGTGTGTTCTAGAAGGTCTCATGGGGTCGTTCGTATCCTCCGAGACTTTTTGTCTCTTTGGATTTTAGAACAACTCATTTATCCATGAGGTTCGAGTTTTTGGGGTAGGTTCCCAGAGAGATTAGCCAAATACCAAGTCCTGCCCTCAACAAAGTCAAGCCTCGTATCGGAAATTTCCGGATATTCAACCCACTCTGAGTAGAATTATCAATAAGACTCATAGGCGATTCAAGTCCCCCCTGGTCTTGAGGATAATTCCCACACTTATGTTTTAACGCAATTTATAATATCCCGAAAATATAAAACCAGCAATTTATATCAAAAAGCAATAAAAATAACTAAGCAATTTAAAGCAATATTTATTTAAATTACTGTAAAAAAATTACTGTAAATAAATAAAGATGTAGATAAATAAATAAATAAATATTTAAATATTTAAATAAAACCTAACCCCAATATTCAAATAAACAAATATTCGAAAAAAACAAATATTTAAATAAACAAGTATTTATTTAATTTGCTGTACAAATGAGATTGTAAATAAATAAATAAATAAAAAAATTAAATATTTATAAAAATAAATCCTAAACCCTAATTTTGGCAAATTAGCAAAACCCTAAAACCCTAAAAAAAATTCGCCAAAAACCTAAACCCTGCCAAAACCTATAGGAGCATAATAATTAACAATTATAGTGGTCCCCAACAGTGTCGCCAGCTGTAGCAACCTGCCCTAAAAATTAAATTTAGAGTCGCCACCTATTCTACCAGGGCGAATAGGAAACCTTACGCAGTTAAGAGATTCGGGTAAGATATTATATTCAGGTCAAGGGAAGGTGTTAGGCACCCTTAACCCTTTCCTAAGGTTTTGTGTTTAAGGCAAAGGTTTTATGGCTAGAATTATTAAGGTTAATAGCTAAAGAAATAAAAAAGGTGAACGGTAAGATTTGAACCTGATTAGAATTTTGAGGAAGGGGACTCGCCTTGTTACCAAGTGCCTACGTATCTCCTTAGGGAGAATCAGAGTCAACGTAGTTCGGGGCACAGGGTTGTACGCCTTAGAATTTGATATGAAGGTGTTTGAAGGTATTTTGAGTTACCTTATCGTAGTTTTGAAATGCGAAGTTCGCAAGGTATTTTGAATTACCTTATAGTAGTTTTGAAAATCGCAGTATTGAAGAGACGAATTTTGAGTGTTTTAAGTTTGGCGTACAACCCTGGTTTTAATATGTAACCGTTAGCTGTGATGATCAATAGGTTTGATCACCATAGTTAACGGATTAGATAGGGATTGCTGACCATTCTGACCGATAGATTCGATCATCACGAACAACAAATAAAGTGTATTTTAGTTTTATATAATTAAAATTATTGATTTTATCGTTACCTCTCATAATCATTAGATTTGATTATTACATGATAACGAATTGAGTATGCTAATCATCGTAACCAATAGATTTGGTTAAAACCATTTAGCAAAATAAATGTATTTTGGATTTAATTAATTAATTGATTATTAACCATTGCGACCAATAGATCTAGAATAAATTAAATCCTAAAACTTTGGTCAAGGGACCAGTGGGATTGGGCAAACCCTAATGCATTGATAAACCTATCTCTAGGGTTTCTTTGTAATATATTCTTTGTAATTTTCAAATAGAATAAAATTAACACTATTATTTTTTTAACACTTTGGTATAATGTTAACCCCATTTTTTTAGTAATAAATTCAACAAAAAAAACTAGCTTATGTAACTTATGGTAACGTGATGTCTTTGAAATATATAGGTTAGTCAAGTTCCTAATTGAAATACAGGATATTAATTATATGGCCGAATCGAAAATACTTTGTCAAAATATTGTTTACATACACATATACACTTTTACCAGAACGAATTAATAATAAACCTGATATAGAAAATTAAAACTATCATGTGGCCTCTACATAGAGGTGTGAAACAGGCTATGACATAGCTAATAAAATAGGTATAAAAACCACACAGTAGCTCTTAAAATTGAAACGATAAATAGGCGGCTACTCCACAAAGTATTAACAAGATAATATCAGAGGAAAAAAATGAAAAGTACCTGTAACAGATTAAAGAGAGAGATCGAGACCGGTACTGCTGGGTGTTGATTTTCCGTTCTTGCTCTTCTTCTTTCCTTTATCTGTAAAACAGACTCAAAGTGAATGTATTTACCGTGTTCGTAAAAATTGCCTCCGCAGTGTTAGAAAATACTATCTATTTATATTAGAAACATTAGGTTAACATATATAGAAATAAGTAATTTGATATTATGGTCATTAACATGATTAAAATTAAATATTAATTTGTTTTGATTTTTTTTAATTAAAAATAGAGAAATCCAATCAAAATAATATCATAAAAGTAACTTATAGGCAAAGCAAGAATGAAAACTTACCATAATAAAAAAAAATGTCATCGGTGGGATTTGAACTCAAGACCTTGGACACTAGTAAATCCTTAAACATACTCTCTTACCAATTATACTATTTAATTTATTCAACATAAAATGCATTTGAAAATATGTGAGGTGTTAAAGAATATTTATTTAGAATATATATATATATATATATATATATATATATATATATATATATATATATATATATATATATTAAATAAAAATTACTGTTAAAATATTAGTAAAATTGAATAAAAACTTATAAAACCATAATTAGAAAGAATTTAAAGGCGAGCAAATTTTGGGGTATGACAGCCTGAACGAGCACAATATTGTATATATTTTCTTTCTTTTCCCTGTGTTTCTTTTCCCTTCTTTCTTCGTGCGTTTCCCTTTAGCTTTTAGGTTTAGTTTTTAGATAACACCCTTAGATTTAGACTAACAAGAGCGGATCCCGTCGAGTACGACAGACGTGAGGAGTGCTAACCCCTTCTCCTTGCGTAACCGACACCCTTACCTATTTCTCTAGGTCTTAAGACCTTTGCTTGTTTCCCTTTAGGATTTTACTCGATGTTTTCCATTCCCATTTTCAGGATAAATAAACAATCGATGGCGACTTCATTGATTTCATCTTGATGATTTCAAACCAGTTGTTTCAGTGGTTGATGAGTATTAATGGTGAGAATTAATGTAGTGGGTGAGTTATGGATTATAATGGGAGTTATGGGGGTTAAGAATGGAAGAAAATGTGGTTGAAGGTTGAAAAAGGTGATAAATGGGGGGATTTTCGAGCAGCTAGCCGTTGGGTGACCGTTGCGTCACCGCGGGCGCGGCCACTCCCACCGCGGGCGCGGCCAATGCCAAATGCAGGTGGGCCGGTTTTGGTCCTTGTGCAATGAGCATCCTATTGTATTTGGTATTTGGGGGTGTATCTAGCATTTTCATGTAAAATATATATTCTGTTTTTCTTTAGTAGAAACATATATGTAACAAAAAAACGTGATAAAACAAAAAATATATATTATATTAAATACATAGGCTAATTAAATAAAATATATGTTTTTAATAATAACTAAGCTAATTAAATAAATGGAACATGTGTTTGGTTTTTTTACATAAAAAAAAAACTGAATAAACTAAGATGATATAAAAACATAAAAATTAAAACACTATCCTAATTAGACAATATTATTAATTAAAACTAACAATATTATCCTACTATAATTTTATGATTAATAGACCAATTTAAAAAGCTAGCATGAGGGTTGCCCCTTTATTCTCTCAACTTTCCCTATTTTTTTAGATATTTATGTATTTTTAATAACAATTAACAAAGAAATAGAGACACCAATGAAATAAAAAATTAGTTAAATATAACTCAAATATATATTACACATAAATGTACTAACCAATTAAAATTTTAACCAACTAAATAATTTTAATTAGACTATAAAATTTCTAACTATTTCTAATAGACAAAGCTTTAAGGTTTTTAATGGGCCATAGTTTAATTGAACCCAACATGATTTTCTAAAGGAAGGTACACCCCCACTTATGAATTAATGGGGTTTTCAAGAATGGGCTAAACAATTTGTATGTTAAGCTCATATGTTTATTTTCCAAACACCCCTTTTTAGTACGACCCCGCTACGCATTAAAAAGAAATTGTAATAAAACAATAACAATAAAATAGAAAAAGCCGTAACATGCTTTAACTAGAATAATCAAATGTCTAAAATGATAGGGCAAATTTTGGGGTATGACACATTGTGCCATTAATGGAATTCTAACTCGAACAATGCTTAAATCAATTGGATCATAGCTCAAAAGTTAGTGAAATCAACTGAGTTTGGTGTTTTGAACAAGTTATAGGGCTTGTTCTTTGAAGATTCCTTCATATTTGAATCAAATTCAAACCTTGTTCTTCATGTTCATACTTCAATTTCAAGTGCCATGGAGCTCTCGTTTCAAAATCATATCTCCTAGCTCAAGTAATGAAATTCCATGCTAATAGTCTCTTTAGAAATCCCTTGCTGCATAATTAAATCCTCTTGTTAAAAGTTTTCTCAAAGTCTTGTTGGATCATTGTGAAAAATGGCCACAAAGTTAGAAGAAATTCAAGTGAAAACACTTAAAATTTCTCTGTTGTTTGTACATAAACTTCTTAATTCAATATCTCTCAAATTAATCATTTTTTGATGAAATGTTATAAGTGACAAAGTTGTTTATTTTATTAAGATCTACAACTTTCATGTTGGGAGATTTTTGAGTTTGTAGGTGAAATTTAAATTTACCAAAATAAGCTCAAATCACTTAAAAACCCTAATTTTGACTTTTGTTGACTTTTTGATACTTGATGAATTTTTTTTATTTTCTTTGGTCAAATGAATTCATTAATAATATGTTGATGATTTTGATCCTCAAATTTTCATGGTTGACTAATTTTCTCAAAAGTCAAAGGTTGACTCACACAGTTGACTTTTTCCAACTGAACTACAATTATGTGGATTCTACATGAATCAAGCTCTCCTCTTCAAATGAATGATATTAATGGATTGTAATGTTGATTTGGAGGCCCTTGAATCATAGTTTGAGCCATGGAACCATGTCCTGATTAAAAGTCAACCCTCTAGATGAATGAGGTCAAAATCTTAATTTGGGCATCAGGTGAGTTTGAAAGTTGTTGATTTTGAATTAGGCCATCCTTGGGCTTCGATTTTGATGAGAGAACACTTTGAACATTGGAGAATGTTTGAACTTCTTTGTGGGCTTCAAAACCCTAATTTGTTCAGTCTCCTCTTGATCAGTCTCCTGTCTTAGGACACAAGCAACAAACAACAATTTTTTTGTATTATTTGATTAGCAAATGATGTATGCATGATGACAATGATAATGATCCTACAATTTGGGAATATTGTGGGATCTCAGTGGTCAAAATTTGGGGTACAACAATCCCCATATATTATAATTTCATATAATCATATAGTTTATAAAATAAAAAGAAACACAATATAATTATAAAATTATAGAATATCTTAATTTCGTGTGGAATCATTAAAATAATGATAATAGATACACAATCAATAATAATACAATAAATATATAAATTAAATTGATGAAATAGAATTTTAATTGTTATAATTTAATTGGATGAATAATTTTTTTAATAACCAATTAATAATAATGAATTAGTAACAATTTTTTAGACAACAAAGGAAAAGCACTCTTGATTTGAACGTGGGTTAAAGAAGAAAAAATTGATTGAGTTGAAAAAATATTTAAAAAATAATAATTAAATCACATTTTTTGGAAAGAGAAAGAGTATAAGTGGTTGTGATAAAAAAGGGAAGAATTTAATTGGTGTGCACTTACAGTGTAAAACAGTTTTACACCGTCAGTGAATCATGGCTGTTAAATATTTATTGAAATTTAAACTTTATTTTAATTATTTATAAAATAATATTTATGAATAGTTATGATGCACTGACTCTGTAAAGAATTTTACACTGACAGTGCATAGTAATTAATCTCAAAAGGGAATAATAAAAAATAATAATATGATAAATAGATAAATTAAATTGATTAAATATATTTTTATAATTTAATGGGATTTATAATTTATTTACTAATCAATTAATGAATTAAATAATAATGAATTGATATGCCAATTTTTTAGGCAACCAAGGAAAAAGTGAATGTGGGTTAAAGAAAACAAATATTGATTGAGTTGAAAAAATATTTCAAAAAATATATTAAATCGCATTTATTTAAAAGAAAAAGAGTATAAGTGGTTGAGATAAAGAAGGGAATATAAAATTGCTCCTTGAGAATGGTTCACCATTAATTATAATTTATAATTATAATTAATAATAAAATCATTTATTGAAAAGAGAAAGAGAATAAGTGGTTCAGATAAAAAAGAGAAATTTTAAAATTAACTTTAAAGTTTCAAGTTTTAATATTTGACTCACTTTTAGAGTTTCAAGTTTCAAGCTCATATTTATATATCTTTAATACATAATAAAGTATTAAGGGTTAATGAACTTTTTCGTCCTTTTAAATATTTCAAATTTCGTTTTTAGTCCCTCCAAAATTTTCCTTCTAGAAATCGTCCCTTCAAAATTTTTCTTCCGAACTATTGGTCCCTAACGTCAAAATTCGTAGCTAATCAGTGGCTAAAGTCGTAGCTAATCTCTAGCAAATTTGACGTTAGGGACCAATAGTTTAGACGAAAAATTTTGAAGGGACGATTTCTTAAAAGAAAATTTTGGAGGGACTAAAAACGAAATCTGCAATATTTTGAGGGACCAAAAAGTTTATTAACCCAAGTATTAAATACAAAGTTATGCAAATGAATCTTTAAAATGTAATATTTATACAATGTGGAATGAAAACAAACATTGCTAATAGGAGTAGTTTGTAAGAACATTATAATTAGAATGATTCTATGTTGGCACGAAGAGTATGAGTCAATTTATTTCTGCTGAAAATCCCACTTACTTGCTGTAGAATTTGTAAGACACACATGTTAAGTGCATGAACACCAAAATAAAAGTTTTATGTTCCCCCAGAGTTATTCTTCACAATGTTTATTATTTGTTATACATTCATTATCTGACATCTACAAAACTTAAATTAATACTACCAAACAAACACAAAGTCAAAAATTATAAAAATATCAATATAATTTTTATAGTATCATTTACAAAATCAAGGAAGTAAAAATGGTTTGCTGGACCAAAAAGATGATAAGAAAGAGGTCATTTAATTACCTGCAAATTGCTTATAAAATGAAAAATCAATACCTTTTCTCTGTTAAGTCCTTGTCTCCATATATATATATATATATATATATATATATATATATATATATATATATATATATATATATAAAACCAGCCTTGCACAAACAATTCATTTGTCAAAATTAGAAAGCATATCACAACTTTATTGCTTTATGTATTGCTTGAACTATATGTGCTATGGGCAAAGACCATATTCTAGGGATGTAGAAGCAAATTTATGACACAAACATTTTATTTGTTGTAATTGTCTAAATTTTCCATTAATAAGACTAGTGTAGAGAACTACAATTAAATCAACACCTATTAATTTTGCTTCTTCAAACAACATGTATGCTTCCTCAACCTTTCAATTTTAGCTAGTCCATCAACAATAGAACCATAATTTACAACAGTGGGTTGTAGACTCTTTGTCTTCATTTCCTCTAAGAGTTTGTATGCTTTACCGACCTTATCGGACTTGCAAAACCCATCGATTACTCTCAGTAGCAGTATTGCATCATATATATTTAACAAACATCCTTGAAACAAATAGCGGTTGAAACATATAACCAGTAACAAAATTACAACAGTTGATGGTGAAACTCCACAACAACCCAAACCGATTAATTCACCAAACTTGCGTAATCGACACTAATGACAACCCGCTATAGAGATCTAGGCGCAATTCATCATCTTTGAAATTTATAGGTTGCGTGACTTTGGATGTGCATTCAAAAAAGCACCTGTACAAAGAGATCAAATATTATTCGAAGAAAAAAACACTCGTACAAAGAGATCATATTAAGCAGTTAAGAACTATAGTCTATATGTTGACAAAAAACATGATAAAAACAAAACATAATATTAGGCATAACATGAAGTGAGAATGAAACCGAATTTGTACAAATAACATCAAATAAACTATGATGTACAAATAGAATTGCTTTTGATGTTACTGCAGAAGTGAAATGAGCCAATCAAAAAAGCACCTGTACAAAGAGATCAAATATTATTCGAAGAAAAAAACACCCGTACAAAGAGATCATATTAAGCAGTTAAGAACTATAGTCTATATGTTGACAAAAAACATGATAAATACAAAACATAATATTAGGCATAATATGAAGTGAGAATGAAACCGAATTTGTACAAATAACATCAAATAAACTATGATGTATAAATAGAATTGCTTTTGATGTTACTGCAGAAGTGAAATGAGCCAATTGAAACACTGCAACATAAGCAAACACAATTCTAATGTCGTAACCACAATGCTTATAATGCCGTAACCGCAATGGTTGTAATGCAACAACTGCAACAGCAATCATACGAACTACAACCATATGTGAAATTTGCAACATTAAAAATAGACAAAAACATTTCAAAACAAGATAGAAATTGTTAAGGATATAAGAAGTTACTATTTACAGTAGACAACCACACATCATATACCAATTGCCTTGAATCCTACACGCACACCATCTGCAGCTTATCACAAAATATACATTAGTTATTTCACCAAGTATATTTTCAAAAGCATTCTAAAAATTCCTATAAAAAAATAGTAAATGACAACTCAAGGATCAACGAGGAGGATGAATTTGATTTGATTAACAAAGAGGAAAGTTGTATTCCTTGGCTATTGGAACTCGTAAGAGTAAAAATCCAAAACTGAAACCGGATCGTGTATACAAAGGCCCTAAATCTCAAATACCAGAGAAACAAAATTACAAAATATAAAACCATTGTTTGATGTTTAAACAAACAAATTAGGAGAAATTTTTTACCTGTCAAGTTTTTCCATTCAGTATTATATTCAATTACATCATAATCTGGAAAAAAATTGAATAAAAAAGAGATATTGCCGAAAATCATTTTAGATCAGAAACCATTGAATGTCATCACGATGTTAGATTGCAAATGATTTTCTCGGAATCTGCGGGAAACAATCTCACCGGTGTAGAAACCCTTTTGTCATCTACTTTACTTCTACGACAGCGGAAGGAGTGTCGCGGTTGTTGGTGGAGGGGGAAGAAGAAGGTAAAAAATCACCATATTCCCTAGCGAGATCGAGTAATCAAAATACACAAATTTTATTATGAAAGGGTTTTAAGGAAGATAAAGAGTTCTAAAATTGTGTGGTCTGAAGAAATAAGAGAGAAGAGGCATGAAGAAATGAATGGTCTGAAGCATGAATGGTCTTGATCCATTGTAATTGTATAGATAACAAAAAAAAAACTGAACCATTTATTTGCTTCTCCCACGTTAATTATTCGGTTTTTATTTGCTTCTCCCAAGTTAATTTGCTTCTCGATATAAAAATCTCTCAAATATGACTATTGAATTGTCCTAGGTGAATCTGGTTATTATTAGTATTAACAAAATAGTAAAATAATTAATTAAATAATAATATTTAATTAATTCAAACTTTCCTTTTATAAAAATAATAAAATATAGAAGAAAGCATGAGAGAATGCCAAGTGGCAAACTTGCCAAAGTACTCATCTTACTTTTTCTATTGTATGATAGCACTAGTGTGTATACCCGTGCGTGGCACGAGTTAAAATTTTGTATGTTAAAAAAATACTTTCTAATTCATTTATTTAAATTATTTCCTCTTATTCCAAGAGGATTTAATAGAAAAAATCAGAAAAAAGAGAAAATAAAAAACAACACAAACAACATATTTGAAATATTTGAGTTCTTCTAATTCAGACAACATGAAATACACCATAAGTAAAATGAGAAATACACAATAGTTTTTAAAATTAATAAATTTTCTTTGCAAGATCTTGAAAAATTATATTTTTGTTATTATTTTTTTGTTTTAATGTTAATATTTTCTTTTGTAAAATGTTAATAAATTTTGATATGTATGCACGTGTCTTTGGGTTTTTCTTTATGTTGAAATTAAAAAAAATATATGACTTAGATATATGATGTATTGTAATGAGTTATAAAAAAATTAGAATTGATCTAAATTTAAAATTTAAAACAAAACATTTGTTATAAATACAAAAAAAATAATTGTATACCTAATATTTCAATTAAATAATCACTTCTAAATAAGAATTGTTAAGGTGACAATTATTAAAATCACAGTTTTGTAAAATTAATAAATTTACAAAAATCATATAATATTGAAATTAAAATTAATTGTTTAATTTATTAACAAAAATTAGAAAATATAACATACTATAATTACATTAAATGTAAATGATTTAAGAACAAAACTAAAATTGATAATAATTGATTAAATTTAATGAACTGAATTATATGATATGGCATGAGAAAAAAATAAATTACAACAAAGACATTTGTTTTGGAATCCATTATATGAAATCCATCGAGACAATCAGCCATAAACATTACAATTCTTGATTTTTCTAAGAAAAATCAAATCTTTAATAAACCAACTAAACACAATAAGCTTCCTTTCTTAACCAATCAACCACTTAAACTCAATCAATAAAATAAATACAACTAAATCAATACAAACCACATTAATAGCCATCACATTGTACATACTTTTGTGCTGGAAAAAAAATTCATAAATAAATATTATAGATCAAGTCATCTTCAAGCAAAATAGATTAAACCACTTGATTGATTCCAAGTGCTCTCAAAGCCAAATGAGTTACTTTATGTCCTAATACCACCATTGCTCAAAACATCATACCCTGCATTTCAATTAAATCTTCGTATGCTACACGATGTGAATTCAACTCAATCATATAAAAGAGTAACAATTCCAAATAAAAGAAGCTAAATTTGAATCTGTAACTAATAAATATATACAAATTTCAGGTGAAAAATACAAAAATGAAAATCTCACAAACCATAAAATAACTTGTAGCCACCGTACAATTCAAAGCCTCTCGCATTATCATACTTATATACATACAAACCTCGGGTGAAAAATAAAAAAAAAAACAAAAATCTCACAAACCACAGGACAACTTCAAGCCAACATATTTTACGAAGCCCCTCACATTTCACCCTCACTACCGCACAGATTCATACAACCACGCCATTTGAATCCTACATCTCACGCATACACCAACACAAAACACAACTGACCTACAACGCAGAAGATCATAAGAAGAGGAAGAAGCAGAATCAGAAGTAAACATACCTAGGCTTATTTCGTCTCGCATTTGTGATATAGTAATCAAATATTTCACAATTTCCATTTTGAAATCTTGTACTCTGTAAAGCCTCTGAAAAACAATGAGAAATGGGGGATTATTGGGTTTGTGGGGGTGAGGGTATTGGTTTTGTATGTGTGTTTGTTGGTGTTTGATTGTGTTAATGTGTCTTTGAAAAACTAAATCGAGAGAGAGGGATGGGAGATCGATGGTTCTGTTTTTTGTTTTGTTTTTTTTTGTTGCAAAAGTGAAGCAGAGAAAAAGGAAATGAAAGAGTGAGTGAGAGAGAGAGAGAGAGTCGCTTGGAGATCGATGGGAGATTAGTTTTGATTTAGAGGTTTCACACTATTTGTAGATTTTAGAATATGAAAAGTTGATGGTAAATTATTAATGATAGTAGTAGCCTTGGTAATATACTTGAGTAGCAATTACATTAATTTTGTGTATAAAAAGAAACAAAGGTCTGAATTAATTTTGTGTATAAAAAGAAATAAAAGATTCCAACAGAAAGTTTATTTCTGGGTGAAGGGGAGATGAAACTGCCGTTTGAGCTTCCCAATTGTCCAAGCAGTAAATACTTCTCGTGTATCATAATAACTAAAGTTTAGATTCCCAAAACAGAATAATCATACAAATAAATATAACTAATAATATAAAAAATAAAAATTTAAAATATAAAGAAGTAATTAGAAGTTACTATAAATAGAATGGAAAGAAATTGTTAGAAAGCATAAGGGAGTGACACTTGGCAAACTTGCTAAAGTACTCCTTTTGTTTTATTATTTTTAATGATTATAAAAACAAATCGTTGTGATGTTTTTCTAAACATAACATGATGATCTATTCGACAGTAATATTCACGTTAAAAAGTAATTTTGATAACATGATGATTTATTCAACAATAATATTCACGTTAAAAGTAATTTTTTTTACGTTCAATTTATATTTTACCAAACTTATCACACATAAAAAAAATTAATATTAAATATTATTAGTCTCAAAAAATTATTTTTTAAAAAAATTAACTTTTAATATTAAAAAGTCAATTTTGAAAAAAATCTTTGAATTAAAATTCAACCATAACCAAGGAATACCACATCATAAATATGATTAGCTATTATTTCTTTTTTGCGGGAAAATTACTCATTCTAATTATTCTTTTTACGAGTTTAGTAAAGATCCACTATTATTTCACTCGTAGTTTTAATTGGATGGTAATTTTCTTTTTTGTCGGGTTTTGCCCGTTCCTCGTGTAAACAGGTTGGAGAACCCTTAGTTCTCCCTTATATAATATCTTGCTTACACAAAAATAAATATGGTTAGCTAATAGTGTTAGAACATGAAATGTTCTGATCATATTTTCTAGTTTTGATGATAACATTAGAAATGAATTTTGTATAAGACAATGTGTTACTCTAATAAGTTACTTTTTCCATTTCAGGAAAAGTGTAAAAGAGTATGCAATATCTTATCTTTCAGATGCTCTGACCCAGATGTTCTGGATGGCTACATCAGAACATGGTCTTGAAGACATCAGAACATGGTCTTGAAGTTATCAGATCATGATCATTAGAAGCAAGCTCTGAAGCTCTAAAATTATCACGCTCTAAGGAACTTCCATAGTCTGAAGCGCTGAAGTTATAACTTGCACCAATCGCTGGAAACTCTGATGAACAAAGCAAATCACAAAGTCTGATTCCGGAAGAAAGAAAATGAGGAAAAGCTAGACAGGCTAGTCTGTGTATCTGACAAAAGGAATGTTACAAGCATGGCTACAAAAGGCAAAGTCAGAAAAAGAAGTTGAAGCAAGGCTCAAGGTAGTTGACAAAAGCATGTAACATTAAATGCAACATGTACTGTACACGCAAAGCATTAAATGCATAACTGTTCAATGGTCACATTCTCGCGCCTATAAAAGGAACTTGTCAGCCCAAGAAAAACTGCTCTGGCTCTCATCTAGAAATAAGAGGCTTTCAAGATGGAAGATGATGAAAATATTGAAGCAATGTTTTCTAGATTCCATAATCTGACAGCTGGACTGAGAGTTCTAGACAAAGGATACACTAAAGCTGATCATGTCAAGAAGATAATCAGAAGTTTGCCCAGAAGATGGGGACCAATGGTTACAGCTTTCAAGATAGCTAAGAATCTGAACAAAGTATCCCTTGAAGAGCTAATAAGCGCTCTAAGGAGTCATGAAATTGAACTTGACGCAAATGATCCTCAAAGGAAAGGTAAATATATTGCTTTAAAATCTAACAATAAAAATTGTACTAACGCTTTTCAGGCTAAAGAAGAAAGATCTGATGACTTAGAGTCTGAAGAAGAAGATGAGTTATCTCTTCTTTCTAAAAGAGTAAATCAACTCTGGAAAAACAAGCAAAGAAGATTTAAAAGCTTCAAGAAACCTGAAAAGGGAGAATCTTCTGGACACAAAAGATATGGAAAGAAAAGCATAGTATGTTATGAATGCAAAGAACCAGGACACTTCAAGAATGAATGTCCTAAGCTTCAAAGAGAAAACCCAGAAAAAGATTTGAGAAGAAGAAAGGTATGATGGCTACTTGGGATGACTCAGATTCCTCTGATCAAGAGTTTGACTCTGAAGATGATCAAGCAAATATAGCATTCATGGCAACTGTAGATGGTGAAGAAGAATCTGCCTCTGACTCAGATTCTGAAGAGGTATTTTCTGATCTAACTAGAGAAGAACTTGTTTCTAGTCTTTCAGAACTTCTTGAAATGAAAAGTAAACTTAGTATCAAATACAAAAGTCTCAAAAAGGCTTTTGCATCTGAAACTAAGAAACTTGAGATAGAAAATTCTGGACTCAAAGAAAAAGTTTTAAAACTAACAAAAGATGTTGAAACTCTAAAAACATCTTCTAGTCCAGATACTTCTATTCCAAGCACTAACAATATTCTTAAAGAATATGATTTGAGTTTCAGGAAATTTCTATCTAGAAGTATAGATAGAAGTCAGATGGCCTCTATGATATATGGTGTTAGTGGAAATAAAAGAATAGGTATAGAATATGAGGGCAATGTTCCACATAAACTGGAACCTGTTGACAAGATGGTTATTGAATACAAACCGTTGTATTAACAATTTCAGTATGGACATTCACATGATATTAAATACACATCACATCCTAGGAATTTCCATGTCACGCACACTAGGAAATATTCTGTTGCACATTATGATACTTCTTATGCAAAACCTCAGTTCAATCAGAACGTGAGAAAAACTAACCCCAAAGGACCCAAGAGAATGTGGGTATCTAAGGATAAAATAATTCATTTTGCAGATCTCCTTAACAGCACAAAGGACAAACATGTCATGGTACCTGGACTCTGGATGCTCACGACACATGACAGGAAAAAGGTTTATGTTCCAAAGTCTGGAAGTTAGATTTGGAGGAGACGTAAAGTTTGGAGGGAACCAGAAGGGAAAGATCATAGGCTCTGGAACCATTGGTATTGGTAATTCTCCCTTTATAACTAATGTTTTGCTAGTTGATGGATTAGCTCATAATTTATTGTCCATAAATCAATTAACTGACAATGGTTATGACATAATCTTTAATCAAGAGTCATGTAGAGCTGTTAGTTAAAAGGATGGTTCAATCCTATTTACAGGCAAAAGAAAGAACAACATTTATAAGATTGATCTTTCAGATCTTAAAAACCAGCAGGTTACTTGCCTTCTTTCTGTTAACGGAGAGTAGTGGGTCTGGCATAGAAGATTGGGTCATGTTAGCATGAGAAAAATTTCTCAGATTAACAAACTCAATCTGATCAGAGGTCTCCCTAATCAGAAATATAAATCAGATGCTCTTTGTGAAGCATGTCAGAAAGGGAAGTTTTCAAAATCTGCTTTTAAATCTAAAAATGTTGTTTCTTCTTCAAGGCCTTTAGAACTTCTGCATATTGATTTGTTTGGTCCAATCAAAACAGCATCAATCAGAGGCAAAAAATATGGATTGGTCATTGTAGATGATTACAGCAGATGGACATGGGTAAAGTTCTTAAAACACAAGGATGAGTCACATTTTGTGTTCTTTGATTTCTGCAAACAGATTCAATCTGAAAAAGAGTGTAAAATCATAAAAGTCAGAAGTGATCATGGTGGCGAATTTGAGAACAAATTCTTTGAAATTTATTTCAAAGAAAATGGTATTGCCCATGATTTCTCTTGTCCTAGAACTCCACAACAAAATGGAGTTGTAGAACGAAAGAATTGGACTCTTTAAGAAATGGCCAGAACCATGATCAATGAGACTAATATGGCTAAACATTTATGGGCAGAAGCAATTAACACAGCATGTTATATTCAGAATAGAATCTCCATAAGACCTTTTCTAAATAAGACTCCTTATGAATTGTGGAAGAACAAAAAACCCAACATTTCATATTTCCATCCTTTTGGATGTATTTGTTATATTCTGAATACTAAGGATCATCTGAACAAGTTTGATTCCAAAGCTCAGAAGTGTTTTCTTCTTGGATATTCTGAACGCTCTAAGGCTACAGAGTATACAATACTGAAACTCTGATAGTTAAGGAATCAATCAATGTCAGATTTGATGGTAAGCTTTGCAGATATAGACATCTTTGATCCAGATCATGAAGATCCCAGAGGAAAGAATGATTCAGAAGATCAAGTTGCTGCTTCTTTAGAGAATCTAAGAATATTTAAAGAACCAGCAGTTAGAAGATCTTCAAGAATCAACTCAGCTCATCCAGAGGATGTCATTATTGGAAAGAAAGATGATCCCATCAGAACAAGATCATTTCTAAAGAACAACGCATAGTCTCTGTTTGGATTAGTGTCTTTGATTGAGCCAACATCTGTTGATGAAGCTCTGGAAGATGCTGATTGGATTATTGCAATGCAAGAAGAGTTAAATCAGTTTACAAGAAATGATGTGTGGGATCTGGTTCCAAGACCTAAAATATTTAACATTATTGGAACAAAGTGAGTTTTCATAAACAAGCTAAATGAAAAAGGTGAAGTAATCAGAAACAAAGCTAGACTGGTTGCTCAAGGTTATAGTCAACAAGAAGGTATTAATTATAATGAAACCTTTGCACCAGTTTCCAGGTTAGAGTCTATAAGATTATTAATTTCATTTTCCACTCAAAATAACATCACTCTTTATCAGATGGATGTTAAGAGTGCATTTTTAAATGCTTATACAGATGAAGAAATTTATGTTCACCAACCTCCTGGTTTTGGAGACTCTAAGTCTCCATAACATGTTTTCAAACTTAAGAAATCATTATATGGTCTGAAGCAAGCTCCCAGAGCTTGGTATGAAAGATTAAGTTCTTTCCTTATAGATAATGGTTTCACAAGAGGAAAAGTAGACACAACTCTCTTATGTAAAACATTTAAAAAGGATATTTTAATTTTTCAAATTTATGTTGATGATATTATTTTTGGAACATCTAATGCCTCTCTTGGAAAGAATTTCGCTAAGTCTATGCAGGCAGAATTTGAAATGAGCATGATGGGAGAGCTAAAATACTTTCTAGGCATTCAAATAAACCAAACCTCTGAAGGGACTTACATACATCAGACGAAGTATGTCAAGGAACTTCTGAAGAAGTTTAAATTATCAAACTGTAAGGAAGCTAAAACTCCAATGCATCCAACTAGAATTTTAGGTAAGGATGAGGTAAGTAAGAAAGTAGATCAGAAGACCTACAAAGGTATGATAGGATCTCTTCTCTATCTGACTGCTTCTAGGCCTGACATCTTATTTAGTGTCTATTTGTGTGCTAGATTCCAATCAGATCCCAGAGAATCTCACTTAACTGCTGTTAAGAGAATTCTTAGGTATCTGAAAGGTACTACTAACGTTGGTTTGTCTTACAGAAGATCTGAAGAATTCAACTTAGTAGGTTATTGTGATGCTGACTATGCTGGAGATAGAGTTGAAAGGAAAAGTACTTCTGGAAGCTGTCAGTTTCTGGGAAGAAATCTGATCTCCTGGTACAGCAAGAAACAAGCCACAATTGCATTGTCTACAACTAAAGCAGAATATGTAGCTGCTGCTAGATGTAGTACACAAATGCTCTGGATGAAAAGTCAGCTAGAAGACTATCAAATATATGAGAGTAGCATTCCTATATTCTGTGATAATACTTCTGCTATCTGTCTTTCTAAAAATCCTATTTTACATTCTAAAGCTAAGCATGTAGAGATTAAGCATCATTTTATTAGGGACTATATTCAGAAGGGTGTTCTCTCTTTAAACTTTATAGATACAGACCATCAATGGGATGATATATTTACAAAACCCATTGCTGAAGATAGATTTAAATTCATTGTGAAGAATATTGGTATGGATTTATACCCAGAATGAAGTGCTTGTGAAGCTCTGATATGTTTTCAGTTTGAAGAATATGTTCTTATTTATTTTTTCTTCTTATCAGATGTTCTGATTGTGTTTGTTCATAAGGACACTCTGAAATTATTATCACTAACGTTTATTGTGCCTAGTGTTAGACGCTGGCCTAAAGATCTAGAGGGGGGGGGGGTGAATAGATCTCTCTAAGTTTTTACGAATTTTTCTACTGACTCGAGCGAAAGCGGTTCTGAATCGACTTGCGTCTATTCCGGACCGCTATTGCAAAGGTCGTATGTGTTTCAAAACCAAAAAGTAAGTGGAATTGATGGTGAAGTAATATGATGGCTAACCAATACGTTTAACAACTGAAAACCAATTAACTTCTAGATTGACAACTTTGATTTGCAATGCAGTAAGATTGGATTAAGCAAAAACACAAACACTTGGTGATACGTTCAAATTGATAGTGATTCAAGTTGTGGTGAATTGTGATGTTTGTGCAGAACTTTAATTCACAATTTTAACACTTGAATCGTTGATCAATTTTGCACTTATAACCAATTATGAACAGAAAGTAAAAGAGAAAGTAAAAGCGACAAGAACACGATATTTGTTTAGGCAGTTCGTCGATCGTCCTCGCTACGACTACGTCTGCCCCCAATTCCAAATTGAAATTGGGTAATCTTTCATTAATGTTGAAAGTAGTATATACAAAGAAGATAACAAAACGATAAACGATAAACCAATTATGTCGATCCTTTGAATCTTCTTCCCCCTTAATCTTGAGCCAGATCAAGGTTATCCAAGAGCTTCACTTTGATTCCCTTCTGCAGTGTCTTGATTCCTTGAACTCCCCGTTCCTCAATCGTTACACTCAGCCGAATCCTCAATGAACGCCTCTTGATAAAAACCCCCAAGAACCACCCGTCGTGGAGGACAAAACCCGCAGATTTTATTCACCAACAAACCCCACAAACCTTCACCCACTAGGAATCTTCAATTCCGTTCCATGGACGTTATCGAACTCATCACTAACCCGCAACGCAAGAATGATTATGTGTAATTGTGTTGGAGATGATGAAGAACGAAGATGAGAAGCGTTTGTGTATCTTTCAGTCGTTGGTGTTGTCGAATAATTAACATGGAATGATATATATATAGTTGCTGGTATGTTGGAGCAGAGAAAACACATAATTTGGGAAGTTTTCAGCAAATAGGTTGACCTACTTTAGTGCTTAGGTCGACCTAACAGAAGCAGAGTTGAAATTGTCCCAGTTAGGTTGACCTGTTAGGTTGGCCTAAAATCTGTTAGGTTGACCTGCTGAAGGTTTAGGTCGACCTAAAGTCAGTTAGGTTGACCTGTTGAAGGTTTAGGTCGACCTAAATGCAGTTGTTTCCAGTTAGGTCGACCTGTTGAAGGTTTAGGTCGACCTAAAGTCAATTGAAATGCATTTTTGTGACTTTTCTTCAGTTTAGGTCGACCTAGGAGTGTGGGTAGGTCGACCTAACAGTGACATCTGTAAATCCCTTCAGTTTAGGTCGACCTAGGAGTGTGGGTAGGTCGACCTAACAGTGACCTTGTCAGTTTTGCTGAGTTTGCTCTAGTTTTGAGTCGACCTAGGGCTTTGCTTGGTCGACCTAACAGATGCAATACCATTTTCTGAGTGATTTGAGCTTCATAATCTTCCATTGTCTTGAGTCATTCATTTATGCTTTTGTATTTGGTTGCTTGTGATGTTTGCCATGAATCAAAAACTCATTTGTGAGTGTATGCTTGTTCTTACAAACTCCCCCTTTTTGATGATGGCAAACATTTGATTAAATGACGAAAGCTCCCCCGGTCTTGTATGCGTAAGCTCCCCCGTACTAAGCTCCCCCGTACTCTCAACTCATCTCCCCCTTTGTCAACATCAAAAAGAAAGAAACCAGGAGAATAGTAGAAGAGAATAACAAAATAATCTAAACAAAACAATGTCTTACATAACACAATAGTAAAGAAACAGAGCATAATATCCAAACATATTTAAAGGTACAAACCAAGCTTAAGTTCAAGTAATAAAAGACATAATAACATGACAGAAATGAGATGCAATGCAATGAAATTAACTAATGCAATACTCGCTAACGTTTGCCCAAACATGTTAGATGTATGCTTATTCTACTATTTTTATGTCCAAACATGATATGTTATGAGTAATGATGAACAACATATACATGTAAATGAGATAGGTGGAGAAGCATATAAGAAGTCACTATAAACATGTTAATTGATAGCATATTATAGCATCAATGATATTTTTGGAAGTGAACAACAAACATGTTACCACTTTCTCAATTGTAGGTATCTCGTCATCATTTCGTATAATGAAGTATATTCCTCTAGTCAATGTGGAATGATGCTTGATTTGATGATGAACTACCTTCATACTGAGAGAGATGTTAGCTTGAGCATAATCAAAATATATATAAAGTAAAGGAATAAAATTAAGAAAACAAACGCATTTAGCTCAAAATTAGAGATATCTAATATCCCTAATTCCCTATGAATGTTGAAGAACTGCTCCGTTGCAAGAGGTTTGGTGAAGATGTCAGCTAGTTGCTTCTTGCTCTTCAAGTTTATAGCACTTGTGTTGTCGCACATGATAGGTATACGATCAAGCTTAATACCAAAGTCAAGAAGTTGTTGCTTGAGCCATAATATCTGCGCACAGCAGCTTCCGACAGCTACATATTTTGCCTCAGTAGTAGATAATGCAACTGATACTTGTTTCTTGCTATGCCAACTTATCAATGAATTTGAGAATAGATGACATGTTCCACTGGTGCTCTTTCTATCGGATTTGCAGCCAGCAAAATCTGAGTCGGAGAATCCTACCAAATAACACTCATTTCCCTTCGGATACCATAGGCCATATGTAGGAGTTCCACGTAGATGTAGCAGAATTCTTTTGACAACTTTTAAGTGAGATTCCTTTGGACAAGATTGATATCTTTCTCATCTTTGTCTAGGTTAGTATTTGTTGCCATAGGTGTGTCAATCTCCTTCGCTTCACTCATTCCAAATCTTTTGAGCAGCTCCATGAGACTCATCTCAAATTCACTCTGCATAAGCTTAGAAAATTCTTTGACAAGTTTTGCATTAGTCGACCCAAATATAATATCATCCATTTGGAATAGTTTGAAGTCTTTTGAACAAGCATAGGCAAGTAAGAGGCGAATAGCTTCGAGACGTACTACAAGGAGTGTATGTCTCTTCATAATCAATACCTTCCTATTGATTGTAACCTTGAGCAACTAATCTAGCTTTGTTTCTAGTGATAACGAAAAACCCATCTAGTACCGATTACTTGATGATCTCCCGGATGAGAGACAAAGTCCCAAACATCATTCCGTTTAAATTGGTTTAATTCTTCTTGCATGGCCATTAGCCAATGCTCATCAAGTAATGCGTCCTTCACGTTTTTCGGTTCAACTTGTGAAACAAAAGCAGAATGATAACAAAAGTTACTTATCTTGAGGCGTGTTGTCACGCCCTTTGAGATGTCCCCTATTATGTTGTCGATTGGATGATCTTTTACATTTGTCCTGGCCTTAGGAAGTTCTTCATTGTTTGAGATGCTTTCTTTTTCAACACTGTCATGAGACTCATCTTTCTCTTTCTTAGCATCTTCCTTTGCAATACTTTCACTTTCGTCCTCCTTATCTTTGACAATGTCTTCAATAGATGGGCCTGCACTATCAAAAGATATACCTTTCTCGACACATTTTGCATAAGATTTATCAAAAGGACACATGAACTGACTCTTCAACAATAAGTAGTAACTGAATTGAGAGAACCTATATGCCTATATGCCTTACTAGATTGAGAGTAATCAAAAAAAATATGCCTTCGTCCAAGTTTTAGCATATAAATGTGGTTTACTCATGTGCCATTAAACATGATATCTCTTTTCTTAATATGTTCTATTGTGCAGCCAGAATTTGTAAAAGTTACTTTGAAGTCTTTGTCGCACAATTGACTAATACTTAGGAGATTTTGTTTAAGACCTTCTACTAGTAACACATCAGTTATAGTTGTGGTAGACGGGTTACCTACACTTCCTTTACCAAGTATAGCTCCCCGATTGTTGTCTCCATAGGTGACATACCCCTTTTTCTTTGCGTGGAACTCAACAAAGAGTGATATGTCTCCCGTCATGTGTCTTGAACATCCGCTATCAAGGAACCACAACCTTTCGGCAATGTCAAGACACTTTTCCTGCAAAATTAATTTAGAGTGGAAGGTCCCCAATCTTCATTGGGTCCTGGATGGTGAGTACACAATTTGTTGCACTTAGGCAACCATTGAAATACTCCTTTAGGAACTAAAATTCTCCTAAATTTGCATTTTTCAATGGTATGTCCCTTTTTGCAAAAATAATGACACGTAATATGATGAGAATATGCTGTTTTGCTAGTTGATACTTTTGGTACAAAAGTGTATTTACTATATAAAGGAGTATACGATCTTTTGAACTTATTTGGATCAACCGCAAAAGTCACTTTTGGTTGTAGAGCCTTATCTAACTTGGCCTTCAGATCTCTTACTTCTTTTTGCCAAATATGACATGTCTCACAACCAAACCATGATGTAGGATCTATCTCAACTTTTTCCTTTTGAATATCTAGCATAGATTGTTTTAAAGCTTCCATGTCCTTTTCGGTCTTCTCAACTTTTGATTCAAGATATGAAAAAACTTTCTTATTTGAGGCCAAAAGTTTGAAAGCTTCAATTGCATCTCTATGTAGTTCTTCAAAAGCTAATTTTAATTGAGCATGAGATTCCTTATCTACAAGTTCAGGTTTAAGATGACTTACACGTTTCTTTTTCTTGTGTAGATGAGCCGTAAGACATAAGTTTGCTGATTCTTCTTCATCGCTTGATGAGTTTTCACTTGAGGAATCACTTTCCCATGCTATATAAGCTCTTCTAGACTTGTTGTGACTTTTGCTTTGATTCTTGTCTTTCTCTTTATTGAGATATGGACAATCCGGTTTATAATGACCATCTTTGCCGCAATTGAAACAAGGACCTTTAGATTTTCTTTTATTATCATCGTCTTGTTTGAACTTGTCGAATTGCTTCTTATGATTAATCAAGCTTTTGCCGGAGTGTTTTGCTCTATTTTTCTTTATGTACTTGTTGTATCTTCGCACAAACAGTCTCATTTCCTCATCATCGGAGTCTTCATCATCACTTGTATCACTATCCTCTAGCTCTTGTCTTGAGGTCTTGGAGCTTGAAGCTTTTAGAGCTATTGACTTCTTCTCTACCTCTTTCTCCATGTTCTTCTCTTTCTTTGCCCTTTTCTCATGCATGTCAAGGCATTTAAGATGTTGTTCATGTTCTTCTAGTTTACCAAAGAGAGTGGTGATGTCTAAGGTGTTTAGATCATTTGCTTCCTTTATTGCTGTAACCTTGGGTTGCCATTCCCTGTTCAAACATCTTAAGATTTTGTTAGTAGCAACTGCATTGGAAACAGGTCTATCAAGAGAATTTAAACGATTTTTCAAGTGAACGAATCTCTTCTGCATGTTTTTGATGGATTCACCATCTTCCATGTGGAAGAGTTCGAATTCTTGAGTTAGCGTATTGATTCTAGCTAGTTTGACATCATCCGTTCCCTCGTGGGCAACTTGCAATGTGTCCCACATAGCTTTAGCGGATCTACAATGGGAAACGATAGTATTCATCAACTCCTAGAGCTGAGATTAGAATGTTTCTCGCTTTCCAATCGTATGCATATCTCTTTTCATCTTCAGCATCCCAAGTATTTTCTGGTTTTGGAACAACTGCACCAGCTGCATTTGTCATGGTGATCTGAAAGGGACCATTGACAATAGCTGTCCAGATGTTCCTATCAATTGCATTGATGTGGACACACATACAATCCTTCCAATAGCCATAGTTTTCACCGTTGAAAACTGGAGCTCTATTGTGAGCCCCTTTAGGTCCGGAAGCCATCTTTCCAATAAGTGTTTCACGTAGCACGGAATAAACCAGAGCTCTTGATGCCACTTGTTAGACGCTGGCCTAAAGATCTAGAGGGGGGGGGGTGAATAGATCTCTCTAAGTTTTTACGAATTTTTCTACTGACTCGAGCGAAAGCGGTTCTGAATCGACTTGCGTCTATTCCGGACCGCTATTGCAAAGGTCGTATGTGTTTCAAAACCAAAAAGTAAGTGGAATTGATGGTGAAGTAATATGATGGCTAACCAATACGTTTAACAACTGAAAACCAATTAACTTCTAGATTGACAACTTTGATTTGCAATGCAGTAAGATTGGATTAAGCAAAAACACAAACACTTGGTGATACGTTCAAATTGATAGTGATTCAAGTTGTGGTGAATTGTGATGTTTGTGCAGAACTTTAATTCACAATTTTAACACTTGAATCGTTGATCAATTTTGCACTTATAACCAATTATGAACAGAAAGTAAAAGAGAAAGTAAAAGCGACAAGAACACGATATTTGTTTAGGCAGTTCGTCGATCGTCCTCGCTACGACTACGTCTGCCCCCAATTCCAAATTGAAATTGGGTAATCTTTCATTAATGTTGAAAGTAGTATATACAAAGAAGATAACAAAACGATAAACGATAAACCAATTATGTCGATCCTTTGAATCTTCTTCCCCCTTAATCTTGAGCCAGATCAAGGTTATCCAAGAGCTTCACTTTGATTCCCTTCTGCAGTGTCTTGATTCCTTGAACTCCCCGTTCCTCAATCGTTACACTCAGCCGAATCCTCAATGAACGCCTCTTGATAAAAACCCCCAAGAACCACCCGTCGTGGAGGACAAAACCCGCAGATTTTATTCACCAACAAACCCCACAAACCTTCACCCACTAGGAATCTTCAATTCCGTTCCATGGACGTTATCGAACTCATCACTAACCCGCAACGCAAGAATGATTATGTGTAATTGTGTTGGAGATGATGAAGAACGAAGATGAGAAGCGTTTGTGTATCTTTCAGTCGTTGGTGTTGTCGAATAATTAACATGGAATGATATATATATAGTTGCTGGTATGTTGGAGCAGAGAAAACACATAATTTGGGAAGTTTTCAGCAAATAGGTTGACCTACTTTAGTGCTTAGGTCGACCTAACAGAAGCAGAGTTGAAATTGTCCCAGTTAGGTTGACCTGTTAGGTTGGCCTAAAATCTGTTAGGTTGACCTGCTGAAGGTTTAGGTCGACCTAAAGTCAGTTAGGTTGACCTGTTGGAGGTTTAGGTCGACCTAAATGCAGTTGTTTCCAGTTAGGTCGACCTTTTGAAGGTTTAGGTCGACCTAAAGTCAGTTGAAATGCATTTTTGTGACTTTTCTTCAGTTTAGGTCGACCTAGGAGTGTGGGTAGGTCGACCTAACAGTGACATCTGTAAATCCCTTCAGTTTAGGTCGACCTAGGAGTGTGGGTAGGTCGACCTAACAGTGACCTTGTCAGTTTTGCTGAGTTTGCTCTAGTTTTGAGTCGACCTAGGGCTTTGCTTGGTCGACCTAACAGATGCAATACCATTTTCTGAGTGATTTGAGCTTCATAATCTTCCATTGTCTTGAGTCATTCATTTATGCTTTTGTATTTGGTTGCTTGTGATGTTTGCCATGAATCAAAAACTCATTTGTGAGTGTATGCTTGTTCTTACACCTAGTATGACTCAAAACTTCTGTTAAAGCAAAACAGCTGTCACCAATTACCCCAAGATGATGACCACATGTTTATCTAATCTGAAGGGACAAGCATGCGTGCAGTTGATGAGACACCGCCCTAGGTAACTGTGTAAAATCTTTTCAAATCTTATGTTACTCCCCATTAATTTCATTCATCATTAATGAAATTGATTCATATTCTGTAACTGTCCCTCATTCAGAATTCTATTGAATTTTCTTTCAAATCCGTCTCTTTATATTTTCGTTTCAATTTCATTTTCCCTCTTTTCTCTCCTTCTCCGTTTATGCATTTTTCTTCTCTCTTTCGTCTCTACCAAAACCTTAAACCTAAAAGACATCCCAGTTCTTCCTCTTCAATGGCTTCCTCATCATCAAAGCAACCTTCTTCTCAGCAAGAGCAACAACAACCACTCAAGTTCACTCCTCCTGCAAGAACATGTCCCATCCCTATTGCAAAACTGGAAGTTCTATGTGAACTCATGGTGGATTTTGATCATCTCCGGGAACATGAGTTTAATTTGAAATCAAACATGCTGATTCAAGGTTGGGAGATCTTCTTTGATCGTCTCATTGGGCCAGTCTACCCAGATTCGGTGAAGGAATTCTGGATTCACGCAACTCTTACACCTAGAGCAATCATCTATTTAGTTCTAGGTCAAGAAGTCTCCATTACTGAAAACCTTATAAGGAAGTTACTCAATCTTGAAGGTTTGAGTGGTGCTACAGGAGCAGTTGCTGGTAGAACTGACTGGGATGCAGTTTACTCTGAAGTGTTTACAACAGGGCAAGGTTCAAACAACACTAAGGATCTGAAGGCCCCCTACAAAATCTGGGCTAAGATTCTTCTGGGGTGTATTCATCACAGAAAGGCTACAGTTTCTCCCACCTACATCAACCAGGATCAACAGTACCTTCTGTACTGCATAGGCAAGGGCCAGAGGATTGATCTACCTTATCTTCTGTTCATGTATATGCGGAATCATGTGAAGGATTCTCGAGAACAAGTAAAGTTGAAAAATCAGAAGATCAAGAGGAACATCATCCCTCTGGGAAGGCTCATCTCAGATATTCTGACAGAATCTGCGTTGATAGATTATCTGAGAGAAGCTGGAGCAGTTCAGGATTTGGCAGCTACGTGTGGGAGTACTCTGACTGCTCACACTCTGAAGAAGATGAAGCTGATTACCAGTGTTACCTCTCAGCCCAGAGTGGTAAATGAAATTATGAATAGAAGAATTCCTGTTGATGCCTTCCAGATGCTTTTCAAGGAAGAGCATCCTAAATTCATTCTCTATTATCTGGAGTCTTGCTTGAAGGATGATACAGAGTTTGATCCAACATGGTTGCATAGCAGAAATCTTCCTTCTCTGAATGTTCAGAAAGCTCCTAAGAAGAGAAAGACAATAGGAGAAGGTCCTTCCACAAAGACTAAGAAGAAGAAGAAAACTTCAGGTATTTCTATTACTAATTCTGTACCTGTTAATATTTCTGAAGCTGTAGCAACAGATAACCCAGACCCCCTGAAACTACCTAGGTCATCTCAATCCATTAGGAAACTGATAGATGATATAGATTCAATAAATGACTCTATTCTAGAATATGAACTTGAACTAGAACTTCCCCCAAAACAAAAACAATCTTCTAAATTTCCATCATTTACCTCCACCTCTTCCAAAGGAAAACAACATGCTCAACCTTCTGAACCCATCATTCTCAACCCTCCCCCTCTAACTGTCATATTCCCAACCTTACTCTCTAAAAACATTTTCTCCACTACATAACCTCCATCCTCTGAATCTCAATCTTCTGCACCCCAACCGCAACCAACATCTCAAACACCTGAAACCCAACCAGCAGTAGACATTCCTGTCTTCTGTGATTTTTCTGACCCATCCTCTCCATCATCCTCTGATTCTCTCTTTCACAACCCTCGCAACCCAACACCTTCATATGATCCAACAGTCATTGTATTATACTCTGATCATGAAGAAGAATCTTCTCCCATCTCACCCACTCCACTTCTCCTTCCTGACAGACCTTCTGCACCTTACCTTATTTCTAACCCCCAAGACCCCATTACCATCATCAGACCCAACTCAACCCCACCCTCTATTGATTCAGGTTTTCAGTTGCTTAACTATAGGGTACGAAATTGGTTGGAAAATCTGAAGGCTGCCTATGATCATAAGCTAGATCATGTGGCTGCTGGAAAGCTCTGGAACGCTTTCTCCAAAGATCTGCAAGCTGATATTCTGGATCTTCAAAATGTTTGTGTTTCTGAAGCTCCTGCTCCTGCTGGCCTGGCTCTAGACTTTGGTAATTTGATGGAACTTCAGAATGTTTGGAATTGGAAGCCTGTGCAGGCAGAATCCTCTGAAGCTGATGAGATGAATTTTGAATCTGATGAGATGGAGATTGATCAGCCTCTGCCTATGGTGGTGTGGAGACCAAAACAATATCCTTTTGCTCCTAAGGATTTTGTTCTTTTGACAGGAGACATGGAAACTCTCTTATCTTGGTTTGAGTCTAATCCTGTTGCTCCACCAGCTGCTCTATCAGCCTCAGCCCATTCATCATCTGAAGTTCCTTCAAGTTCTGAAGTGTGGAATACTCTGAAGGAACTCCAGAGGAATCAGGAAGTTGTGTTTGATCGTCTGGCAAAACAAGAAAACACCAATCAAGAGATCAGAACTTGGATGTAGAAGTCTGAAGAGACTTCTAAGAAGCAAGCCGAAGATACATCTGAGATCAAGCAAATGCTATCCCTCTTAGCCTCCAAGCTTTCCTAGTCTTTCTGTTTTTAGGATTTTTTTGTTTCTGCATATGTTTTGTTCTTTTTCTCTCTGATCATTAATGAAATATTTCTTCTTTCCCTTTCATTATTTGTTTTCATCTGAATCTTTATTATTCTTTTTGATGTCTGACAAAAAGGGGGAGAAACGTATTACTGAATTGATTTTATTATATCAATTGTCAGGCTTAAGTCTCAAACATTTTTGTTCTAACAAAAATTGCAAAGTTCTACATTTGAAAGTTTTTTGCAGGAATGTAATGCTCTGAAGATCTCAATTAGAGGAGAAACATATTTTATTTTGCTTAAGTGAGAAACGTATTTTGATGCTCTGAAGATCTTAAAATCTATGAATGAAATTTCAAAGATCTGAAGCAAACAAAATTTGATGCTCTGATACGCTAGCTCTCTAAAGAAAATTCAAAGCCTTGATGCTGTCCAAAGGAAGCTTTGAAAGAAAGCTCTGAATCATCTTCAGATAAAGCTCAACTTTAAAGTCTCTTCTGAAATGGAAAATACTCAGGGAAGTCCTTTTATATTAAATTCATTTGGTATTAATTTCAGGGGGAGAGTGTTAATCTCAGGGGGAGATTATTCTATACATTCTGATTAGTTTGCATTGCTATATCTGTTTGCTGTCACTTTCATCTTTATTCTGGATACAAATTCATATCAATTCTATATGTTTTTGTCATCATCAAAAAGGGTGAGATTGTTAGAACATGAAATGTTCTGATCATATTTTCTAGTTTTGATAATAACATTAGAAATGAATTTTGTATAAGACAATGTGGTACTCTAATAAGTTACTTTTTCCATTTCAAGAAAAGTGTAAAAGAGTATGCAATATCTTATCTTTCAGATGCTCTGACCCAGATTTTCTGGATGGCTACATCAGAACATGATCATGAAGACATCAGAACATGGTCTTGAAGTTATCAGATCATGACTATTAGAAGCAAGCTCTGAAGCTCTAAAGGTATCACGCTTTAAGGAACTTCCATAGTCTGAATTGCTGAAGTTCTAACTTGCACCAAACGCTGGAAACTCTGATGAACAAAGCAAATCACAAACTCTGATTCCAGAAGAAAGCAAATGATGAAAAGCTATAAAGGCTAGTCTGTGTGTACACGCAAGGCAAAGTCTGAAAAAGAAGTTGAAGCAAGGCTCGAGGTAGTTGACAAAAGCATGTAACATTAAATGCAGCATGTACTGTACACGCAAAGCATTAAATGCAGAACTGTTCAACGGTCACATTCTCACGCCTATAAAAGGAACTTGTCAGCCCAAGAAAAATGCTAGAGCTTACGTTACAACTTACAACACACTCTGAATTTTCCTCACGCAAAAGCTCTTGAGCAAAGCAAGCAATCTTCATCTTCAAGCTCACATACTTTTGTATATTTAGTGAGTTTTAGATCATAAACTTAAGAGAAAAATCACTTAGTGATTACAACTTTTTAGAAGCATTATTATCTCTGTATTGTTGATTATATCTTTGTAAAAGAAATATCTTGAGTGATCAAGTTGTGATCTGTAGACTCAAGAAGACTTAGAGGTTGATCTAAGTGGAGAACCATTGTAATCAGTTTTTGATTAGTGGATTAAATCCTCAGTGGAGGTAAATCACCTGTGAGGGTGGACTGGAGGTAGTTTGAGTTCAAACGAACCAGGATAAAAATAATTGTGTTCATTATTTTTATTTGCCAAAAAGAAACAACCCTTATTCAATCCCCCCTTCTAAGTTTTTTTCACTCCTTCAAATTGTGGTTCATTACGGTATGTTTGGTTCAGCTAACGGTTCGGTTCACTTATTAAATTGTTTGATAAATTGTGATTTGTTTTAGAAATCATAGAGAACGGTTCTGTTATACAGTTCAGTACAGTTTTATAGATTTTTTGAACAGGCCTAGTCTCATGCCTACCTGCTTACCATACGCGTCTCATGCTGCCATACACATATCTGTACTTATGTTTGTTTGGTTTGATATTTATGCTTTGGATATTGATATATGCTATAGTACGTACTTTGATAATAAAAAATATTTTGTGTCAACAAGTTATTAATTCAATTCTAAAAAAGAATCAAATTTATATTTAATTATAAGAAGTTTCTATCTCGACTTATTTAGTAATAAAATTTAACAATTGTATATTTAAATATAAATTATTAAAATTTAATTATTAATTAATAAAAATCTTAAATATTTTATATTAGTTAAAAAATAATTTCAATAAGCTTTTATTTTCTCATCTTTAAAACAGTTTTTAGAAAATTTACCAAATGACTATTTTTATTTTCTTATTTTTAAAATATTTTTTAAAGGCCATGTTACGAAAGAAATTTTTTAGTAGCTCTCTCCTTAAAAACACAATTCAAAAAAAAATTTATAAAATATAATTTAAAAAGTAAAAAGCAAAATTGATTTAAACGAGCTCTTAGTTTCTCAAGTTGTATATTTGAAGTCATATTATCTCCTGTGCCTATAAATAGATGCCGTTGGAAGAAAATCAAGACAGTTTAGTTTTTCAATTTGTATGTTTGACATGCTAAAACCTTAATTGTCTACCAACATCGTTTTGAAAAGTTCACAATATGATTATTTTTTTCAAACAGATAAATATTTAAGTAAAAGTTGACAATATGATTTTTTTTCCAAACAAATAAATATTTAAGTTTGATTCTTATATTCGTCTATTTAAAAGATATCTAGCATAATAATAATAGTCAAGGTCTACTTAAATTTTGATGATTTCTCAATAGATTTTATAGGTCTCTCACGTATTACCGAATTGATAAAAATGTCCTCGTGCTTCCGTAGATACATCTCAAGAAGTAAATTTTTTTCTTCCGTACATACATCTACGAAAGTCGTAAAACATAGTAAATTGATGAAAATCTTCCGTAGATATATCTACGGAATGAGTTAAAAAGAGTTTTAACGATTCCGTAGATGCATCTACAGAAAAAACAATTTTTTTGAAAAAAAATAATGCTTTCGGATGTCCATCTACAAAAACAGAGGGTTAAATTGAAATTTTGTTCCGGTGACTAAGAGATCTATGTGGTGTATTGAGAAATTGTCTAAATTTTTTAGGGTTATGTCATACTCGGTTATGTGCAAGAGTAAGAATTTCGACAACACACAGTTATAAATTTTAGTTGTTTCAAAAAAAAAATCTTAATAAACATAAAAAATATTATCATAAAAATATTATATTTTAAAAATATATGATAAAAACTATATATATATATATATATATATATTTTTTTTTTTTGTAAGCAAGAAATCTATTAATGAGAGAACTAAGGGTTCTCCAACCTTGATACACAAAACCGGAACAAGTCCGACAAAAAAACGATATTACATATCAATTACAATTACGATAAAAAAGACAACGGCTCTTTACAAAAATCGTAAAAGTTACAATTGGAATAGGTAATATCTCCAAAGGAAGACCATCTCCACAACAAAATCTTGATCTTCCACACCTCTTGATTGAAGCAAAATGCATTTCTTGTCAACCAAATTATCCAACAAGTGGCCAACCATAACACCCCCAATTTTCCTTCTTTAATTCTTCTCCTACAACTCATGGCATACCATTCCATAAAAAGTGGAATGCAATATTTCTCCTTCCAACCCGAAAAATCCACCCACTCACCAATGTCTTTCCAAACAAGTTTAATTACATTACAATTGATAAAAATATGTTCTCTATCCTCCAAATGTAACCCACAAAAAACACAAAGTAAATTAGAAGCGGACAAAGGAATACCTCTAACTTTCAATAAATCTTTGGTTGGTAGCCTATTCACAAAAAGTCTCCAAGCAAAAGCCTTAATTTTGAAAGGAACCTCCATCTTCCAAATTTTATCCAACACATCATCATTCCTATTAATAGGACCAAAAGGGATTCGTCGGATAGCATACCGACTATAACAAGATGAGACCGTAAAACACTTATCCGTCTCCAAATTCCAACTCACGGTATCCTTCTCCAAACTACATCCCACGAAAGATTCTAAGCAATTTCGTAAAGACATTAGCCTAGAAAATAATCCCGCCTCAACCGCCTCATCTTCCGAAATGCCCAAGTCCCCCCATTTCCAAATACCATCATACCACCCTCCCATGACCGCCACCGAAACATTTTTCAACAAAGAAATAGCATAAAGTTCCGGAAAAACATCCGACAAGCAAGCATCACTTAACCAACAAACCTCCCAAAACGGTGTGTTAAACCCATTGCCCACCATAAAACGACAACTCTCAATAAAAGGATCTTTAAGAAAAGGAGAAGATTTACTAACCTTTAGCATATCACGCCACCAAAATGAAGACGAAGAATTTTTTATGTAAGTCTCACCTCCAAAAAGATGCATATTTAGATCACCATAGCGCGCCTTCAAAATGTCCAACCATAAAGACTTCCCCCCTTTGGCAATTCTCCACCTCCACTTATTTAAAAGAGCTAAATTGAAGTCGTTTAAATCCTTAATATTTAAACCTCCTTTTAAATAAGGCAATGTCACACTCCTCCAACTAACCCAATGAATTTTCCGATTCTCGTTCACCCCTCCCCATAGGAAATTACTTTGCAATTTAGTAAATTCACTCACCACTTTAGCCGGTATCTTGTAAAAGGACATGGTAAAAATAGCTAGAGAACTCAAAATAGATTTCAAAAGCGTTATTCTTCCACCAAGATTCAAAAACCGATTTTTCCATCCCAACAAACGAATCTTCATCTTTTCCAAAAGCGGATTCCAAGTGCTCTCCTTCCTTGGATTGAATCCAATAGGAATGCCGAGGAAATAGAAATTTCCGCTTTCTAATTTGCAAGAAAGATACAAAGAAGCCGCCTCCAAAAAGTTTGATGAAACATTAATCCCTATGAGTTTACTTTTATGAAAATTGATCCCGAGGCCCGATACCAACTCGAATGCTCTCAACACAATCTTGACCGCCTTAACGTGTTTCCACGATCCTTCCCCGACTAAAAGAGTATCGTCCGCAAGTTGAAGAATATCCACACAACACAACCAATTAATCGCGAAGCTCTCATATTCTCCAATCTCTATGGATTTCCGAACCAACCTCGAAAGAGCCTCCGCCACCATAACAAAAAGAAAAGGCGATAAAGGGTCACCTTGTCTTAACCCCCTCTTCACCTTGAACTCTTTTGTAGGACTCCCGTTTACCACCACCGACATGTCACTTTTAAAGACTAACAATTCCATCCAACTCCTCCATTTTCCTCCAAAGCCCAATCTCAAAAATAAGTGTCTCAAAAAATTCCATGAAACTTTGTCATAAGCCTTCTCAAAATCAACTTTAAAAAGTAGACAAGATTTACCTTCTTTGTTGGCAAAATCCACCACTTCATTGGCCACCATTACCCCATCAAGCATTTGCCTACCCGGAACAAAAGCACTTTGACACGACGAAATTATAGAACTCATCACTAATTTCAATCTCCCCGCCAACATCTTCGCCATGAATTTGTACATACACCCCACTTAAAATATAGGTCTATAATCATCCAAAGAAAGCGGATTCACGGACTTCGGAATCAACGCCAAAAAAGAAGAAGTAACCGCCTTCGACAATTCTTTTCCTTCAAAAAAGTGATCAAAATATCTCAAAAAATCTTCTTTCAAGAAAGACCAACATCTTTTAATAAAAAGAAAAGAAAATCCGTCCGGACCCGGACTTTTAGAACCCCCGCAACTCTTTAAGGCGTCGTTAATCTCGTCTTCTTGAAACGGTCTTTCAAGCCAAACCTTATCCTCCTCACAAATTTGATCAAAATTAATGCCTTCTAAAAGCAACGACGTCCCTTCCTCCTCTTCAAATTTTTTTGAGAAATGCTTAGCCACATGCTCTTTAATGTCCTTAACCTTATCCAACCTCCCATCCATAGTATTAATGGGGCCTAAATGGTTGTGTCTTCTTTTCTCCTTCATAACTTTGTGAAAGTAACCACTATTAGAATCTCCTTCCCTTAACCACTTCAAATTAGCTTTTTGCACTAGCATATTCTCTTTAATTCTCAATTTCATCCAAAACCGGCTCGTTGCTTCCTTCCTTTCAAACAAAGTATCCGGGTTGAAATCCTCTCCCTCCACTTCCAACCTCTCATCACCACGATTTATATCGTTCACCTCTTCTTGAATTTCCAAGTCTATTCTACCAAAAACCTCCTTATTCCACCATTTTAGACGGTCTTTAAGAAGATGAAGTTTTTGTTTCAAGATGTAATCCCCTCTACCTTCCACTTTGAAGCTTTTCCACTCATTCTTGACAAAAGGGTAAAAAGAATCATGGGAAAACCACTCATTATTGAATTTGAATGGTTTAGGTCCCCAATCATTGTTGTCGACTTCTAACCATATGGGACAATGATCGGAAATATCTCTCTCCCCCACCATTTGCCTAATCACACCCCAATCGTTCAACACTTTCTCCGCCACAAGAAATCTATCCAATCTACTCATCGATTTACCATCACCGCTATACCAAGAGAATTTTTTTCCTTTACAAGGAACATCCACCAACAAGCTTTTATCTATAAATTCCGCAAATTCAATAGCCTCATTAGCATTAGATATGACTCCTCTTCCTTTCCTTTCTTCCCTTGACTTTATCGCATTAAAGTCCCC
Organism: Vicia villosa; assembly: GCF_029867415.1. Classification (NCBI taxonomy): domain Eukaryota; kingdom Viridiplantae; phylum Streptophyta; class Magnoliopsida; order Fabales; family Fabaceae; genus Vicia; species Vicia villosa. The sequence continues at coordinate 156,407,446 of NC_081182.1, read as the reverse complement.
ACCTATGATCCATTCCCCATCATTGAAGTCTTCTTTCAAAGACAACAACTTACTCCACATGATCCTTTTTTTAACAATGTCGCAAGATGAATAGACATTGACCAAATAATAAAAATTGTTATCCTTGTTCACTTTCACACCAATGTAACCCTCCCCTTTAAAGCTCATGATAACCTCTAACCCCTCCTCCTTCCATAAAGTTATTAAGCCACCCGATCTACCCGTAGAGTTAGAATAAGAAAATCCAATTCCTTTAACATTCCAAAAACTCTTCGCCACGAAGTCATGCATTTTTGTTAACTTTGTCTCTTGTAAGAAAAAAATGTCCGCTTTGCTCTTGATCACCAAAGAACTAATTCTTCTTCTCTTAAGAGCATTCCCACCCCCTCTAATATTTAGAGAACCCAAAATCATGATAACAGCTTGTTTACCTCCTTCGAACCCTCTTTTCTCAAAGACGCCTCATGTTCCAAAACATCAATTCTCTCGATGACTCTTGCCTCTGCCCCCTTGGACACCACCCCCAACTCAACCATCTCTTTCCAAATTTTCGTCCCGGCTTCCTTGTCTAAAAAGCCCCACTGCCTGCCATTGTTCCTATAAATATCACTGCTGCCACTGATACTACCATAACTACATACAGGAACAACGCCCGAGTTACTAGCAGACGCTCCTCTGCTGCCTTCCAAAGAATTAGAACACCTCGGTTTTGATACACCTGGAAAACCAGTAGCTACTGCCTTGCCTTTCACCTTAGCCAAATTTCTCAAAGTTCTTCTATGAAGAGGTCCCCCACATTCTGCCAGAGAAACACATCTAAAGTAAGGGTGACAAAACGAGTTTGATATGTTGCGCATGTCCGTTTTGCTCACATTTTTCTGTATGATAGGCTAAAGTTTTAGAATCGCAACCTCTAATATTTATGTCTTGTCCTGTTCCCTATTTTCGAACTTTGACGGGTACAAACATTTATATGAAATTTTATATTTTTAGGCATTCTCTGCTCCATCCTTACTTTTTTGTGAGACAAACTAAAATTTTGAATCCGTATGTTTAGTTAAAGTCCGTCCTACTCTATCTTATTTTCAGATTTTTTTTTTGAACTTTTGCGGAACAGACATTTGTCACCACAATGAAAAGTCATGTTGTGATGATTAATGAAAATTGCTAGTATATGGTTATCATTTCTATACATACAAAGAGGGAGAGAAGTTTTGGATATGTGACGAGTGATGGGCACGTAACATTTGGATTTAAGGGGCAACAGCGTTAGGTGCATGGGTTAGTAACACGTGCATGACTTGTTGGATTGAATGAAAGGTATTAGAGGCTCTTTCGTTTCTAGACGTAATAATAATTTTCAATTGATAACTGACGTCTACTTCGTTTTGCTAAACCAGCATGGTTATTTGTTTTAACCCATCTCATGCAAATAAGTTACGTAAAACAATTAAAAAAAAGACATGTGTGCCCTATTATTATCATATCTGTGTGAACATCTATTCAAGACTTTTATTATAATCATGCCAATAAATTTTCAAGACTTTTACTGAAATCAAGACCTTCAACACCTTATTTGAACATCTGTGCAAAATTAAGTTTGCATTCTAATTGTATACGGTGTTTAATAAGGTGTTGAAATAGTGATGTTCAAATAGCATGACTCAGTATCTCTTTCTGGAATTTCAGGTCAAAAAATAAAAAACTCTTTCTAGAAAGTTAGTCCCAAACTTGTCAAATTAAGCCATTTTAATCAACTAGTCCGTTTACCGTTTAATATATTTAATTTAAAATTTTGATATAACCCAATGAAATTGTAATATGTCCAACACACTTTGAGATCATATGTCATGAAGTTGATATATCATGTGCACAAGTTATTAACCTAAAGATAATAATGTGATTACCTCTAATTTTATTTGTGATTTGTGTTAATAGAGAATAGCAAAAGAGACTAGCTTACCTCTTATATTTGCTCATTTATCAATATGTCTCTTTATTTTTATCACTACTATAAAATATATCTTTTGAATCATTATATTATTACAATAGTTTTTTTTAAATGTAATAACAACTCATTTTTTAGGTTTTTTTCTATTTACTAATTTTTTTTTACTACAGTCAATGTTAACAACCGTAGTAAAATATACCTGGAGTGTAAGGGTTCGAATCTCAACACCAATAATTTTCTATTTATTCGTTACAAAAAGGATTTGTCGATAATATTTCATCACTATTTATATCATCAACTTTGGTATAAGGTGCTAACATTTCATCACGGTTCTTATTATCAACCGTAGTAAAAGGTATATATATATATATATATATATATATATATATATATATATATATATATATATATATATATATATATATATATATATATATATATATATATATATATATTTATATATATATTTATGATACACTGTCGCACACGTTTCAAAATGAGTAATTAAAAAATATAGTTAGGGAGGTGACACTCGAATCGTATCGCAATGACTCTTGATTTAAATTAACCAATTGATTGGAACAATAGGGTAGTTTATGTTTTCGATTAAGATAACGATAAATAAAAATTTGATAACGATTAAGATAAACAAGTCGTTCTACTGTTCGGGTTCCTAACTTATCACCCGTAATTATAAATCCAAAACCCTAAGCAAATTCTATTACCTTTTCGTTTACATCATCAATTAACAAGTGAAATTGACAATATGTGGTAACACTTCTATTTTCCAAATAAAGCAAACAGATTAAAGCAATTACGAATTAAGAAGACGTGATTTTAACATATACAAATTAACAATAAAGCTATGCTAAAACACGATAAAGATCAAGGAATGTTAAGTAATCAAAATAAATCAACATGCATTCTATATAAATCTAATTAAGCATACAAGATATATAGAATGAATATTGAAAGGGAAAAGAGATTGGATTGGAATTTATAAAACCTCAAAGAATCGGTGGACAAGAATCAATAGATCAACCTTTGGAATTAGTTCTCCCTAAAAAACGTACAAAGTTGTAGGTTTTACGTGAAAATTCATAAATAATGAAATAAGCTGCTTTTTTGGTTTAAGTATTACAAGGGAATTCGGGCCCTAATGAAAACCGACCCGAAAATTACAAAAACCTGCCCAAAAACCAAGTATTTTCTTAAGTCTAAAAATAAAATAAATTATTCGACCCTTTTTCACTCCGAATTGGAATTTGGCTTCAACATAAAATTTGTAGCTTATCTTCTCAGCTTTCCAACATATATTAGAATGCGTAATACGGTATCCCGTATCCCAAATTATGACCTGTACCACGGGAAGATATCAAATATTTATTTAAGCTGAAAATAAGCTTATATCTATAGGATTCTAGGTAGAAGTTGCACAAGTTAGTGATTATGAGAGAAGTTGTAAATTGGGATTGTTTAGGCTTTGAACTTATATTATCATAGTGGATTTCCTTCCTGGCTTGGTAGCCCCCAGAGTAGGCGACGTTACACCAAACTAGGTTAACCATTGATTGTGTTGTTTTTTTCTACAATTTACCTTATGCACAATCTCTTGTTTTGGCAAGTGTTTTCTGTTAGCAAATGATGTCATAATATCTGTCTTGATATTGTGTTGGTGTTGGGACATCAGTCTTGACATTTGTATTATAAGTACTAGAATTTAAATTGGCATCAGAGCAGGCACCCTGCTCTAAATATTGGGTGAGCTCTAAAGAGAATATTTTCTAATACTATGGATAAGGAAGGAGGATACAACAATTTATCACCTCTATTAGATGGTTCAAATTAAGACTTGTGGAAGGTCAGAATGATGGCTTTTCTGAAATCCATGGACAACAAAGCTTGGAAGACTATTTTGAAAGGAGGGGATCATCTCGTTGTGAAGGACAAAGATGGGAAAATGTCTTTGAATCCAGAGGAAGATTGGTCCGATGAGGATGATAAATTAACTATTAGTAATTCCAAGGATTTGAGTGCTCTATTCAATGTACTGGACAAGAATTTTTTTGAAATTCCAAGGGTAATTAATACATGTACTGTAGCCAAGGATGCTTGGGAAATTCTCAAGACAACTCATGAAGATACATCCAAAATGAAGGAGTTAAGACTTCAGCTTCTCGCTGCTAAATTTGATAATCTAAGGATGAATGATGATGAAACCATCCAGGAATATTTGATGAAGGTTCTTGAAATTGCAAATGCATCAAGTTCCTTGGGAGAAAAGATGTCAGAAGCAAAGCTTGTTAGAAGTATTTTTTAGGCCGTTACCTAGAAAATTTGATATAACTATTGAAGATTCGTAGGACATCAATAACATGAGAGTTGATAAACTTGTTGGGTCTCTTCAAACTTTTGAATTGACTATTAGTAATAAGTATAAGAAAAAGAATAAGAGCATAGCTTTTGTATCTAATGCTGAAGATTAAGAAGGTCATGTTGAACTGAATACTGATGAGGGATTCTCTAATACCACTATGCTTCTTGGGAATCACAATGTCAAGAAATTAGATAGGAAAGGGAGACTACATGTCAAGAACATCTCATATGACATCACTAATAATCTTGATCCTAGGAAGAAAACAAGAACTGAAGAGAATTCAAGTCAAGGAAATGGAATTCAATGTTATGAGTGTGAAGGATATGGTCATATTAGACCAGAATATTCCACCTTCCTCAAGAAACAACAAAAGGGTTACAATGTGTCTTGGTCTGATGATGATAAGTCGGAAGATGAATCTAACATTGAGACTGCCAAACTTGTGATGACTCTCTCTGGCAGATGGGCAGATGAATAAATAAATTCGTACGACAGAGGAATATCATAGTGAATTGGAGAGTGAGAAGAAGGATCTCCTATGTATTGTTTCTTATCTACAAAGTGAGGTAACTCTCTTAAATTCCAAGCTTGACAAATTAACAATTTACTTGATAATGATGAAGAATGGAACTGATATTTTGAAAGAGGCTGAAGGTACGATAGTTAATTATCATTTTGATAATCAAATAAAGAAAATTCTTGTAGAAAAGTTCTCCCCTCGTGTTGTACCACAACTTTTTACCCTGAGATCCCACACCATTTTGTGCATAGCATGGTCATCATCATCATTATTATTTATATTCCATTTACTAGCAAAGATATACAAAAAGAGATTGTGTTTTGCTTGTTGCTTGTTTCCAAAGGCAGGTGATTAAGTTCAAGCAAGATTGGGGTTTTGAAACCCACAAAGGAGTTCATAACATGGTCATCATCATCATTATTATTTATATCCATTCCAAATTTTTTGACTATGTTCTTGGCATATTTTCTTTGAGACAAAAATATGGATTCTTCCATTTGCTTAATTTGTAGTCCAACGAAGTATGTCAATTCTCCAACCATACTCATTTCAAACTCAGTCTGCATTTGACTGACAAAGTGTTTTACCATTCCGTCTGACATTCCACCAAACACTATGTCATCAACATATATCTGAGCAATCATGATCCTTCCATCTTCATTCTTTACAAAGAGAGTTTTGTCTATTCCTCATTTCTTGTATCCATTTGTGGCCAGAAATTCAGTTAATCGTTCATACCAAGCTCTGGGAGTTTGTTTCAAACCATAGAGAGCTTCTCTTAGTTTGTAGATATGGTCAGGCAGATTTGGATCAGCAAAGCCTTTAGGTTGTTCCATATATACTTCCTCATTCAAGTATCCATTCAAAAAGGAACTTTTTACATCCATCTGATATTGCTTGAACTTCAAGATGCAGGCTACTCCTATAAGTAATCTGATTGACTCAAGTCTTGCCACAGGAGCAAAGGTCTCATCAAAGTCTACTCCCTCAACTTGAGTGTACCCTTAAGCTGCTAGTCTGGCTTTGTTTCTAGTTATGACTCCTTGTTCATCCGACTTGTTCTTGTATATCCACTTGGTACCAATAATATTGGTTCCTCCAGGTCTAGGTACCAGTTCCCATACTTCCTTTCTTTTGAACTGTTCAAGTTCATCTTGCATGGCACAGATCCAAAATTCATCTGTCAACACTTCCTTAATATTTTTTGGTTCAATTTTGGACACAAAGAAAGAGTTGGCAATGGTTCCTCTTGATCCGGTCATTATACTACTGTTGATATCACTTGTGATAAGTTACTTGGGACGATCTTTCTGAATTCTGATAGATGGATCTTTGTTGATTGCTTCAGGTTCAGGTTCTGAGGGAGGCTCATTAATGACGTCAGGTTGGTCTGACTTCTCAGCCTGAATTTCAAGGAATGTTCCAACATTCTCCGTGACATCAAATTCTCCATTTTGGTCATCAATAATAACATTGATGGATTCCATCAAGACTTGTGTTCTGGTATTGAATACTCTATAAGCACTGTTGTTTGTGGAGTATCCCAAGAATATACCTTCATCAGTTTTGGAATCCATTTTCCTTCTTTGTTCACGATCTGTCAAGATGTAACATGTAGATGTTTTCATGTTGGCTGCATTTGTGGTAAAACATACCTGGGTGTTTAATGTCTTGACTGATGTCATGACATGATTTATATTGTGTTATGCGGGTTGCATTTGTGTTTATCTAATACAGGTTCTGTTAGTGAATATCATGACCGATGTCATGACATCCTTGTCTGACAACAAGGGCTTTTATATTTTATCAATGTGTTTCCTGATTTCTCTCAATCTACAATTTAGGAAACCTTTTATTTTGTGCTGAATATTTTGTCTAGAAGATTTCGCTGACAGCACATTCTGTAACAACCAGATGGCGTGTAAATTAGGTTAACTTGGTTAACCCTAATTTGATTCATGAAAAAGCCCGAGGCCCAAGAGCTGCATATAAGAAGACTGCAATCCTAATTTGGAATGCAGAGAGAGTATTTTTAATTGTGAAGAACCGTAGTTCTGTAGCTATCTCTTGTACTCCAAGCAATTGTCTTTTGAAGATTTTATTGGAATAGGTTATTTATTAATTGTCACTCTAAGTTTTTAAGCACGAGTGTGTGTCTCTTTATTGAAGCTTTTAAGCAGATCAAGATGTGTTTTTGAAGTGTGTTTTCTCTCTGAATTTGTTTAATGTTTATTTGTAATCACTGCTGTGATTGAGGGGGAGTGAGTGGAGATACTCAGGTCTAGGAATAGATTAGAATTTCATTGAGTAGGTTTCAAGTGAGGATTTGTAAACGGGGGAGTTTAACTCTGAATTAATTCTGCATATATTGGATTCCCTCCCTGGCCTTGTAGCCCCCAGAGTAGGTTGTTTGAACCGAACTGGATAAACAATTATGTGTGTTCTTTACTGTTTTTATGTGTTTCTGTTTTAACATTTTGTGTTGTGTAATTGTGGATGTCATAACATCCAGTACGACATCAAGCGCGAGTTATTAGAATTTTCAATTGGCATTAGAGCAGGCACCCTGCCTATTTACATCTGGGTGAGATCTAGGGACAACAAAATTATGGTACTATGTGTCGCGGGTCAAAAAATGATCGCCACGAAATGGTAACAAATAGAGTCGCCACCAAATTTTATTTATTCCAATGGGAATGGGAAAATATTGATAAAACCCACAAATGAAATGAAATGGACAAAGATGGTCTTCGCAACCAGATTCGGGTTCGGGAGTCGGTTAAGCAAGGGGAAGGTATTAGCACCCCTTACCTCCATCGTACTCGATGGGACCCATTTAGTTGTTTCGCAATCAAGATTAGCTAAAGTCTACGTTTATTTCATTAAGAGAAAAGAACATGTTTTTGTTTTTTTATTAGGGAAAAAAAAAGATTTTTATTATTATGCTCGCTAAGACGTTTGTATCTTGTGCCTACGTATTCCCTTGTGCGGTGGGAAAGTGCGTTCGTAGTTCGAGGCTACAGAATTATATATTTTTTATTAGTGTGCTCGCCAAGACATTTGAGTCTTGTGCCTATATATCTTCAATGGAAGAATCAGAGCAATTGTAGTTCGAACGAACTACGAGTTTGTTGATTGATTTTAGGAAGGATGTTTAGTGTTTGGTTCAAAGGATCAAAGGTATTCAAGAGGTGTGCACCCCTTGTCACTTAATCACTTTGATTTAATTAAGAAGGATTTTTTTTTAATGTTTGATTCAAAGGATCAAAGGTATTCAAGAGGTGTGCACCCCTTGTCACTTAATCACTTTGATTTAATTAAGAAATAACTTTTAATGTTTGATTCAAAGGATCAAAGGTATTCAAGAGGTGTGCACCCCTTGTCACTTAATCACTTTGATTTAATTACAAAAAGAAGATTAACAACTTGACGTTGGATCAAGCGTTTTAGGGTTTATGAAATGGGTCTAATCGCACTTGGGCGGAGAAGACAAACTTTGAAATGAGATTCACACTTGGGTGAAATTTGCACTTGGGCAATGAAAGGACTTCGCGCTTGGGCAAAAAAATGAAGCAATGAGTTTGAATTGTTTTGAAGTTTTTATGATAATGTTTGAAATGGACTCGGCGTTGGATCGAGTGTTTATTGAATGAAAATTGTTTGTGAAAATGAATTGATTTTTATCATGATAGAGTTTAATTAACTAATTAAAATGTATTTAATTCATTAATTAAATTAATTAAAAATTAACTAGTATCATTAATTAATTTTAATTAATTAACAATATAGTCAAAAGTTTAATTAAAATGATTAGTTAATCAAACCAATTAAATGATTAATTAAAATGAAGCATGATAGTTTTTTAGGAGAAAAAGGAAAAAAGCAGTTCATTGGGCTTGAGAAAAAGAACAAGTTTGGCCCATAATTAAACAGCATTGCCAAAAAAAATAAAAAAACTAAACTGGATCGGGTCGATCCAGACCCGCCCTCTATTCATATGCAAAATGGGTGTAATGAAAAACCCTATTTTTTTTCTTAATTTGTACAGTAGTTGTAACAAAGAGGAAAAGAATTATACATTTTTTTTTAATTTTTGTAATATGCTTAAATAATGTAATAAAATGTCTCCTTTTATTTAATTGTGCTAAATGATTCTTAAATCCACTTTAAATTAGTAATGATAATTAAATAGAAATTTAATCACAAGTACCAATTCAAATAGAATTTAAAAGAAGAATGCAATTTAAGTTATGTAAAAAAGTGTGAATTCAAATAACAATGCAAACATATTTTTTTTATAATTCAAATTTTAAGTCAATTGTTTATGGCTCACTTATAATTCAAACTTTAAGTAAGATGAAATAAAACGATCTTTTGATTTATGCATGGATATTGAATGGTGATTGAATATTCTAATGAAATGAATAAGGAACAAAAATCAAGATATAGGTCACTCAGATGATTTTAAACGATTAAGTTCAAATATCTTTGAGAAAAAGGTAGGGCAAAATTTGGGGTATGACACTATGGAGAAGGAATTGTTAGTGTTTTGGAATAGACCACCCATCCTGGATAGCTCTAACTATGACTACTTGAAACCTCGTATGGTAGCTGTCATAAAGTCTGTGGACAGCAAGGCCTGGAGAGCTGTGGAATGCGGATTGAAACATCCTGAGAAGGTTTTCGAAGATGAACCACTGTCATAATTCCTGAAGCACAATGGAACTAAACTGAAGAACAACTAGCTTTGGGCAATTCCAAGGCCCTAAATGCCTTGTTCAATGGAATTGACAAGAACATATTCAGGCTTGTGCAACACTGTGAACTAGCTTAAGAGGTTTGGAATATTCTCAAAACATCTCATGAAGGCACATCCAAGGTAAAGATGTCTAAACTTCAAATGCTTACCACTAAGTTTGAAAATCTCAAGATGAAAGAGGATGAAACCATTTATGAATTCAGGAGCCTTAGGAGAAAAATGTCTGAAGAAAAACTAGTAAGAAAGATCCTCAGATCACTGCCTAAGAGATTTGATATGAAGGTAACTGCCATAGAAGAAGCCCAAGACATCAGCAACATGAAGCTGGACGAACTCATTGGTTCTCTACAAACCTTTGAGATGAGTATTTGTGAATCTGTTGAAAAGAAGAACAAAAGCATAGCTTTTGTTTCCAACAAAGAAGATAATTCAAGAGGAAGCAATGGTGGAAGTGATGAAAATCTATCAGAAGCCATAGCCATGCTTGGAAAACAATTCAACAGGTTTATTAAAAGGGTTGATCAGAAGTCCAGACCCAATGTTAAGAACACTTCCAATGACATCAGCAAGACCTATGATCCTAGCAGAAGATTCAAAGCTGAAGAGAAACCCAATCAAGGAAAAGGGGTTCAGTGTCATGGATGTGTAGGAGATGGACACATTAGAGCTGAATGTCCTACCTACCTCAAAGAACAAAGGAAAGGGATGTCTGTCACCCGATATGATGGAGATTCAGATAGTGATGCTGAAGAGGAATGTGCTGCACTAACGAGTGTGTGTACACTTGAATACAAACTCGGCAAAGAGGATCCTACCTTTGAAGAACTTGCTGCCTCATACAATGATCTATGTGTCAAGAGTACTGAAGTGTGTAATATAAGGGAGAAACAAAAGAAAATTATAGAAGAGTTGGAAGTCGAGAAGAAAGAACTTCTAGCAACCATTGTAACACCCCGTTAATTCTTGTTATTAATTTAATTATTTTCTTTAATTAAATTATTAGAATTAATAATTTGTGGGAATTATTTGGAAAAATAATAAAATATGGTGTTGGGCTGAGTGTGATAGTTAGTAGAAAGGGGGGGTGTTAACTAAGCAAGCCCATTAAGAATATTTTATTTTATTTTTCATAAAATAAAGGAAATTGGGGAAAGAGAAGCAGAGCAGTAGAAGCAGATTTTGGAACTGAAGAACACGTGAAAGGGAGAAGAGCCTAAAGGGAAGGAGAACTTCGAAGATTCGACTCTGAGGTAAGGGGGGATTCTTCGGGTTAGTAATCCTTATGCGATTATAGGTAGTAGGATTGATTAGGATTATCGTGTAATTCAATCGTACGTGTCGGGTTGGGAATTTTGTTAGGTTTTGATAATCTAGTATGAATTAACATGATTATGTTGATACTTGTGATATATGTTGTTAATACATGTCAATAACTTGTTTGAAATGTATAATTGTGTGAAAATCAATGATAATTGTGTGTATGTTCGTATGTACCTGAAATTGGGGGAATGGGATAGGGTAAATGCTGTCAAAATGATGAATTTTGCTGTGCAGGTACGTAGGAACCGGTTCCCATGTGGGACGAACCGGTTCCCCCTTGTAAAAACAGAGAAGTGTGAATTCTGGGTTTCTGGGAACCGGTTCCCATGTAGGGACAACCCGGTTCCCCATAGTAAAAACCAGAGACGTGATTTTTGAAGCTGCCAGGAACCGGTTCCCATGTAGGGACAACCCGGGTTCTGCAGCATTTTTCCTGAAAATGTTTTATCTTTGAAAACTCATAACTTTTGATCCGAGTATCCGATTTATGTGCCGTTTTGGGCGTTGCGAAGCTAATGAGATGCTTTATCTGATGAAGTAATAATACGGGCAGTAGCCGACTTATTTATTTATTCAATTGAATTATTGTTGAATTGGTTTATGATGGCAATTAACATTAACGTGATGTGTATGTTATTGTGATGATGTGGTGTATGTATGTGAATGATTGAATGATGCTTATACATGTCCATACTTGTTGTGATGTTATTGGAAAGAGGTAATAAGCGATGTTAAGCATCGGAATGATGACGATGTATGATGATGTAAGTATGTGTCATGTGTGCATTATTCATAAATCATTTGCATTGGAAGGCTAATTCCCATTGTGCGGAGATTAGCGGGAAGTCATCGTGTGCCCATGTGGGGTGTGAGCGATGAGGCAGTAGTCGTGTGCCCATGTGGGGTGTGAGCGACTAGAGGGCAGTATCAAAGGGAGAAGTCCTGTGATATGATTCACGAATTTTGGTACCACATGCATGAGTGTCAGTCCATTCATTGCATTATAACATGATATAATTGGTTGATTGTGTGGTGTGATAGATGATGTTTATACACTGATGCTTTCTTGTTATAATAATTCCGATTATATGTATGTTGAATGGATGATAGTTGCTATGAGATTTTATTGCTTATGATTGTATAATGGTTGTTAATTCGAATGAAACTCACCCTTACTTTGATAATTTCAGATTAAGGATGTAGCGGCGTTTTGATTGGGTGAAGATAGCTTATAGGCTAGCTCGTAGTTCGTGTCGAGTCATGCTCTGATTGTAACACTGGGATCGACTAGTCTTAGCGTTACTTGTTATACTTTGTTGCCATTTCGCTATGGATTTATGTATGGAGTATTTATGTGGAGATGTTCCTAATATTGTCGAATTAAGTTCCGTTGTGCTAAACACTTGTTTGTTATTGGTTAAGTCTTAATAAAAGCATGACAATCGACTTTGATGTTTTATTTATGTAATAATTGTAGCATCCTTGATGTGTTACTACTCTGATTATATTATATTTTCCGCGGGGTTTTAGAAGGGTGTTACAATAGTGGTATCAGAGCATAGTCGGTCGTTTGAGTCAGAGTCTTAGTGTCAGTGTTCCCTTGTATGCGACTAGTGTAAGGTAAACACTATCGATACTTTTGTTCTGATGAGATTGTTTTGTGATTTAGCAGAACAATGGCTGGAAGAGGTGGAAGGAACGATGACGCTATTGCAGAGGCTCTGGGCATGATAGCTGGTGTATTGGGAGGGAATGCTAATGGGGCTGTGATTGGTGCTGACAGACAGTTGAACAGCTTCCAGAGGAACAACCCTCCACTGTTCAAAGGCACTCATGACCCTGATGGTGCTCAGAAATGGTTGAAGGAGATTGAGAGGATCTTCCGAGTGATCGATTATGCAGAGAATCTGAAGGTGAGGTACGGTACTCACATGCTATCAGAAGAAGCTGATGACTGGTGGGTTACTACTAGGACTGAGTTGGATTCAGATGGGATTGCGATCACTTGGGCCATATTCAAGAGAGAATTTCTGAGGAAGTACTTTCCTGAAGATGTTCGGGGAAAGAAGGAGATTGAGTTCTTGGAACTGAAACAGGGTAGTATGACAGTGCCGGAATATGCTTCCAAATTTGTGGAATTGGCTAAGCACTACGTGCACTACACCAACGATGCAGCTGGAGAATTCTCTAAGTGTATCAAGTTTGAGAATGGTCTTCGTGATGAGATCAAGCAGGGTATCAGGTATCAAAGAATTCGCCGATTTGCGGATTTAGTGGACTGTAGCAGAATCTTTGAGGAAGACAGTCTTAAGCTGAAATCATCTCACTCTCGCGAGCTAGTTGACAAGAAGGGCAAAAAGCCTATGGATAGAGGTACACCATATGGTAGGGGAAACCCAAGAGCTGGTAATTGGAAAAGACCTAGTGGGGGAGATTCTGGTGCTCCCGTTAGGTGCTTCAACTGTGGTGAAACAGGACATAAGAGGAATGAGTGCAAGAAAGAAGAGAAGAAGTGCTTCAAGTGTAACAGAATGGGTCATATTGCTGCTGACTGCAAAATGAGAACAGTGACTTGCTATAACTGTGGAGAAGAGGGTCATATCAGTCCGCAGTGCACCAAGCCAAAGAAGGACCAAGCTGGAGGGAAAGTCTTTGCTTCGTCCGGATCAGAGACTACTCCGGAGGATAGACTGATTAAAGGTACGTGTTTCATACATAACACACCTTTAATTGCGATTATTGATACTGGTGCGACTCACTCGTTTATTTCATTGGATTGTGCTAAGAGGCTAAATTTAGAGATATCAAAGATTAGTGGAAGTATGGTTATTGACACTCCTGCGTCGGGTTCAGTGACCACTTCATCTGCATGTTTGAACTGTCCTGTTGATATATTTGGTAGGAAGTTTGGAATGGACTTAGTGTGCCTTCCGCTCAAACAACTTGACATTATTTTGGGGATGAACTGGTTGCAATTTAACCGAGTTCATATCAACTGTTTTACGAAGACGGTCATCTTTCCTGAAGAAGTTAATGTCGATAAGTTGGCAATGACTACAAGACAAGTAGGTGAAGCAATTCAAGACGGGGCAGCCGTGTTTATGCTCTTTGCGTCGATGGAAGTGAAAGGAAGGGTGGTGAGTAATGAATTACCAGTGGTACGAGAATTTCCAGAAGTTTTTCCAGAAGATGTTAGAGAGCTACCACCTGAAAGGGAAGTAGAGTTTGCTATTGAGTTAGTTCCTGGAACCAGTCCTATATCGATGGCACCTTATAGAATGTCAGCATCTGAATTGACCGAATTGAAGAGTCAAATAGAAGAATTGTTGGAGAAGGAGTTCATTCGTCCGAGTGTGTCACCGTGGGGTGCACCGGTGCTATTGGTAAAGAAGAAAGAAGGATCTATGAGGTTGTGTGTGGACTACAGACAACTGAATAAAGTTACTATCAAGAATCGGTATCCATTGCCGAGGATTGATGATTTGATGGATCAGTTGGTCGGAGCTAGTATACTCAGTAAAATTGATTTGAGGTCTGGGTATCATCAGATTCGTGTGAAGACGGATGATATTCAGAAGACTGCGTTCAGAACGAGGTATGGTCATTATGAGTACACCGTGATGCCGTTTGGAGTTACTAACGCACCTGGTGTTTTCATGGAATACATGAATAGGATTTTTCATCCTTATCTTGACAAATTCGTTGTGGTGTTCATTGACGACATTCTGATATATTCCAAAAGTGAAGAAGAACATGCAGAGCATCTCAGAATTGTGCTGGGAGTGTTGAAAGAGAAGAAGCTTTATGCCAAACTGTCGAAATGTGATTTTTGGTTAAAGGAAGTGAGTTTCCTGGGTCATGTAATTTCCAAGGACGGTATTGCCGTAGATCCAGCAAAAGTAGAAGTCGTGTCTCAGTGGGAAGCTCCGAAGTCCGTTACTGAAATTCGTAGCTTTCTGGGTCTTGCAGGTTACTATCGGAAGTTTATAGAAGGATTTGCAAAGTTAGCTCTACCATTGACGAAGTTGACTAGGAAGGGTCAGGCGTTCGTTTGGGACTCGAAATGCGAAGAAGGATTCCAAGAATTGAAGAAGAGGCTGACTAGTGCTCCTATTTTAATTTTGCCAAATCCGGCAGAATCTTTTGTTGTGTATTGTGACGCTTCATTGATGGGACTTGGAGGTGTACTGATGCAGAACCAACAGGTAGTCGCTTATGCGTCGAGACAACTTAAAGTGCATGAGAAGAATTACCCGACTCATGACTTAGAGTTGGCTGCGGTGGTGTTTGTGTTGAAATTGTGGAGACATTACCTTTATGGTTCACGATTCGAGGTGTATAGTGATCATAAGAGTCTGAAGTACCTATTTGATCAGAAAGAGCTCAACATGAGACAGAGGAGGTGGTTAGAGTTCCTTAAAGATTATGATTTTGAGCTGAATTATCATCCGGGTAAGGCAAATGTCGTTGCTGACGCTTTGAGTAGGAAGTCCTTGCATATGTCCATGTTGATGGTGCGAGAATTAGATTTAATTGAACAATTTCGGGATTTAAGTTTGGTATGTGAAGGCACTTCGAATAGCATCAAGTTAGGTATGTTAAAGCTGACAAGTGGAATTCTTGATGAAATCAGAGAAAGGCAGAAGGAAGATGTGGGACTAGTTGACAGATTGACTTTGATTAACCAAGGAAAAGGAGGTGAATTCAGAATTGATGAGAATGGCATAATGAGGTTTGGCGACCGCGTTTGTGTTCCTGATGTTACCGAACTGAAGAAGAGTATCTTGGAAGAAGGACATCGTAGTGGATTGAGTATTCATCCTGGTGCTACTAAGATGTACCATGACTTGAAGAAGTTATTCTGGTGGCCTGGAATGAAAAAGGAGATAGCTGAATTTGTTTATTCTTGTCTGACTTGTCAGAAGTCAAAGATCGAACATCAGAAGCCGTATGGAACTATGCAGCCTTTATTTATTCCTGAATGGAAGTGGGATAGCATATCCATGGACTTTGTATCTGGATTGCCAAGAACAGCTAAGAACTATGAAGCCATTTGGGTTATTGTGGATAGACTGACGAAGTCTGCTCACTTCATACCGATGAGAATGGATTATTCTATGGAGAGGTTGGCACAGTTGTACATTGAGAAAATAGTAAGTTTGCATGGTATTCCTTCGAGCATAGTATCAGATAGAGATCCAAGATTTACGTCCAGATTTTGGGAAGGGTTACAGAAGGCCTTGGGCACTAAATTGAGGTTGAGTTCTGCTTATCATCCACAGACAGATGGTCAGACTGAAAGGACGATTCAATCATTGGAAGATCTATTGCGTGCTTGTGTATTGGAAAAAGGTGGTACATGGGATAGTTACTTGCCGTGGATTGAATTTACTTACAACAATAGCTACCATTCGAGTATTGGTATGGCTCCATTTGAAGCTTTGTATGGTAGAAGGTGTAGGACACCACTGTGTTGGTATGAATCTGGTGAAAGTGCAGTGATTGGACCAGAAATTGTTCAAGAGACGACAGAAAAGATTAAGATGATTCAGGAGAAGATGAAAGCTTCTCAAAGTCGTCAGAAGAGCTATCATGATAAGAGACGGAGAACACTTGAATTTCAAGAGGGAGATCATGTGTTTCTGAGAGTAACTCCTACGACAGGTGTTGGTCGAGCACTGAAGTCAAAGAAGTTGACGCCGCATTTTATTGGTCCGTTTCAGATTACGGAAAGAGTAGGAGAGGTGGCTTATCGTATTGCCTTACCGACAACACTTGCAAACCTACATGACGTATTCCAT
Organism: Vicia villosa; assembly: GCF_029867415.1. NCBI lineage: Eukaryota > Viridiplantae > Streptophyta > Magnoliopsida > Fabales > Fabaceae > Vicia > Vicia villosa. The sequence continues at coordinate 156,390,718 of NC_081182.1, read as the reverse complement.
ATGTCTCAATTGAGGAAATATATTGCGGATCCGTCTCATGTAATCCAAGTGGATGATGTGCAAGTAAGAGATAATATGACGGTTGAGGCGTTGCCAATGAGAATTGAAGATCGGAGGTTAAAGCAACTACGTGGTAAAGAGATAGCTTTAGTCCGAGTGGCTTGGGGAGGAGCTGCAGATGGAAATGTTACGTGGGAACTGGAGAGTCAGATGAAAGACTCTTATCCCGAACTCTTCGTTTGAGGTATGTTTTCGAGGACGAAAACTCTTTTAGTGGGGGAGAGTTGTAACACCCCGTTAATTCTTGTTATTAATTTAATTATTTTCTTTAATTAAATTATTAGAATTAATAATTTGTGGGAATTATTTGGAAAAATAATAAAATATGGTGTTGGGCTGAGTGTGATAGTTAGTAGAAAGGGGGGGTGTTAACTAAGCAAGCCCATTAAGAATATTTTATTTTATTTTTCATAAAATAAAGGAAATTGGGGAAAGAGAAGCAGAGCAGTAGAAGCAGATTTTGGAACTGAAGAACACGTGAAAGGGAGAAGAGCCTAAAGGGAAGGAGAACTTCGAAGATTCGACTCTGAGGTAAGGGGGGATTCTTCGGGTTAGTAATCCTTATGCGATTATAGGTAGTAGGATTGATTAGGATTATCGTGTAATTCAATCGTACGTGTCGGGTTGGGAATTTTGTTAGGTTTTGATAATCTAGTATGAATTAACATGATTATGTTGATACTTGTGATATATGTTGTTAATACATGTCAATAACTTGTTTGAAATGTATAATTGTGTGAAAATCAATGATAATTGTGTGTATGTTCGTATGTACCTGAAATTGGGGGAATGGGATAGGGTAAATGCTGTCAAAATGATGAATTTTGCTGTGCAGGTACGTAGGAACCGGTTCCCATGTGGGACGAACCGGTTCCCCCTTGTAAAAACAGAGAAGTGTGAATTCTGGGTTTCTGGGAACCGGTTCCCATGTAGGGACAACCCGGTTCCCCATAGTAAAAACCAGAGACGTGATTTTTGAAGCTGCCAGGAACCGGTTCCCATGTAGGGACAACCCGGGTTCTGCAGCATTTTTCCTGAAAATGTTTTATCTTTGAAAACTCATAACTTTTGATCCGAGTATCCGATTTATGTGCCGTTTTGGGCGTTGCAAAGCTAATGAGATGCTTTATCTGATGAAGTAATAATACGGGCAGTAGCCGACTTATTTATTTATTCAATTGAATTATTGTTGAATTGGTTTATGATGGCAATTAACATTAACGTGATGTGTATGTTATTGTGATGATGTGGTGTATGTATGTGAATGATTGAATGATGCTTATACATGTCCATACTTGTTGTGATGTTATTGGAAAGAGGTAATAAGCGATGTTAAGCATCGGAATGATGACGATGTATGATGATGTAAGTATGTGTCATGTGTGCATTATTCATAAATCATTTGCATTGGAAGGCTAATTCCCATTGTGCGGAGATTAGCGGGAAGTCATCGTGTGCCCATGTGGGGTGTGAGCGATGAGGCAGTAGTCGTGTGCCCATGTGGGGTGTGAGCGACTAGAGGGCAGTATCAAAGGGAGAAGTCCTGTGATATGATTCACGAATTTTGGTACCACATGCATGAGTGTCAGTCCATTCATTGCATTATAACATGATATAATTGGTTGATTGTGTGGTGTGATAGATGATGTTTATACACTGATGCTTTCTTGTTATAATAATTCCGATTATATGTATGTTGAATGGATGATAGTTGCTATGAGATTTTATTGCTTATGATTGTATAATGGTTGTTAATTCGAATGAAACTCACCCTTACTTTGATAATTTCAGATTAAGGATGTAGCGGCGTTTTGATTGGGTGAAGATAGCTTATAGGCTAGCCCGTAGTTCGTGTCGAGTCATGCTCTGATTGTAACACTGGGATCGACTAGTCTTAGCGTTACTTGTTATACTTTGTTGCCATTTCGCTATGGATTTATGTATGGAGTATTTATGTGGAGATGTTCCTAATATTGTCGAATTAAGTTCCGTTGTGCTAAACACTTGTTTGTTATTGGTTAAGTCTTAATAAAAGCATGACAATCGACTTTGATGTTTTATTTATGTAATAATTGTAGCATCCTTGATGTGTTACTACTCTGATTATATTATATTTTCCGCGGGGTTTTAGAAGGGTGTTACAACCATAGCACATCTCAATGGTGAAGTCAGCACACTCAACTTCAAATCAAATGTCAAGATCAATCAGAATGTTGAACAATGGTGAAGGATAGAAAAACACTTAGAAAGGGGGGGGTTTGAATAAGTGTGACTTTAAAAACTTGTAAGATAAAAACAAAGAACACAGTTATTTTTATCTTGGTTCGCTGTTAACGAAACTACTACAATCCACCCCCTTAGAGTGATTTACCTCAACTGAGGATTTAATCCACTAATCCAACTGATTACAATGGTTATCCACTTAGAAAACTTCTAAGTCTTCTAGAGTATACAGATCACAACTTGATCACTCTAGGAAATCACCACTTAGATAACTTCTAAGTCTTCTAGAGTCTACTGATCACACTGATCACTCTAGGAACCTTTTACAATCAATGTAAAATAATGTTTACAAGAGTATGAATTGCTTCTTATAAAGCTATAATCACAACAGTGATATTTCTCTTAAGTTCTAAGCCTAACACTCACTAAATATTATAAGAGTTTGTGAGGTTGAAGATGAAGTTCGTGAGCTTTGAATTTGACAGCGTTTTGGTATTATGCGCAAGAGTTCTCTATCTGCTTCTGATCATAACTTCTATATATATATATATATATATATATATATAGGCGTTTGAGAAGATGACCGTTGGGTTGCATTTAATGCTTTGCGTGAATAGTACAGCTTTGCATTTAATGTTTCACACTTTTGTCAACTACCTCGAGCCATGCTTTTCCTGCTTTTACTGACTTTGCCTTTTGTAGCTTCTAACGTTCCTTTTGTCAGTCAGAGATTAGACTTAATAGCCTGTCATCTTGTACTTGCTTCTGAACTCAGATTTGTAGATACAACGTTTGAATATCAGAGTCAATCAGCTTGGTGCAGAGCATCTTCTTGTCTTCTGACCTTGAAGAGCTTGAGCATGATACCGTAAGAACTTCAGTGCTTCTGCTTCTGACTTCATGTTCTTCTGATGCTTAATAGTCCATGTTCTGATTCTGCTTGACCATCTTCTGATGTCTTGCCAGAGCATGTTCTGATGTAGCCATCCTGAACCTTCTGAGTCAGTGCTTCTGAGCGCTGATTTGTGCATACTCTTTATATATTTCCTGAAATGGAAAATGTAAAGGATTAGAGTACCACATTGTCTTATACAAAATTCATATATAATGTTATCATCAAAACAAGAATATTGATCAGAACAAATCTTGTTCTAACAATCTCCCCCTTTTTGATGATGACAAAAACATATATAATTGATATGAATTTGTAACCATAATATCAGATGACAAAAGACAATTACACAGTTATAGCATAAGCATATAATCAGAGTGTGTGAATATGTCTCCCCCTGAGATTAACAATCTCCCCCTGAAATAAATACTAGAAGAATTTATAAATAAAAGACTTCCCTGAGTATTTTTCATTTCAGCCGAGACTTTCACTTTACATAGAACTTCAGATCATTCAGAGCTTCTGCTTCTTGCTTCCATAGGACAGCTTCAGAGCTTTGAATTTCTCCTTTGTAATCAATCGAAACATAGTATGCTTGATTGTATCAGAACGTTCTTGAATGTATCAGAGCATCTTTACATCCTGGAATGTATCAGAGCATACTAAACAAAATGTATCAGAGCATGAATGTATTAGATCATTCTTAAGAAAAAATGTATCAGAGCATTCTAATAAGAATATCAGAACATTCTTCTTGCTTATGATCTTGAAGCTTCACAGCACTAAGCTAGCTTCAATTTTCCAAGAGCATGCTTCTTTATAGAATTTCTTTTCCTCATGTATTTGCTTCTCATGTTGAGCTTTTTCAGAATATCTTCAATCCTGCAAAAAAACCCCAAAGACATAGAACTTGCAAATAATGTTAGGAAATGTTGAGACTTAATCCCATCAACTGATATAATAAACCAATTCAATTATCATGTTTCTCCCCTTTTTTGTCATAACATCAAAAAGCATTAAAAGATTCAGATGAGAAAAGACACACAGAGTTAAGAAGATAACATTTCATTGATTAAATATCATAAGGTACAAAAAATAGATAGAAACAGATGCAATAAAAATAGATGCATAGAAACAAAGAAAACAACTAAGACCAAAGACAGACTACGACGGGCCAAGCCTATTAGCTAAAATGGCCAGAAGGTTCTTAATCTCAGTAGTGTCTTCCTTCTGAGTCTTCATGAATGATCTGAACTCATCATGAGTATCCTCGTGCTTGTCCAGACGGGTAGCTAAATCAACTTGATTCTGTTGAAGAGCCTTCATAGTGTTTATCAAAACAGAGGCAGAAGGTCCAGCAGAAGAAGCATCAAAGCTATTGTCCATCACATGAGAATTCTCAGCATTTGCATCAACCATGAGAACATCATCTTGATTTTCTTCAGCAGGAGTTTTCTCAGCAGGATGATTCTCAGCATCAGCTTCTGACACAAAAGCATCTTCAGAATACACAGGAGCAGGGATCTCAGCATCTGGAGTTTCAAGAGCCAGAAGAATGTCAGCCAGATTCTCTGGAGGTGTTGGAGCAACCGATTCTGATGGTTATTCAACTTCTGGATATACCATACTTGGTGCTTTAACAGGGGGATTCTCCCTAAGCTAGTTGAATATAGACGGAAAGTCGCCAGTCAGAACGTTATATTGAGGCTTCCAAACAACCAAAGCCTGAGGATGCATTTCTTCAAGCTCATCAACCAATTCCTTCTCTTCAAGAGATTTTCAGCTAGTGATGGGAAAGAAGTAACTTTCTTCAAAGTCACTTAGAAATCCAGAAGGACCAGGAGCATCAGCCATACAAGCTTCTTGCAACTTCAGAAGGTCAGAATTGATCTCTCTTCTGAAAGCTTTCCAGAGATTCCCAGAAGCAACATAATCCATGTTGGCATTATGTGCTACCTTCATTGCATCTAAACCTGCCTGTACCTTAAGCTTTAAAAATTCAAAACGCACACCAACAGAAAGTTCATAGGGTTTGGTTTTGAAATGGGTGGTTGAGGAGTCTGGGTTCAGAATGAAGTATGGTTCAGATTCTCTTGAGAACAAAACAAAGGTGAAAGAAGAGGTTAAAGAGGACGAAGAATCTGCAGTGGAGGTGGTTGAATGATCAATTATAGGTGAGATTGCAGAAGGGATGGATGTGGTTGAAAATATATTTTCAGACGGAATTTGAGGAAAAACAACATTTACAGGTTGGGGGTCAAGAGTTGGTAGAGAATGGAGTCTATTTGAAGTGGTGGAAGAGGATGGAATTTCAGAAGGAGTAGGCTTTTTCCGAGAGGGAAGGGCAAAAGTAGATTGAGAGCTAAAAGAATCTGCTTTGAAAGCATCTTCTATGAGCTTCTGAAACTGTTCAGAAGTTCTGGGTACTTTGAGAGAGACTGTTGATACACGTTCAGAATTAGTTGCAGGTACAGAGTCAGCGATTACAATACCTGAAGGTTTCTTCTGCTTCCTTTCTTTCTTAGCATCAGGTCCTTCTACTGTGACCTTTCTCTCCAGCTTCTTATCTTTCTTCTTCTTATCCTTATTCCTTAACTCATCCAGAGATGGAAGAGTTTGTGCTTTAACACATGATTTCAGATAGCGTTTGACAGATTTATCTAATTCCTCTTTGAACATGTGAGAGAAACTCACAACAGGAGTTCTTCTAGTCAGAATATCTGGAAATACTTTTGGAGGAGTGGTCACCTTTTCAATCAAGTGCATCCTTCTTAGAGACTGAGCATTTAGAATACTCCAAATAATGGTGTAAGGATTATTGATTACTCCAGCAGATTCCAACTGTTCAACCATCTTAGTTTGAACCAGAAGATTTGTAATGATCCTCCCAAAAGGAATAACATTCCTCTTATGCTTCACTCTGTTTTCATCTCTGGAATCTTTCACAGCATTCCACAAGTGATTGAAAATGATGAAAGGGATATCCACCTTTTTCTGCGTACCAAGGCAATACATGATGTATTGTTGGTCTCTAATGATGAAATCTGATGAACTCGTTGATTTCCTGTTGTAGAAACAACCTAGAAGAATCTTTGTCCATATCTTGTATATGTTCTTGAGATCCTTAACTTTCTTTGATTTCTTCCCATCTATAAAGATTTCAGCATAGACAGCATCCTAATCGGTTCTTGGAGTTGCTTCAGTCTCACCTTTAGAATTCATCAACCCAAACAACATTCTCAAGGTGGCTTCAGTGATGGGGAAGAATCTACCATGAACGAAGGAGACTAAGAGTTGCATGAATCCAGAATTCCTTCACTTAGTCTGGATAGACTGGTCCACAGAATTCAAAGAACAATGGTGCCCATCCTTGAAACACCAAATTCTCTTTAAGATGAATTTCATGTTCTTCCAGATTATCAACATCCACCATTAACTTACAGATGACTTCCAACTGATCCAAAGGAATCGAATAGGTGATTTTTAGAATAAGTTGTTGCTCTTGTTCTTGTTGATGTTGTTGCTGAGGAGAAGAACTAGCCTTCTGAGAAGAGGAGGAAACCATGGAAGAACTTCTGAGATTTCTGGGTTTTCTTTTAGGGTTTAAGAAAAGAGAGAAAAGGTTGCAGAAATTCATAAACAAGAGAGAATGAATGCGTGAAAAGAGAAAATGAGGTTATGAGAGATGTATAAATAGACACGCATTTGAAACAAAATGCAATTAAATTCTGAGACTGAACAGTTACAAAATGCAGAGAATCAAATGCATTTAATGTTGAGTGACGTTAGGGTAAAACGTGATATTTGAAATGATTTGCACAGTTACCTAGGGTGGCGTCTCATCAACTGCATGCATGCTTGTCGCTTCAGAGTGAACACGTGTTCATCTTCTGGAATAGCTGGTGAGAACTGTTTTGCTTTAAAAGAAATTCTGAATCAACTTAGACATATGAAACGTTAGCAATAACAGAATCAAAATATCTAACTGATCAACATTTTCAGAACTTCTGATAAGAAAATAAATGATCATTTAAAATCTAATCCATATTTCAGAACATCTCATCCTTTCATTCTGGGCATAAATTCGTACTGATATTCTTCAGAATGAACTTAAACCTATCTTCAGCAAGGGGTTTTGTAAAGATATCAGCCCATTGATGGTCTGTATCAACAAAGTTTAAAGATAGAACACCCTTCTGAACATAGTCCTTAATGAAATGATGTTTAATCTCAATATGTTTAGCTTTGGAATGTAAGATTGGATTCTTAGATAAACAAATAGCAGAAGTATTATCACAGAAGATAGGAATGTTACTCTCATATATCTGATAATCTTCTAGCTGACTCCTCATCTAGAGCATCTGTGTACTACATCCAGCAGCAGTAACATATTCTGCTTCTGTTGTAGAGAGGGCAATTGTAGCTTGCTTCTTGTTGTATCAGGAGATTAGATGACTTCCAAGAAATTGACAACTTCCATAAGTACTTTTCCTTTCAACTCTATCTCCAGCGTAATCAGCATCACAAAATCCTACTAAGTTGTATTCTTCAGATCTTCTGTAGACTAAACCAACATTAGTAGTACCTTTCAGATACCTCAGAATTCTCTTAATAGCAATTAAGTGAGATTCTCTAGGATCTGATTGGAATCTTGCACACAGACAAACACTGAATAAAATGTCAGGTCTAGAAGCAGTAAGATATATAAGAGATTCAATCATACCTCTGTAGAGCTTCTGATCTACCTTTTTACTTACCTCATCCTTATCTAGAACACACGTTGGATGCATAGGACTCTTTGCTTCTTTACTTTCTGAAAGATTAAACTTCTTCAGAAGTTCTTTCACATACTTGGTCTGATGAACATAAGTTCCTTCAGAAGTTTGATTGATCTGGATCCCAAGGAAATACTTGAGTTCTCCCATCATGCTCATTTCAAACTCAGCCTGCATAGACTTAGCAAACTCCTTTCCAAGTGTAGCATTAGATGTTCCAAAGATAATATCGTCAACATATATTTGAAAAATTAAAATATCCCTTTTTAAAAGTTTTACAGAAGAGAGTTGTATCCACTTGTCCTCTAGTGAAACCATTGTCCAGAAGGAAAGAACTTAATCTTTCATACCAAGCTCGGGGAGCTTTCTTCAGGCCATATAATGATTTCTTTAAATTGAAAACATATTCTGGAGACTTAGAGTCTTCAAAACCAGGAGGTTGGTGGACATATACTTCCTCATTTATATAACCATTTAAGAAGGAACTCTTAACATCCATCTGATACAGAGTGATGTTATGTTGAGTGGCAAAAGAAATTAATAAGCGAATAGATTCTAACTTGGCCACTGGTGCAAAGGTTTCAATATAATCAATACCTTCTTGCTGGCTGTAGCCCTGAGCAACCAGTCTGGCTTTGTTTCTTACAACTTCTCCTTTTTCGCTTAGCTTGTTTCTGAAGACCCACTTAGTTCCAATGATGTTAAATCCTTTTGGTTTTGGAACCAGATCCCAAACATCATTCCTTGTAAACTGATTTAGTTCTTCTTGCATGGAAATTATCCAGTCAGCATCCTCCAGAGCTTGATCAACAGAAGTTGGCTCAATTAGAGATACTAGACCAAATTGACATTCTGCATTGTTCTTAAGGAATGCTCTTGTTCTGATAGGATCATCTTTCTTCCCAATTATCACATCTTTTGAGTGAGCAGAGTTGAGTCTAGAAGATCTTCTAATAGTTGGCTCTTCCGAAATTCTGAGATACTCTAATGAAGCAGCAACTTGATCTTCTGAAACTTTGCTTCTGGGTTCTTCTGAGTCTGAATTAGAGATTTCTATATATTCAAAATTCTCAAACTGCTTTGGCTTTTCAAGACCAAGATTATCATCAAATCTGATATTGATTGATTCTTCAACAACCAATGTTTCAGTATTGTATACTCTGTAGCCTTTAGAGCGTTCAGAATATCCAAGAAGGAAACACTTCTGTGCCTTAGAATCAAACTTATGCAGATGATCTTTAGTGTTCAGAATATAACATATACATCCAAACGGATGGAAATAAGAAATGTTGGGCTTTCTGTTCTTCCACAATTCATAAGGAGTCTTATTAAGAATAGGTCTTATGAAGATTCTATTCTGAATATAACATGCAGCGTTGATTGCTTCTACCCAGAAATGCTTAGCCATATTGGTTTCATTGATCATGGTTCTGGCCATTTCTTGTAGAGTCCTATTCTTTCGTTCTACAACTCCATTTTACTGTGGAGTTCTAGGACAAGAGAAATCATGGGCAATACCATTTTCTTTGAAATAAATTTCAAACAATCTGTTCTCAAATTCACCACCATGACCACTTCTGACCTTTATGATTTTACACTCTTTCTCATATTGGATCTGAGTGCAGAAGTCAAAGATCACTGTATGAGACACATCCTTGTGTTTCAAGAACTTTACCCATGTCCATCTGCTAGTTCAAGTGGCCTAGAGGAAGAGACAACATTCTTAGACTTGAATGCAGGTTTGGAAAACTTCCCTTTCTGACATGCTTCACAAAGAGCATCTGATTTGTATTTCAGATTAGGGAGTCCTCTAACCAGATTAAGTTTGTTAATCTGAGAAATCTTTCTCAAACTAGCATGACCTAATCTTCTGTGCCAGACCCATTGCTCTTCACTAACAGACATAAGGCAAGTAACCTTCTGATTCTTAAGATCTTGAAGATCAATCTTGTAAATGTTGTTCTTTCTCTTTCCTGTAAATAGGATTGAGCCATCCTTCTGACTAATAGCTTTACAAGACTTTTGATTGAAGATTATGTCATAACCATTGTCACTTAATTGACTTATGGACAATAAGTTATGAGCTAATCCATCTACTAGCAGAACATTAGTTATAGAGGGAGAGTTACCAATGCTTATGGTTCCAAAGCCAATGATCTTGCCCTTCTGGTTCCCTCCAAACTTAACTTCTCCAGCAGATTTAAGCACCAGGTCTTGGAACATAGACCTTTTTCCCGTCATGTGCCGCGAGCACCCAGAGTCCAGGTACCATGACATGTTTTCCTTTGTCTTCTTGGCTGCCAAGGATATCTGCAACAGGAATTATCTTTTCCTTAGGTACCCACATTTTCTTGGGTCCTTTTGGGTTAGTTCTCCTCAAGTTCTGATTGAACTTGGATTTAGCATGATAATTAGCAGGAGGAACAACATGATATTCCCTATTTTGAGTAGCATGATATTTTCTAGTGTGTGCCACATGCTTCTTAGTGTGTGTAATATGGAAACTCTTAGCATGTGATGTGAGCCTAATATCATGGGAGTGGCCATACTTGAATTGATCATATAAAGGTTTGTATGTGATTTTCATCTCATCAACACATTCAAGTTTGTATGGGGTTTCACCCTCATAGCCTATGCCAACTCTCTTGTTTCCACAAACTGCATATATCATAGAGGCTATCTAACTTCTTCCTATACCTCTAGATAAAAACTTCCTGAAACTCAAGTCATATTCCTTAAGAATATTGTTCATGCTTGGAATAGACTTTTCTGAAAGAGAAGATGATTCAACATCTTTAGATAGTTTTAAAACTTTTTCATTAAGTTCAGAATTTTCTAATTTAAGCTTCTTAGTTTCAGATGCAAAGAGCTTTTTCAGCTTCTTTTATTTGATACTAAGTTGAGCCTTGATTTCCAGAAGTTTAGTTAGACTATAAACTAACTCTTCTCTAGAAAGTTCAGAAAATACCTCTTCAGAATCTGAGTCTGATGTAGATTCTGATTCATCATCAATAGTGGCCATCAGCGCAATGTTTGCCTGCTCATCTTCAGAGTCTGACTATTGATCAGAAGAATCTGAGTCATCCGAAGTAGCCATCAAGCCTTTCTTCTTTTCAAACTTCTTCTTGGGCTTTTCCCTCTGAAGCTTTGGACACTCATTCTTGTAATGACCAGGTTCCTTGCATTCAAAGCACGTCACCTTCTTTTTGTCAGATCTTCTGTGTCCAGAACATTCTCCTCTTTCAGACCTTTTTGAACTTCTGAAGTTCTTGAACTTTCTTTGCTTACTCTTCCAGAGTTGATTTACTCTTCTGGAGATCATGGAAAGTTCATCTTCTTCTGATTCTGACTCTTCAGAATCTTCTTCTTCAGCTTGAAAAGTGTTAGTGCATTTTTTAATATTAGATTTTAATGCAATAGACTTACCTTTCATCTGAGGTTCATTTGCATCCAGCTCTATTTCATGACTTCTTAAGGCACTGATCAGCTCTTCTAGAGAAACTTCATTCAGATTCTTAGCAATCTTGAATGCAGTCACCATTGGTCCCCATCTTTTAGGCAAGCTTCTAATGATCTTCTTGACATGATCAGCCTTTGTATATCCCTTGTCAAGCACTCTTAACCCAGCAGTCAGAGTCTGGAATCTTGAGAACATTGCTTCAATGTTTTCATCTTCCTCAATCTTGAAAGCTTCATACTTCTGGATTAAGGCAAGAGATTTTGTCTCCTTGACATGGGCATTTCCTTCACGAGTCATCTTCAAGGATTCAAATATGTCATAGGCAGTTTCTCTATTAGTTATTTTCTCATATTCAGCATGAGAAATAACATTCAGCAGAATAGTCCTTGACTTGTGATGATTTTTGAATTGTTTCTTTTGAGCATCACTCATTTCTTGTCTTGACATCTTTACTCCACGAGCATTTACAGGATGTCTGTAACCATCCAAGAATAGATCCCATAAGTCACCATCTTGACAAAGAAAGTAACTTTCGAGTCTATCTCTCCAATATTCAAAATTTTCACCATCAAAGACTAGTGGTCTATTATAGCCATTGAAGCTACTTCTTCCATTACCATTGTTATTCTGTTCATGTGTAGGAGTAGATGTAGCTGTTTCAACCATATTGACTTTGTGTTTTTCTCCATGAATCTTTTATCTAACACGGTTAAGTGCTTGCACCTAGAACCGGTGCTCTGATGCCAATTGAAGGATAGAAAAACACTCAGAAAGGGGGGGGGGGGGTTTGAATAAGTGTGACTTTAAAAACTTGTAAGATAAAAATAAAGAACACAATTATTTTTATCCTTTTCGTTGCTAACGAAACTACTTCAGTCCACCCCCTTAGAGTGATTTACCTCAACTGAGGATTTAATCCACTAATCCAACTGATTACAATGGTTATCCATTTAGAAAACTTCTAAGTCTTCTAGAGTATACAGATCACAACTTGATCACTCTAGGAAATCACCACTTAGATAACTTCTAAGTCTTCTAGAGTCTACTGATCACACTGATCACTCTAGGAACCTTTTACAATCAATGTAAAATAATGTTTACAAGAGTATGAATTGCTTCTTATAAAGCTATAATCACAACAGTGATATTTCTATTAAGTTCTAAGCTTAACACTCACTAAATATTACAAGAGTTTGTGAGGTTGAAGATGAAGTTCGTGAGCTTTGAATTTGACAGCGTTTTGGTATTATGCGCAAGAGTTCTCTATCTACTTCTAATCAGAACTTCTATATATATAGGCGTTTGAGAAGATGGCCGTTGGGTTGCATTTAATGCTTTGCGTGAATAGTACAACTTTACATTTAATGTTTCACACTTTTGTCAACTACCTCGAGCCATGCTTTTCCTGTGTCATACCCCAAAATTTGCCCACCATATTTTCAAACTCAAGCTCATTGGAATGCCAGAAGCTCGAGACTCAACTGACTGTACACTCTCCTAAACGACAACCCTCCAATTAGGGTGTTGATTTTCTCAAAGTAAAATCAACTTCTGATACCTCAAACGTCTCCATGACCTAAAGATGACCTCTAAAAAATCATCCATATATTTTTGTCACTTTATTTACATTTATTTGAATTTTTATTCAATTAAAAATGAAATAAATTAAGTAAAAATACTAAAATAATTGGATTAATTCATATGGCTTGATTTTCAATCATTCAAGGGCCCAAATACTCATATAATAGAGTCCAAATTCGTGCTATAGGGATTGTGAAACTAGATGGCCAAATTAAGAAAGAAACATGATGTTTTCTTCAAAACTCTAAGGGACCTCTTAACCATAATATCCAAGCCCACAAAATTAACCTAGGGCTTCTAATATATATACATATTAACCCTAATGATAGGGGGAGGAGGACGAAAAAATTGAGAGAGGTTAGGGTTTCAAAACTTCAAAAAATTCAAGAAGAGGTGAAACCTTGCATCTTTTGTTCCCAACGTCCTCATGCCCTATTAATCATTCAATCATCTTCATAAGGTAAGTTTGAGTAGGTAAACGTGATCATTTGACTTTTGTAACGTATGAATGTGCATGCCATGATCATCATATTTTTTTTTTTTTTTTTAACTCTTGAATCTCTATTTCACTGTGAGTCGCGTTTTAACGTGGAACGGCCATGGATTCGTGATTAAAATGTTACTGGGAAGCTACAGGAGCCTTTAGAACAAAGCTTGGGTGTTTAACACATGATGCACCATTGTTAGGGCAATGGACCTTTCTCCCTTCGTGTTCGTACTTTAAGTGGTTTTTAGACCAAACAAAGGTCGGATTCATGTTCAGGAGACAATTTTAATGAGTTCTGGGCTGGTAGTTTCCTTTTATTTGTTGTTATTTTGCAGTATGAAAATTGCAGGTGTTTGCTACGCACAATTCCTAGCCAAATCGTAGCAGGTCCCCTGGTAGAATCGTAGCAAAAATAGTGTGTCAAAGGTTGAAGAAGATGAATGATGATGCTGGCCCTTGGGAACACGCGCGACACAAAGATTGGCCAGTCAAAAATTCAACAGACTCTCTCCTCTCTCGTCATGCGTGTCCAATGGCAATTGGAGGGTCAAAGTCTGCAGACTCTCTCTCCAGCTCTCATTCGCTCTCTCATTGTGCAGTGGGCCCCGATCCAGTGCATCATCTCACGCGTGGCTATGGAGTACGCTCAGATCATGGCCAATGGATCGTTGCTAAAGCCAAATCTGACGGACCAGACGATGCCTCCCCACCATGGATCCTCACCAACCAACCACACCAGATCCCAGCGCCAGGTTTTGTCTTTTCTTTTCACTTTTTGCTGATTGTTTTTACTTTTTTTGTGTGTTATTTTGTTTTATTTTTTTTTCTCTTCACATAGTTTGTGTATTAAGAACAAATTAGTTTTTAGGTTTTGATTTAATAAAATTGATTTAGTTAATTATTTTAGTAACTAAATTTTAATCCCAAATAATTAAATAATTTAATTAATTAAATATGGATAATTAATTAGGATAATTTTAATTAGGATTAGTCTAATTTTTTTTAGTTAAATAATTAGAATTATTTTCTCTAATTTTAATTTATTTTTTCTTGGTTTATAAATTATGTTTAGCCTTTAAATTTCACAAACCATAGATAACTGAAGGAAACCTTTATGTAAACTGCATGCTAATATCAACAATGTAAGGGTTGTCTATTAACTATAAATTTCTTTTTTTACCCTTAAGTTTTGATCTTTGGGTTTGTCCAGGTTTTTAGCCATAAAGTTTTAACCATGTTTTTTTATATATTCTATTCATTATATTCTATTTTTGCCTTTTTATTTTCGCGCCCAATTCTTTCCCTTTCTCTTCTTCATTTTTCAGGATTACCAAGATCCTCCGACCACGCTCCCTCAGAGCTAAGTTTACAAACCCTTGTTTTATTTTATATAAATATTATTTTAATTTTTATTTTTCCTTTTGCCCAAAATAGGGTTTGGTCCGAATAGTTAATGCACTAAATACTTTCCATATTTCTTCTTCACTTTTCAGGGTTACCTAAAGATCTTCCGACTGCGCGCCAGGGCAATCAAAAAGCTAAGGTTCGAGGAAGATCAAGGCTGAAGATGTCAAATTAATTTTATATTTTATTTTTCCCCATCCCCGCAGGTGTTTATTGTAATAGCGTAGGATCTTTATTCTGCCTTTATTTTTCTGCTGTGGTTAGTAATCTTAGGGAGTGCAAGCCTTGAATTAACGTAGATCACTAATTACAAGATTAAATATCTGAATTGAACCACCTGATTGTGCCACACACACACCTTTAGGGTGATCCCTCTGGTTGCCTTGTTGTCTTATTACTGTTGCCTTGTTGCCTTATTGATAAATGCCTTAAAATAGTCAAGTCCCTTGATTCCGAGGATACCTAAAGCAAATGTTGCCTTCAAAGTTATTGAAACTCCCTCGATGTTGCCTTCCTTCAAAGTTATTGAAACTCCCTCGATGTTGCCTTATAAAAATAATTGTCCCAATTGCTAAGGTATCCTCGCCTGTTGCCTAAAAGATAAAATGACTATTATATCCTTCCCTTAGACTACCTGCCCTCTTTATGGCAAGGGAAAGTCTTATGGCGAACGATTACTCGATGACCCTTAACATCCAATTGAAAGACTTCCTGCCCCTTCATGGTATGGATAGATCCTTTCGCACTGAAAAGCTAAAAGAACGTCTTAAAACTTAGGTTAGTTGCTATTAATTGCTTGCTTTTTTTTCAAATTCAAATTCAAAATCTTTTTCCCACTTCTTTTTTCAAAGAATATTTTCAAAAAGACTACGCTTATTTACAAGCTAAAGTTCTTATTCGAATTTCTATTTACACCCCGCTTTTTCAAACAATTCAAACAAAGTGAGCTAAGCAATTAAGAGCCCATGGATAACCATGGATGCAAAGGGTGCTTTTTAAACCTTCCCTTTGTATAACTTACCCCCCGAACTCAAAATCTTTTTAAAAAGGTCTTTTCCTGTTCTTTTAGCCTTTCTGAATTATACTTGGATAAAATAAAAGTCGGTGGCGACTCTTGCTATCCGCACATTTTCGATAAAGTCAGTTCACCGTATTACAGAACTGGCGACTCTGCTGGGGATAAATTTCGATAAAAGAGGGGTTACCTTAAAAGTTTAGGATTCACTTTAAATGTTTTCTATTGTTTGCTTTGCTTGCTTTACTTTTGCATGGTTGTTTTGGGTATTCTGCTTTGTGAAAGATCCTAACCCGGATCTGAGTACCTTAGGTAAATGACATGAGATCAATGAGACTGCACAGCGTATACTGATGTGGTTGAACTGATGGTCATCGTTAGTGTGACACATTGGTTTGTCCTGGTGTTCCTTGGGATCCGACCTGAGGAAATGCTTGGCTGCCGCGTGGTGTCGTTAAGCACTAATCTGCCCTTAGAACCTTAGTCGAACTTGACTTTGGCCTATTAGGAAGTAGCGAGATGGCTGGCTTTGGTTCCGACTGAAGTCGGTTGATACTCGAAGCTACACTCATATGGACTGGACTTTCGGGACCTTCTCGGTTGGTGATTCGATTACCGAACTGAGATAAGCGCCTTCGAGAAAGGTCAATGATATGAGCTCCCTAGAACCCGATCTTTATATAGGACAGGCTGAACCAACTAAACTTCAGTGGGGAGGGTACTTACCTACGAACTTCAAGCAAGCCTCTAAAACCTAAGGGCACTTGTGTGACTTGTTTGTGTTTGCTACTAACCTCTGTTTCCTTGCAGGTTTTTGTTAAAGTACTTGTTTGCCCTCACTATTCTATGTCGTGCCTAATGAGCTGCATTCACATAACATACTAACTGTTGTTTCCTTGTAGGTTTTGTTGAAGGACGTGTTTACCCTTACTATATCACACTATGTCTAATGCATTGCATCTGCATGACATCATAACATCATAACTAACCCTTTCAAGGATCCTAGGGATTTAGGGCGCACAATTTCAGGTACTCTTATCAAGGACTAAATTCCTATCAAGGGGCAAGAGGATTAATTTTCCTCTAGCCACATACCTTCCGATTCAAAGGCGTAGCACCTAACAAGGGGCAA
Organism: Vicia villosa; assembly: GCF_029867415.1. Taxonomy (NCBI): domain Eukaryota; kingdom Viridiplantae; phylum Streptophyta; class Magnoliopsida; order Fabales; family Fabaceae; genus Vicia; species Vicia villosa. The sequence goes on along the minus strand of NC_081182.1, from coordinate 156,373,689 downwards.
GAGGATTTACTTTCCTCTAGCCATGTACCTTCAAATTCAGAAGTTCCCGAATCAGAGGCGATGACCCACTCGATATGGTGAGCTCGATTCTCAAAGAAGGACGTTCCAAAACAAAGTCCAGGATTCTTCAGACAAAGACGCAACCAAATCATTTTCTAAATGTTGCTAACTAAATTTCCTATAGATCCTTGAAAACATTTCATTTGCATTCATGACATTGCATATTTCTAACTTTGTTTTCAGGTTCCGCCATAACAATCATTCCTCTCAGATATAATCGAGCTGGAGATTCATCCTGACAAGCCTTTTTACATTCCAAAACTTCGTCAAATAACTCATTGACTCTAACAAGCAAGCATTCCCTATCAGATATGGTCTAATGTATGACCCGTTCCGGTATCTTCAGTCAGATATGGTCTAGTGTATGACTCGTTCTGGCATTATTCATCAGATATGGTTTAATGTATGACTCGTTCTGGTATTCCCCTTTAGATATGGTTTAATGAATAACTCGTTCTGATATCCTTCCTCAGATATGGTCCAATGTATGACTCGTTCTGACATTTCAACAGATATGGTCTAATGTACGACTCGTTCTGCTATTCCTCTTCAGATATGGTCTAATGTATGGTTCGTTCTGATATTCCTCCTCAGATAGGGTCCAAATGTATGACCCGTTCCTCTCATCACAAACAATGTTGTGCACAATCTGAAAGGTCGCAATGGACACATCCAAACTGTGGGGACAATTATGATCTCTACACCAGTTCCACAATAAAGACGCAAGTCAGATGTAATTAAGCGTCAATTCACAAAGATCAATATGTCATTGGCTCAAGCATTACAACACCTACTAAAGTCGGAGTTGATCACTTTAAAGGATCCCCCTAAGAATCCTAGTACTTCTGCTCGTAGCTATAATCCTAATGTGAGGTGTGCATATCACTCTGATAGTCCTGGTCATGATACAAATAGCTGCTGGTCATTGAAAAACAAGATTCAAGACATGATCGATGATGGAGAAATTGAATTCAACCATCCGAGAACTCCTGTGGTGATCACCGCTCCTATGCCTAGTCACGACAAGACTGATTAATGTCTAAATGGATGAACTTTTAAATCATTAGATTTACTTTCATGCGCAAATTTTATTTTGTTTGTTTAAACATTTGAATTATGATAGACATTATCTGTCTTAATAATCATCATCAGTGCATTGCATATGTTTGTCTTGAGTAAATTATTTCGCTATCACTCATTTTAAATTGCGTATTTACTTTGCATATGTCTTGTGTTTATTCAACTCATGCTAAGCTGTAAGCCTTTTGAGGGAGGATGACGAAAACGATACCGCAACCTCATACAGTATGCTTTTGAATGGACTATGCTGACGATGTACAGGCATTGTTTCAATTCCTAAACAGTGGAGATATAAGGATGTTAATCCCTCGTCAACCCCTTTTGAGCCTAAGGAGTAGAAGTTTCTTTCTTGTACTAATTAAAACCCTTGCTCATAACCTGGGGCAGGGTAGTTCTCAGTTAATTTGGCTGTGCATTCTATTTTAAGAGAATCATTCAATACACCTTTCAACAAAGGCTTCAATCACAAGCGTTCATCCGCACACATCAAAGAAGTGTTGGAGATATCAATCGACAATGACGGTTCATCAATCATCAAACAAGGCAGTCAATATCTTTCAAAAAAAGAAAAAATGGAAAAAACATATATACAAAGAAAAGCCTGCTAAGTCAAAGATCAAAAAGATGACTTAGGCAAAAATCAAGGCATCCCGCTGACTGTAATCTCAAACATAGACAGTTCAGGCAAAAGTTAGGGATATCAAAATAAAAAAAAAATGAAAAAAGAAGTCAATAAATTCTTGAACAACTCAAAGTTGCGACTACCACAAGGAAGAAGTGACTGCCATCTCAAAAGTTCTCTCTGCTTATGAACCATCATCATTATCAAAGGTGCAAATCCAAAAGTCTCTTGGAACCTGAATGCATAAGTTGAATTAACTGAGCTTAGGACTGAAGAACATCACGAAGAAGGGGATGGGTATAAATAAACTTTGAGCCATTATCCTTTGTTTCTTAAACCGTGAACCAAGCCACGTTACAACCCTTAAAAATCCTAACTGAAGCATGGTTAGTTCGAAAGCATACTGTCACCAAAAAGGTATCCTGACTCCTTAAGGTTTACCACAAATGTTGAGTTGATATTTCGTTTTTACGAATATCACGTTTTTACAAACGTCACGCTGTTACAAATGTCATGTTTTTACAAATATCACACTTTTACACCTCCTGTGTAATGTTTTTCAAAAAACTCAAGACAGACATATGCACTGCATCTCATGAATTCATTATTAAACATATTCTGCTACATAATTTCAAATGTTAGCATCAGAAAGAACTTGCACAGGTTATAACTAATGACTAACAGTTATCCCGACAGACAAGATCACTCTAGAAGCAATGTCTCCTGCGTATACAAGGGGCATGACACGTTTTGCTCAATCAATCTGGGGCAATCCAGTCAAGATTCAAAGAATCTCTCAAATGCCAAACAGTCAAAGGCCTACATCTCAAATGGGTTTCAAATATTTCCCGATCAATCTGGGGCAATCAAGTCAAGATTCCGAGAATCTTTCAAGGATGCCAAAAGCAACCAGGGCCATGCATCCAAATAGATCTGAAACTACTTCCCAACCAACATGGGATAATGTCTTTGGCCTATGATTACTAGGGGCATGTCGCCCGTAGTGCACATCTCATAAAGTCCTCGCGAGGCGAATCTCTCCAAAGTCCCTACTAACTGGGGCAAATCTATGCAAGTCCAGTTTGACATCTTGATCAACATTCAGTGGCATCACTGGCATGTCTTAATTAAAGTCCAGGAATGATAGGTACTATAATATTGGGGGCAACATTCAAGACATCCACGTCTTCCCACAGAGCCGGGTTCACAAGATCATATCCCCACAGAGTAATCACTAAGAAGATACCTTCAAATGCTCTCGTCCCGACAAAGACATGGCTCCCCAACATGGTTTTCCTTTATCCCCAATCAGGGAATATCAAGTCACTGATCATCCCCAAGCAGAAATTATAAATCCCCAGCTGAGCATCTTCAAGACGGAATCAAACATCAAAAACACAAAGACCTGGAGATTTATTTTCTCGACGAAGATAAATCATATTCGCATACCACATGACACAAACATACATCGCATATATCACTGCATAACAAACCCATAACATACGAAGTTTCTCATTTATTTTGAGATACTCATTACATAAACGCATGCATCATGACATAAGAAAACTAACCTCTACTTTTCAGGATACTACTATCTCTATTTGCAAGAGTTAAGTCGACACCTTTGACGGTTCCTTAACAATCTATTTCCAAGTATTAAGTCGACACCTTTGACGGTTCCTTAATATATCAAGAGTTAAGTCGACACCTTTGACGGTTCCTTAACAATCTATTTCCAAGTATTAAGTCGACACCTTTGACGGTTCCTTAATATCTCCAGAGTTAAGTCGACACCTTTGACGGTTCCTTAACGACATACTTCAAGATATAAGTCGACACCTTTGACGGTTCCTTATACAATCTATCTACATATCTGAGTCGATACCTTTGACGGTGCCTCAATGATATGCTTCAAAGTTAAGTCGACACCTTTGACGGTTCCTTAACAACCCACATCAAGAGTTAAGTCGATACCTTTGACGGTTCCTTAACAACCCACATCAAGAGTTAAGTCGACACCTTTGACGGTTCCTTAACGACGTATTTCAAATTTAAGTCGATACCTTTGACGGTTCCTTAAATAACCCAATACAGACTTGAGTCGACACCTTTGACGGTTCCTCAACATTCAAAAAAAAAAAAAAGAAGAAGACAGCAAAAAGCAGAAATCTCGCAACAATCCATACTCCAACAACTACCAGATGGCATCTACAAGCCCATCTCCGACAAAAGTCCCTACTTCAAAAAGGGCAAATTTCTTGGTATTCTTGTGTTCAATCATCTTCCACCTTCAGATACCGACTGGCACACAAACCACTCTACATCTTCAGGTTCAAGATAATTGAACAGGGGCAGCTGTCATACCCCAAAATTTGCCCACCATATTTTCAAACTCAAGCTCATTGGAATGCCAGAAGCTCGAGACTCAACTGACTGTACACTCTCCTAAACGACAACCCTCCAATTAGGGTGTTGATTTTCTCAAAGTAAAATCAACTTCTGATACCTCAAACGTCTCCATGACCTAAAGATGACCTCTAAAAAATCATCCATATATTTTTGTCACTTTATTTACATTTATTTGAATTTTTATTCAATTAAAAATGAAATAAATTAAGTAAAAATACTAAAATAATTGGATTAATTCATATGGCTTGATTTTCAATCATTCAAGGGCCCAAATACTCATATAATAGAGTCCAAATTCGTGCTATAGGGATTGTGAAACTAGATGGCCAAATTAAGAAAGAAACATGATGTTTTCTTCAAAACTCTAAGGGACCTCTTAACCATAATATCCAAGCCCACAAAATTAACCTAGGGCTTCTAATATATATACATATTAACCCTAATGATAGGGGGAGGAGGACGAAAAAATTGAGAGAGGTTAGGGTTTCAAAACTTCAAAAAATTCAAGAAGAGGTGAAACCTTGCATCTTTTGTTCCCAACGTCCTCATGCCCTATTAATCATTCAATCATCTTCATAAGGTAAGTTTGAGTAGGTAAACGTGATCATTTGACTTTTGTAACGTATGAATGTGCATGCCATGATCATCATATTTTTTTTTTTTTTTTAACTCTTGAATCTCTATTTCACTGTGAGTCGCGTTTTAACGTGGAACGGCCATGGATTCGTGATTAAAATGTTACTGGGAAGCTACAGGAGCCTTTAGAACAAAGCTTGGGTGTTTAACACATGATGCACCATTGTTAGGGCAATGGACCTTTCTCCCTTCGTGTTCGTACTTTAAGTGGTTTTTAGACCAAACAAAGGTCGGATTCATGTTCAGGAGACAATTTTAATGAGTTCTGGGCTGGTAGTTTCCTTTTATTTGTTGTTATTTTGCAGTATGAAAATTGCAGGTGTTTGCTACGCACAATTCCTAGCCAAATCGTAGCAGGTCCCCTGGTAGAATCGTAGCAAAAATAGTGTGTCAAAGGTTGAAGAAGATGAATGATGATGCTGGCCCTTGGGAACACGCGCGACACAAAGATTGGCCAGTCAAAAATTCAACAGACTCTCTCCTCTCTCGTCATGCGTGTCCAATGGCAATTGGAGGGTCAAAGTCTGCAGACTCTCTCTCCAGCTCTCATTCGCTCTCTCATTGTGCAGTGGGCCCCGATCCAGTGCATCATCTCACGCGTGGCTATGGAGTACGCTCAGATCATGGCCAATGGATCGTTGCTAAAGCCAAATCTGACGGACCAGACGATGCCTCCCCACCATGGATCCTCACCAACCAACCACACCAGATCCCAGCGCCAGGTTTTGTCTTTTCTTTTCACTTTTTGCTGATTGTTTTTACTTTTTTTGTGTGTTATTTTGTTTTATTTTTTTTTCTCTTCACATAGTTTGTGTATTAAGAACAAATTAGTTTTTAGGTTTTGATTTAATAAAATTGATTTAGTTAATTATTTTAGTAACTAAATTTTAATCCCAAATAATTAAATAATTTAATTAATTAAATATGGATAATTAATTAGGATAATTTTAATTAGGATTAGTCTAATTTTTTTTAGTTAAATAATTAGAATTATTTTCTCTAATTTTAATTTATTTTTTCTTGGTTTATAAATTATGTTTAGCCTTTAAATTTCACAAACCATAGATAACTGAAGGAAACCTTTATGTAAACTGCATGCTAATATCAACAATGTAAGGGTTGTCTATTAACTATAAATTTCTTTTTTTACCCTTAAGTTTTGATCTTTGGGTTTGTCCAGGTTTTTAGCCATAAAGTTTTAACCATGTTTTTTTATATATTCTATTCATTATATTCTATTTTTGCCTTTTTATTTTCGCGCCCAATTCTTTCCCTTTCTCTTCTTCATTTTTCAGGATTACCAAGATCCTCCGACCACGCTCCCTCAGAGCTAAGTTTACAAACCCTTGTTTTATTTTATATAAATATTATTTTAATTTTTATTTTTCCTTTTGCCCAAAATAGGGTTTGGTCCGAATAGTTAATGCACTAAATACTTTCCATATTTCTTCTTCACTTTTCAGGGTTACCTAAAGATCTTCCGACTGCGCGCCAGGGCAATCAAAAAGCTAAGGTTCGAGGAAGATCAAGGCTGAAGATGTCAAATTAATTTTATATTTTATTTTTCCCCATCCCCGCAGGTGTTTATTGTAATAGCGTAGGATCTTTATTCTGCCTTTATTTTTCTGCTGTGGTTAGTAATCTTAGGGAGTGCAAGCCTTGAATTAACGTAGATCACTAATTACAAGATTAAATATCTGAATTGAACCACCTGATTGTGCCACACACACACCTTTAGGGTGATCCCTCTGGTTGCCTTGTTGTCTTATTACTGTTGCCTTGTTGCCTTATTGATAAATGCCTTAAAATAGTCAAGTCCCTTGATTCCGAGGATACCTAAAGCAAATGTTGCCTTCAAAGTTATTGAAACTCCCTCGATGTTGCCTTCCTTCAAAGTTATTGAAACTCCCTCGATGTTGCCTTATAAAAATAATTGTCCCAATTGCTAAGGTATCCTCGCCTGTTGCCTAAAAGATAAAATGACTATTATATCCTTCCCTTAGACTACCTGCCCTCTTTATGGCAAGGGAAAGTCTTATGGCGAACGATTACTCGATGACCCTTAACATCCAATTGAAAGACTTCCTGCCCCTTCATGGTATGGATAGATCCTTTCGCACTGAAAAGCTAAAAGAACGTCTTAAAACTTAGGTTAGTTGCTATTAATTGCTTGCTTTTTTTTCAAATTCAAATTCAAAATCTTTTTCCCACTTCTTTTTTCAAAGAATATTTTCAAAAAGACTACGCTTATTTACAAGCTAAAGTTCTTATTCGAATTTCTATTTACACCCCGCTTTTTCAAACAATTCAAACAAAGTGAGCTAAGCAATTAAGAGCCCATGGATAACCATGGATGCAAAGGGTGCTTTTTAAACCTTCCCTTTGTATAACTTACCCCCCGAACTCAAAATCTTTTTAAAAAGGTCTTTTCCTGTTCTTTTAGCCTTTCTGAATTATATTTGGATAAAATAAAAGTCGGTGGCGACTCTTACTATCCGCACATTTTCGATAAAGTCAGTTCACCGTATTACATCCTGCTTTTATTGACTTTGCCTTTTGTAGCTTCTAACGTTCCTTTTGTCAGTCAGAGATTAGACTTAATAGCCTGTCATCTTGTACTTGCTTCTGAACTCAGATTTATAGATACAACGTTTGAATATTAGAGTCAATCAGCTTGGTGCAGAGCATCTTCTTGTCTTCTGACCTTGAATAGCTTGAGCGTGATACCGTAGGAACTTCAGTGCTTTTGCTTCTGACTTCATGTTCTTCTGATGCTTCATAGTCCATGTTCTGATTCTGCTTGACCATCTTTTGATGTCTTTCTATAGCATGTTCTGATGTAGCCATCCTGAACCTTCTGAGTAAGTGCTTCTGAGTGCTGATTTGTGCATACTCTTTATATATTTCCTGAAATGGAAAATGAAAAGGATTAGAGTACCACATTGTCTTATACAAAATTCATATATAATGTTATCATCAAAACAAGAATATTAATCAGAACAAATCTTGTTCTAACAAATGGGACTGGCTCCCTTGAAAAGATTCAGGAACTAGGACAGGAAGTAGGGAATATGTTTGGATTAGGATTTATGAATAAACCTGAACCAAATCTAGGATGCAAAAGGTCAAAACCTGAAGCTCACCGTGTCAACCAGATGTCAGCATCGATGTCACGACATCAGGAAAAGAGAAACTGGAACCAAACATAAAAGAAGTTTCCAAGATGGAGATGCCACTACTACGGAAGGTTTGGCCACCTAAAACCGTTCTGCTACAAACTTTTGGTTACCCCTATCAAACAGCTCAGGACAATCTCAAGCAGCAAAACCCTATCAAGAAACAACAATGGGTTGCCAAAGTATCCCTACGCTCGAAGGGACTTGACTATTTGATCGACAAGGCAATCGAGAGGGGGTACCCTAAAGGTGAGTGTGTGTAGAAGAGTGTGTTAGATTCGAGTATTTATTTATCTTGAGTTAAGGTTAGCTAGCGATTGATTTTATCTTGCCATGCAATCCTAAACCACACATCTAAATTGATTTATTTGCAGGAAATTAAAATGCGGAAATTAAATCCTACGCTATTACAAAAATACCCATGCGACCTATACATCGATTTCTAGAATTTAAAAGTAAATGAATAATTAAATAAAGGGCAGAATTTAAACAAACATGCGCCATTCAGTGGAATTAGAGATGAGAAGAAGAATCGAGAGAATTTTGATCTTGAAAAACAACTGAGAAAGCCTAAGTCTATATTATTTAATTATTAGGAATTAAATTAAAATTAAAATTAAATATAATTTGATTTAATCAATTAAAATAGAAAAAAACTTAATTATTTAATTAATCCTAATTTAAATTACCCTAAACTAAATTGAAAAATATTTTTGGTTTTTTTCTTTTATGGTTGTTTTAAAAAAAAAACAATTAAAACACACAAAAAAAATTAGAAATAAAAAAAAAACATGGGTCAGGGGGTGCAGAAATATCAAAGGGGTGAGAACCAGAAATCAAGCCCAATTGGAAACTGAGCCCAGAGCGTGGGATTTTGTGTTAAAGAGCTTTGAGATTCCATGGTGTGACCTGCACGTGATCCTTCAGATTAGTCTTTGGGGGGAAATCCAATGGTTAGCGTGTGAGGGTCTACTGTAGGTATTCATTTAATGGCTGCGTTGGATCTGTAATCAAAAGAGAAAATATGAAGGGAAAAAAACGAAACAAAAAGGCATCCCTTCCCCAGGTATCGAACCCAGGTTTTGGACCTCCCCCAACAAACACTTCGCCAGTTGTGCCATATGCTTCATTCATTCAGGATATCGCTGGGAATAAACAAAAAGGATTAAACGCGTATTAAATGGCAACAGTCAAACCAGGGTCCACTATGACTTTGCTGGACCAATCGCAGTTGGAGAGAGGTTGCGCCTTTGTTGACCGACCATTAAGGATTGAACAAGCACGTGGTCAAGGAGTCAAGACGACTGTTCATCATCATCTTCTTTTTTCCTGCGGAATCTCCTGCGGAGTTATCCATGGAATTACCTGCGGATTTTTCCACAGATTCCCTTTTTTCAAATATGCAATTTGAAACCACCATAATACAAACCAAACAAGATTCAAAGGTGCCCAAATCTTCTAAAGGGAGTGATGCGCGTCCATTAGTGCAGTTATTTTTGGCTAATACTGCTTGGAGTAAGGAGAACGAAGAGCTTTCTCCTTTGAGCCCTAGCTATGATGGAACCTTGTTCGTGCGCCTAAGCTCTATTTTAAAGGTTCCATGTTGCCCTAAACTTCTTCATAAACTCATACAATACGTTAGATTTGATTAAAGAATGTTAAAATGTGAAAAACGAAATGCAAGAAGACATGAACAACATGAATGTGATGCAATAAATCTACACGTTATGGGACACCACCAATGGGCTATTACCTCTCTGAATTACCTTGTGAAGAGCTTGGGATCGTTAGTTGGTATGGAGACAGGCTGCACTTAAAGATACGATTTCTCACTTCTCCTTGAAATTTTGCAAGTGTGAGAGAGGTATTTTGGAGGCTAGGGTTCGTGTCCCAATGGTCTACACTTGTTGAGTTTATATAGAGGATCCAATTAGGGTTAAAAGTTTTGGAAAGAATGAATTGGATTCAATAGAAAAAATTTTGATTTGAAGAATATATGAAAACTTTCTAATTCAAGCTCCAATCTATTTTTCATACCTTTTTTAACGTGTAATTGGCCTTGTTGAATGAATTAGGTCTAGATTCAATGAATGACATGGTTTGTATGATTTTATTTTATTTTATTTTGACTTTATTTGATTTAAATTGAATTTACATGAATAAATCCAAAATAAATATAATAAAAATCATAAAATAATCATCAAATTATCTTTGGGCCTTACATGATCTCAAAATCACGTGGATAACCAAAAAGTAAGGGTCCATTACTTAAAAATGCAAAATTCTTCATTTAGGGTTTCATGTTTTTCTTCAAATTTCTCCAACTTCTGATAGTCATAACTCTCTCAAATTTGTACCCTATAGAGGTGTTCTAGGACTTTTTGGAAAGCTCAAGATGTTCTTTAGAAGCCACTTTGGAACCTTTTTTGCATTTGGAGATTTAATCTTGAAGATATGGCTCATGACAAAAAAATAGCTTTTTGCGAGCTTCTAGAAGGACCTGTAATGTTTTTGCTCATATCTCTCAAATGGTGCATTTCTTGACTTTGGACCCAACATCAAAGTTGTAGAGAATTTAATTTCTTGATATTAAGCTTTTTTTGGGGAATTTATGATAAATTATGAGAGAGAGATATGATCAGTCAAAGTTGGGTTGACTTTCTTCTAGAAACCCTAATTTAGTAACTTTAAGTTTGGATGATTTCTGATCTTTTTCCTGATGAATCATGATCAAACCTTGATCAAATTATGAATATCACCTTAAAATGTTGATGTTGACCAAAAATCAGGAGTTTTGACCGTAGGTTGACCATAGTTGACTTTCAGGTCAAACTAGTCGATTGTTGATCTTTTGAGCTTCTGACTGAGCAAGCTTGTGAATCAGAGTTTGAAACTTGGTGTGAGGATCCTTTGAGACACATAGAAATCCATGAAGTTAACTTAAGGTGTCAGAGATCTTGTTTCCAAACCCTAGTTGGGGACCTATTACTTAGGAAAAGGATGAGCACGCCCACTTCTTGTGTAGCCTTGAGTATTTGATGATCATAGATGTCTGAGGAAATTAACTAAGCCAAGATACCTTGAAATGTGATGGGAAAATTTTGGGGTATAACATAAGGCAAAGGAGGTGAATTCAGAATTGATGAGAGTGATATCTTGAGTTTTGGTAGTCGAGTATGTGTTCCTGATGTTGCCTAACTAAAGAAGAGTATTTTGTAGGAAGGACACCGTAGTGGATTAAGTATTCATCCTGGTGCTACCAAGATGTATCATGACCTGAAGAAGCTGTTTTGGTGGCCCGGAATGAAGATAGAGATTGCTGAATTTGTTTACTCTTGTTTGACTTGCCAAAAGTCGAAGGTTGAACATCAGAAGCCATATGGAGCTATGCAACTGTTGTTTATTCCGGAATTGAAGTGGGACAACGTATCCATGGATTTTGTTTCCGGTTTGCCAAGGACTGTTAATAATTGTGAAGCTATTTGGGTTATTGTGGATATACTGACGAAGCCTGCTCACTTTATTCCGATGCGAATGCATTATCCTATGGAGAAATTAGCTCAGTTGTATATTGAGAAGATTGTGAGTCTACATGGTATTCCTTCGAGTGGCGTGTCAGATAGAGATCCAAGGTTTACATCGAGATTCTAGGAAGGTTTGAAGAAGGCGTTGGGTACCAAGTTAAGGCTGAGTTCTGCTTATCATCCGCGGACTGATGGTCTAACAGAAAGGATGATTCAATCGTTGGAAGATCTGTTGTGTGCTTGTGTATTGGAAAAAGGCGGTGCTTGGTATTTGTCGTTGATTGAATTTACATACAACAATAGTTACCATTCGAGTATTCTTATGGCTCCGTTTGAAGCTTTGTATGGTAAAAGGTGTAGGACATCATTATGTTGGTATGAATCTGGTGAAAGTGCGGTAATTGGACCAAAGATTGTTCAAGATACTACAAAGAAGATTAAGATGATTCAGGAGAAGATGAAGGCTTCTCAGAGTCGTTAGAAGAGCTACCATGACAACAGGCAGAGAGCACTTAAGTTCCAAGGGGGAGATCATGTGTTTCTGAGAGTTACTTCTATGTCTGGCGTTGGTCGAGCCTTGAAATCAAAAAAGTTGACGCTGCGTTTTATTGGTCCGTTTTAGATTACAAAAAGAGTAGGAGAAGTGGCCTATCATATTGCTTTACCACCGACGCTTGTGAATTTACATGACGTATTTCATGTGTCTTAGTTGAGGAAATATGTTGCGGATTCGTATCATGTGATTCAAGTAGATGATGTGCAGTAAAGGATAATCTGACAATCGAGACATTGCCTATGAGGATCGAAGATCGAAAGTTGAAGCAGTTATGTGGTAAAGAAATAACTTTGGTTCGAGTAGCTTGGGGAGGAGCAACAGGTGGGAATGTTACTTGGGAACTAGAGAGCCAGATGAAGGACTCCTACCTGGAACTCTTCACTTGAGGTATGTTTTCGAGGACGAAAACTCTTTTAGTAGGGGAGAGTTGTAACACCCCATAATTTCATAAATTAATTTAATTGGAATTTAAATTAATTATTTGGAGTTAATTAGTTAAATTGGATTATTGGAAAAATTGTGAAAGAATGATATTGGGCTTTTGTGTTGTGATTAGTAGAGAAGGGGTGCTAAGAGTATAAGCCTCACTAATCATTATTTTATTTTTCATAAAATTAGAGAGGTTGTGAAAAAGGAAAAATAGAAGCAAAAGAACAAAATTTAGAGAACAGACGAGATATGTGAAAGAGGAGAAGAAGAGGAAGAAGAGGACCTTCAAAAGCTCCGATCAAAGGTAAGGGGGGACTCTTCGAGTTAGTGATTATTATACAATCAAGGGTAGTAGGATTGTTTTTGATTTCACTTGAATGTGTTGGGGTCTTGGGGTCTTGGGGTAGAATTGTTCATGGAAATTAATCCCTAAATTGATTAGAATTGGTGAAATTGATACAATGATGCGTTTATAATTGTTGTGTTACGTATATGTATGATTCATATTCTTTTTGGGTGATTTTCTATTGTTTTGAAAGTTGGAATTTTGGGTAAAAGGGGTGAAGTTCGTAGCAGCAGGAAGCTGCAGAATTTTTGATTCTGGGTGCAGGGTAACGGGTTACCCAGTTATGGTAACCGGTTACCCAGTCAAATAGAGGCGTAGAAAGTGCAATTTTGAATGGGGTAATGGGTTACCCAGTTACGGGAAGCAGTTACAAGAGAAACAGTAGCTAAGAAATCTAAATTTTGAACAGGGTAACAGGTTACCAAATTATGGCAACCGGTTACCACTGAAACTTTTTGAAAAATAGTTTTATTTTTAAAATCCGTAACTTTTGATCCGAGCGTCCGATTTATATGCCATTTTGGGCATTGCGAAGCTAATTAAGAGCTTTATATGATGAATTGATGAAATGGGCAGTGGCCAGATTTTAGTTTAAATCTTGATTTAATTTAAACGAAGAACCATAACAATGTGTACATATATGTGTGAATGTAGAAATGTGTTAAACATGATGTGGTTTAATTGGTGAATCGTTTCTAATAAGGCATGAAAATTGACACATTGTTTGGTTTAACTTAATTGTGGAACCCTTGGTTATATGTTTTTACTCTGAGTATTTTAATAATTGCCGCGGGGTTTAGAAGGGTGTTACAGTTCTGGTATTGAATCCTAAGACCACTAGGCCATATGGAATAGAGATGGACTTCCAATTGGCTAGACAACAGATTCCTGTTCAACAAGATGCAATTCCTCAAGTTGTTATGACTACTACTCCTGTTGTGATGAATACTATTCCTTTCCATAATGAGGAAATTTTCCATGGTGCACCTTTTGAAGGTATGAGAAGAATGGATGACTTTGAAGACCATTTCTTAGAGATGCAGAAAGAGATCAAGGCCCTAAGGGGAAAAGATCTATTTGGGAAAGAAGTTAATGATCTTTGCTTAGTTCCAAATGTCAAAGTTGTCAAAGTTCCTGCCAAGTTTAGACTCCCAGAATTTGAGAAGTACAAGGGAAATGCTTGCCCTCATTGTCATTTGATCATGTATGTCTGAAAGATGTCTATGCACACTGAAGATCAATGTTTGCTGATTCATTACTTTCAAGAGAGTTTATTTGGAGCTGCTTTGAAATGGTTTATGAGTTTGGATAGCACCCATGTAACACCCTGTTTCTAATTTAAATTATTTATAATTTAAATAATTATGCGATGTGGTGATTTGGTGTATTTCATGAACGTAGGAATATGTTGTTGTGCTTTAACGAGAGGTTAGTATCTTAGATATTGTATAAGTTGAGGTATTGGGGGTGAATAACCTAAAATGTAGTGGTGTCATACCCCAAAATTTGTCCATCACATTTTTATACTCAAGCTCATCCAAGTATCAACAGCTCAAGATCTAAGTGGATGCACACTCTCCTAAACAAACAACCCACAACTAGGGTTTTTGCTTCTCTTCAAGAAAAATCAAGTTCGCACAATTCAAGTGGACCTCATAACATACCTTAAAGGATCCTCATGCCAACTTTCAAGCTTTGATTCACAAGATTGCTTAAACAACAGTTCAAATGGTCAACAGTCGACTAGTTTGACCTAAAGTCAACTATGGTCAAAGTACAGTCAAAACTCCTGATTTTTTGTCAAAAACCTTATTTTGAAGTATCATTCACCATTTGATCAAAGATTGATCATGGTTCATCAAGGAATGTTCAGAAATCAACAAATTCAAAAGTTTCTAAATTAGGGTTTCATAGGAGAAAGTCAACTGAACTTTGACCAGCCATAACTCCTAGATGGAACATCAAAAATTTCCCTTTCGAAGCTCATTTTGAAGGAAATTGAATTCTTTACAATTTTGTCTCTCACAAGCCAAGTATAAAAATGCTTCATTTGAGAGATATGAACCAAAAGATTATAGGTCCTTTTTGAAAGTCAACCAAAAGCAGTTTTTTGTCAAAGCTCATATCTTCAAGATAAATTATTCAAATGGAAAAAAGGTTCCAAAGTGGCTTGTAGAGGACATCTTGAGGTTTCCAAAAAGTCCTAGAACTCCTCCATACCTTAAAAATTGAGGGAGATATGCCTTGTCAAAGATGGACAATTTTGAGGAGAAAAATGTGAAAGAAAAGGGGTCAAAATGAATCTTTTTGCAAAGGGGTCCAATCTTTCTTGGCCCAATCTTCACTCTCAAGTTATCCAAGGCCTCAAAATTCAAATGCCACGAAATTGTTTGATTTATTTGATTTATTATGAATTTTTATTCATTGAAAAATGATTAAAATTTAATAAATCAATAGATAATCAAAGATATGGTTTAAGGGATCAATTTGAATCAAATCCAATCATCATTTACCCCCATATTCCATGTAATTTCGTGCACCAACTAATTGGAAGGAGATTGAATCAAATTGGCTAAATTTGGAAGCTTGTAAAAGAGATTTTCAATCAATTTTTTTCTAATTGCAAACCAAAGATTCAAATAGATTCTTTATGAAATTATTTAACCTAATCCTTCTACTATAAGAGGAGGGTGATTCCAGACCTAAAGGAGGTTTTTCGGCAGCCCCAACAAACACTTAAGAACTCGTGAAAAATACAAAAAAATCAAAACTCATTTTTGAGAGTAGAGGCCAGTACAAGGGATTTTGTTGATCCAGGCACGTTCCCTGAAGTTCTCTGATCGGCTCCAAAGCCTTTACACGCGTGGACAGGTTCGCATCGGTAAGTTCATAACTCAAATTTCCATGGTTCTTGAATTTTCTTGATTCCATTAATTCGTGCATATTTAATGTGATTCGATTATGTATTAGCACTCACTATGATGTTTACAAGCTTTCTGGATATGTTAATTAAGTTTTAAGTGCAGGTTTAGAGTTATGCCATTGTTAGGGTTCATAAGCTCTAAATTGGGGAATCTTGAATAGAGGCAAAATTGGCAGAAATTAATAGTTATATCACGTCCAGAGGGTAGCCTTTAGTTAATCTGTATGTTTAATTGGAATTTATTTAGATTGTATAATGAATTTGATGGTTGCAGGTGTGTAGTGACACACGAAATCCGTGGCTATAGGCTATGCCAACGGTTTCTGTCTGTGGGTAAAAGTCTGGTAATAAAAAAATTTGAAAACGAAGGTGATGACTGCTGGGCGCACGTTTTGTTTGTTTAGTTTTTTCTTAAATTTTTAAGTTATTATGTGTTAATCAAATGAATCTATAAACAGCAAACGAAAAGTGGTATAGTGGTAACAGGAGGCGTCATAAAGTTCAAGCGTGGGGGGTAGGGGGTTCAATCTCCACTCTCAGTGTTATTTTGTCCATTTTCTTTGGTTAATTTCATCTGCAGATCCAGCGCGTCTCATATGAGGCAGGTACGTGGTACGCCCTCATGCCTTCACCTTTGGATTTCTGATTGAGACGAATCAGAAGGACCAGATCGCACGCCCTATGGTGTTCCCTCCAGGCTGCGTCACACAGAATCCAAAGCTGAGTTCCTAATCTTTTTTTATTTTATTTATTCAATAATTATGTTTTTATGCATTGTTTATTTATTTTATTTAATAAATTTTCTTTTAAATAATGCTTCTTTTGAATTTCCTTTTTATATATATATAAAATCATTAATAATTTTTATAATAATTAACTTGATTTAATGGTTAAGGATAATTCTTATTTGTTTTAAATAATTAAAGTGGTTAATTTAATTTAGTTAATATTTTTTTAATTAGATTAATATTACTTATCAAGTTAGATAATTTAATAGAAACTTTATTTTTGCTGATTTAATTAATTAGGTTGAAAACCAATAATTAATTAATTTGGTTTTATTTATTCTTTTAACCATAGCTAACTTGTGCTCGAATCAGGGTTTGTCGTTCGATCAGTCATGCACTAAAAATTTTCCTTTTTTCTTTGTGCAGCTTTTCAGGATTACCATCAGGGTTCCTCCGACTACGCGCCACACCAATCGAGAAGCTAAGTCATGGTTCCTTATTTATTTATTCATTTATTTTTTCCTTATAAAATAAAATTAGGGTTTACTTTCAAATGTCAATGAATTCCTCCTACAGTCACCCTTTGTTGTTTATTCTTCCTTTGCCAATTTTCAGGGTTAACCAACCGGTCAAAGCTCAAATGTTCGGTAACCCTAAAACCCATCTTTTTTTATTTCCTCTTTTAATTATTACTTGTGTCAGACTTATTGCTCTATTGGGGTTTTTATTTTATTGCTTTTCCTCCCCTTCCCCATGGTTTATTATGTAACTGCACCTTGGTTGTATTGTGTGGCCTTGAAGGCACTTAACACTGCATTATATTATTACTGCGTGGTTAGTAATTTAGGGAGTGCAACCTCGAACTGAACCTAGAATAACTAATTATAAGATAATTATTTGAATTAATCACGTGATTGTGCACCCACACACCTTTTATGGTAACCTCTCTTGTTGCCTGTTGCCTGTTTCCTTGTTGCCTTGTGTTTTCAGTGCAGAATAGCCAAGTCCCTCGAATACGAGGACGCCTCAACAATGTTGCCCTCAGTTCATTCAGATCATAAGTCCCAATGATGCTGCCTTCGATTCGCTAATATGATCTCGTCCCTCGAAGTTGCCTACGAAATGCTGAGGTGTCCTCTGGTTGCCTAATAATGATGGCTATTCTGATCTTTCCCTTAGACTACCTGCCCCCTCTATGGCAGGGACAGTCTTGTGGCGAACGATAATTGCAACGACCCTTCAACCTCCAAATAAATGGACTTCCTACCCTCTTATGGTATGGATAGCCCTGAAAGGCTAAAAGAATCTTTTTACAAATATCAAGGTAATTTCCCTTAATTGCTTGCTCTGGTTTAAATTCCCTTTTCTACTCTTTTTCTTGAAAACTTCAATAAGGCTACGCTCATTTACGAGCTAAAGTCCTTATTTTCTTCTTCTACATTTCTAAACTTTTGGTTTCAAAAGAGCAAAGCAATTAAGAGCCCATGGATAACCATGGATGCAAAGGGTGCCTTACACCTTCCCTTTGTATAAATTACCCCCCGAATTCAGTTTTCTTTTAAAAAGGTTTTTTTGTTCTTTTAGCCTTTCATTAATTTGGATAAAATAAAAGTCGGTGGCGACTCTTGCTTACCGCGACATTTTCTTTAAAAGTCAGTTCACCGTATAACAGAACTGGCGAATCTGCTGGGGAGAATTTTCTAATAAAAGAGGGGTTACCTTAAAAGCTTAGGATTCACTTAAATGGTTTCTATTGTTTGCTCTGTTTGCTGTATTTTTCAGGGCTGTTTTGGGAATTAAATGAAGGACGAATCCTACACCCGGATTCAAGTACACCTAAGATAGGAAGTGGCATAGTCATGGCGACCTCCTTCATGTATGTGGAGGATTGGTCAATATGAGAGTTCACGCTTAAGTTAGGCCTCTATGGGTGTTTGTATGCTTCTCTTGTATGAGGGAGGTTCGTGCGGATGTCTGTGGGTGCGCCGGAGCTTAAGGACCTTTAGTTACCTTTAACCCATCTTGACTTTTAGGAACGTAGTGGGGGGACTACTCTTGATGTATGTTGAGAGCATAGTCGCTACCCGATACTACAGCTCAGATAGGCTCTTTCTCAAAGTATCATTGCATGGTATGTATGTATCATGTTCGAGGGTGCTTTAGGAGGGCTGACAATTCTGGGTAACTCGGTAGAACCCATTGCTGATATCATCGTTATCCCTAGAAGTACCTTTGGGGAAGGGTAGTCACCTAGTCATACTTCATGCAAGCCTTTAAACCTAAGGACTCTTGTGTGACTTGTTTGTTATCTAACCCTTTGATTTCCTTGCAGGTTTTGCTTGTAGGACTTATTTGTCCGTACTATCTTACGCTTTGCCTGATGCATTGCATTCGCATGACATAATGACATCATAGCATCATAACATCATAGGATTAACTAACCCTTTCAAGGATCTTAGGAATTTAGGGCGCACAATTTCAGGTGCTCTTATCAAGGATTGAATCCCTATCAAGGGGCAAGAGGATTTATTTTCCTCAGGCCACATACCTTCTAATTCAGAGACTCAGTACCTAGCAAGGGGCAAGAGGATTTACTTTCCTCTGGCCATTGGTCTTCCAAATCAGGAACATTGTACCTATCAAGGGGCAAGAGGATTTATTTTCCTCTAGCCACATACTTTCAAATTCAGAGGTATTCCGAATCAGAGGCTATGACCACTGGATGTGGTGAGCTTAATTCCTAAAGAAGAACATCCAAGAATCAAATTTCTTCGAATAAAGATGCGACCAAATCATTTTCTAACTTTGCTAACTAAAATTCCTATAGATCCTTGAAAATATTGCATTTTGCATTCATAACATCGCATAACAGGTTTCTTACAATAGGTCTCTCATCCTTCCTCGCTGTTTAAAGATCTCCAAGCTCAAAATGCTGAGTTCCAAGCCTTGATTCTGAATTTGTCCAAGGGGCAAGAAGAGCTGAAGACCATCCTTACCAAGAAGAAGAAGAAGAAGAAGAAGAGGGGAAAGAAGACTCTGGGGAAAAGGCTTAGACCGATCTTACAACTCAGGGAAGCCGAAGCCTCTGAAGACAGTGACGACGAAGAACAAGATGATGATGCTAGTATCAAAACTGATGCAAAAAGTAACCATGATTCTGCCAAGCCCTTCAAAGATGAAGAGGACTATTACCATGAGGATGAACATCTTGATGACAAATACAAGTTGCTGGAAGAACGTATGAAAGCCATGGAAATTCAGAAGGTAACCGGACTGGATTTTGAGGAATTAGGACTCATCTATGGAGTTGTTATACCTCCAAAATTCAAGATTCCAACCTTTGCAAAATACGATGGAGTTTCTTGTCCTAAGCTGCACTTGAGGTCTTATGTAAGGAAGATTCAACCTCATACTACCGATAAGAAGCTATGGATCCACTTTTTCTAAGAGAGCTTATCTGGAACTCAACTCGAATGGTACTATCAACTGGAGGGTACCAACATCCATACATGGGAAGATTTGGCAACTGCTTTCTATATACAATACCAATACAATGCTGACCTTGCGCCAACTCGCATGCAACTACAAAGTATGTCTATGGGGCCGAAAGAAAGTTTCAAGGAGTATGCTCCAAAGTGGAGAGACCTGGCTGGAAGAGTTCAACCTCCCTTAGCTGACCGAGAGTTGGTAGATATGTTCATGAGCACACTGACTGGTCCTTTCTATAGTCATTTGCTGGGAAGTTCATCATCTGGATTCACTGAACTTACACTGACTGGGGAACGTGTCGAGAGCGGCATCCGAAGTGGTAAGATTCAAGTGGATTCATCCTCAGGTGCTAAAAAGAAGCATTTCAATGGGAAGTCATAGTCCAATGCTGTGTATGGGCAGAAAAGGAGAAACCATGACCCATCTATTGGGGCAGTTCTGATCTCCACACCAGCGCCTCAACAAGGTCGTCAAAGCAAACAAGACACACCCAGGTGTCAATTCACAAAGATCAATATGTCGCTAGCTCAAGCCTTACAATATCTGCTAAAGGCAAATTTGGTTACCCTGAGGAATCCTCCTAAGAGTCCTAACACCTCTGCTCTTAGCTACAAACCCAATGCGAGGTGCGCATATCATTCTAATAGTCCTGGACATGACACAGAGAATTATTGGCCGTTGAAGAATAAGATCCAAGATATGATCGATGCAGGCGAAATTGAGTTCGACCCTCCTGCAACCCCTAACGTGATCACTGCTCCCATGCCTAATCGCAACAAGACTGCTGATGCTGTGGATGGCTAGAAGGATGTCTTTCAAATCATTAGATTTACTTTTATTTGCAAATTTTCTTTTCTGTTTGTTTAAACATTCGACTTATGATAGACATTATCTATTTCAATGATCATCATTAGTGCATTGCACATGTTTGTCTTGAATAAATTACTTCGCTTTCACTCATTTAAATCGTGTCTTTACTTTTTATTTATGTTGTGATGTTTAATTCCTGCTAAGCCGTAAGTCTTTTGAGGGAGGATGACGAAAATGATACCGCAACCTCATACAGTGATGATTTTGAACAGACTATGCTGACGATGTACATGCATTGTTTCAATTCCTAAACAGTGGAGATATAAGGATGTTAATCCCTCGTCAACCCCTTTGAGCCTAAGGAGTCGAAGTTTTATTTCTTGAACAATTTAAAACCTTTGATCATAACCTGAGGCAAGGTAGTTACTCAGTTAACTCAGTCATGCTAGTACACTTTTACACAAATAATGATGGATTCCCGTAATTCTTAAAACAGGCAGTCAATATCCATAAAAAAAAGAAGAAGAAAAAAGAAAAGTTGTTAAGTCAAAACCTATTAAGGAGACTTATAAAAAATCGAAATATCCCGCTGACTGTAATTTCAAAATAAACAGTTCAGGCAAAAGTTAGGGATAACAAGGTCAAAAAGAGGTTGCTAAAAATCCTCGACAAAAAAGAGGTCACTACAAATCCTCGACAAAAGAAAATTACAAAAAAGGATGATTGTCTGTCCAAATAATCTCTGGTGCTTCAACCATCAATAAATGTTAATGTTACGACTTCAAGCTACGCTAAAACTTAAACGTAAAGTTAACTGAGCATAGGATTGAAGAACATCACGAAGATTGAGATGGGTTCAAATAAATTTTGAGCCGTTATCCTTTGTTTCTTAAACCGTGAACTAAGCCACGTTACAACCATTGAAAGTCCTAACTGAAGCATGGTTAGTTCAAAAGCATACTGTCACCAAAAGGGTATCCTGACTCAAGATTTGCCATAAATGCTGAGTTGATATCCTGTTTTGTTCAAACATCACGTTTTTATAAACATCACACTTTTACATATCCTATTTTAATGTTTTTCAAAAAACTCAAGACAGACATATGCATTGCATCTCATGAATTCATTATTAAACATATTCTGCTACATAATTTCAAGCGTTAGCATCAGAAAGAATCTGCATAAGGTATGACTAATGACTAAAAGTCATCCCGACAGACAAAACTATCTCGGTAACAACATCTCTTATAACTGACTCAGTTGATTAGAAGTCAATGAATACAAGGGGCATGACATGCTTCGACCAGTCAATCTGAGGCAATCAGGTCAAGATTCAAAGAATCTCTTAGAAGCATCGATAATCAGGGTCAGGCACCCAAGTGGGTATGAAGCTACTTCCCGGTCAGTCAGCGGCATCATACTAAGTACTAGGGGCATGTCATCCATAGTACACATCTCATAAGGTCCTCGTAAGGCGAATCTCTTTAAATTCCCTAATAGCTGGGGCAAAGCTATGCAAGGCATGTTCAACACTTCGATTAATACTCATTGGTGTTTTCCAATCAATACAAGTCCAGGAATGGAAAGTGCTATAATCACTGGGGGCACAGTGATTATATCCCACAAAGCAGGTTTCACAGGATCATATCCCCACAGAGTAATCATTAAGAAGATACCTTCAAATGTTCTCGTCCCAATAGAGACTTAGTTCCTCAACGGAGTTTTACATCTTCGACACTGCCGATTCCCCGACTTTTTTCTCTTCTCCAAACGAAGTTATTCATCTCTCTTATCCCCAGTCAGGGTACATCAAGATCAATCGTTCAAATGGCTCTCATCCCCAAGCAGAAGCCAAAGATCCCCAGCTAAATATCCTCGGGTTCTGTATTTCCCACAACAGTCAAGGATTTATTTTCCCCACCAAACGCAGCTAGAATCTTCTATCATTATTAACAAAAATTTTGCATTCATACATCATACGCCTCATGGAACACACATAACATATATACGCCTCATGGCATATGCATACAATCTCATTCATTTCAAAAATAAACATTACAATACATGCATCACGACATTGCATAAAACTAATACTGCTTTTTCAGTCTGTTCCGACAAACCAAATGAATAGTATCTTCTAGATATAGTGCAGAGATAATCAAGTCAACGATTTAATTCTGACGCTCATTCAAGACAGAGATTTAGTTCTGACACTTAATTTTGGATATCTTCCAAAGATAGTTCAAGAATAATCAATACCGAGATTTAATTCTGATACTTAGTTTCGGGTATTCTCCAGAGATAGTTCAGAAATGATCGAGACCAAGATTTAATTCTGATACTTAGTTCCGGATATTCTCCATAAATAGTTCAGAGATAATCAAGACAGAGATTTAATTCTGATACTTAGTTCTGGGTATTCTCCAGATATAGTTCAGAAATAATCAAGACAGAGATTTAATTCTGATACTTAGTTCCGGGTATTCTCCAGAGATAGTTCAGAAATAATCAAGACAGAGATTTAATTCTGATACTTATTTCCAGGTATTCTCCAGAGATAGTTCAGAAATGATCAAGACCGAGATTTAATTTTGATACTTATTTCAAGGTATTCTCCAAAGATAGTTCAGAGATAATCAAGACAATGATTTAGTTCTGATACTTAGTTTTGGGTATTCTCCATGAATAGTTCAGAGATAATCAAGAGACAAAGATCTAATTCCATCATCACGAACAGTGTGGACACGATCAACTCTTTCGAAGTCTAGTTCAGTTACTACGAACGGTGCTGACACGACAAGAGATCTAATTCTATCATCACAAACGGTGTAGACACGATCATCTTCCAAGAGCTAATTCTGATACTACAAACGGTACTGACACGGTCGACGCTCAGAGATCTAATTCCATCATCACGAACGGTGTGGACGCGATCAACTCTTTCCTAAGTCTAATTCAGTTACTACGAACGGTGCTGACACGACAAGAGATCTAATTCTATCATCATGAACGGTGTAGACACGATCATCTTTCCAAAATCTAATTCAGTTACTACGAACTGAAGGATAGAAAAACACTTAGAAAGGGGGGGGGGTTTGAATAAGTGTAGTTTTAAAACTCTTAAGATAAAAACAATTTGCACAATGATATTTATCCTGGTTCGTTGTTAACTAAACTACTCCAGTCCACCCCCTTGGAGTGATTTACCTCGCCTGAGGATTTAATCCACTAATCACACAAGATTACAATGGTTTTCCACTTAGATAACCTCTAAGTCTTCTAGAGTATTCTGATCACAACCTGATCACTCTAGGAACACAATGCTTAGATACCCTCTAAGACTTTCTAGAGAATCCGATCACAACTTGATCTCCTCTAGTTCTTACAAAAGAATGTAAACAAATTCTTATAAGAGTTACAATGCTTCTTAATAAGCTATTATCACAATTGTGATTTTTCTCTTAAGTTTAAGCTTAATCTCACTACGATATTACAACAGTAATGAAGTGAGGTTGAAGATGAAGTTTGAGAGCTTTTAGAATTTGACAGCGTTTCTGTATGTTTGCGCAAAGTGTTGTATTCAGCTTCTCATCAGAACTTCTATTTATAGGCGTTTGAGAAGATGACCGTTGGGAGCATTTAATGCGTTGCGTGATCTGTACAGCATTGCATTTAATGTTTCACTCTTTTGTCAACTACCTCGAGCCTTGCTTTTGCTGTATCTACTGACGTTGCCTTTAATAGCTTCTAACGTTCCTTTTGTCAGTCAGCGTAGCCTGCCATCTTATACTTGCTTCTGATCTGATGTTTGTGTGAACAACGTTTCAATATCATCAGAGTCAAACAGCTTGGAGCAGAGCATCTTCTTGTCTTCTGACCTTGAAGTGCTTCTAGCGTAATACCACAAGAACTTCAGTGCTTCTGCTTCTGATCTCAAGTTCTTCTGATGCTTCAATAGACCATGTTCTGATTCTGCTTGACCATCTTCTGATGTCTTGCGAGAGCATGTTCTGATGTTGCATACTTGAACCTTCTGAGTCAGTGCTTCTTGCGCTGAATTTGTGCATACTCTTTATATATTTCCTGAAATGGAAATTGCATAGGATTAGAGTACCACATTATCTCAAGCAAAATTCATATACATTGTTATCATCAAAACTAAGAATATTAATCAGAACAAATCTTGTTCTAACAATCTCCCCCTTTTTGATGATGACAAAAACATATATAAATGATATGAATTTGCAATCAGAATATCAGACGGCTAAAGACAATTATACAGTTATAGCATAAGCATATAAACATAGTGTGTGAATATGTCTCCCCCTGAGATTAACAATCTCCCCCTGAGATAAATAATCTCCCCCTGAAATAAATACTGGAAGAAATTTATAAATAAAGGACTTCCCTGAGTATTTTCTATTTCAGTTGAGACGATCACATATGCTTAGATCTTCAGAACATTCAGAGCTTCTGCTTCTTGCTTCCATAGGACAGCTTCAGAGCTTTGAATTTCTTCTTGAATCATTGCATGCTAGATTGTATCAGAACATTGTTGAATGTACCAGAGCATCATCAGAGCATCTCTACATCCTGAAATGTTTCAGAACAAACTAAACGACAAAAGTCAGAGCATGAATGAATCAGAACATAATATATGTATAAGAGCATATAGTATGTGTCAGAGCACAAAACAATTGTATCAGAACACATAAAAATGCATCAGAACATAAAATATGTATCAGAGCACATAGAAAGAAAAAAATGTATCAGAACATATAAGGAGTAAGAAAGTGTTAGAGCATATTCTATCACAAGAATATCAGAACATTCTTCCTTCTTGCTTCTGATCTTGAAGCTTCACAGCACTCAGCTTGCTTCAATTTCCATGAGCTTGTTTCTATCTAGAATTGCTTTTCCTCATGTCTTTGCTTCTTATGTTGAGCTTTTTAGAATGTCTTCAATCCTGCAAAACACTCAAAGACATAGAACTTGCAAATTCTGTTAGAAATGTGGAGACTAACTCCCAGAAACTGATAATATAAATCAGATCATTTATCACATTTTCTCCCCCTTTTTGTCATAACATCAAAAAGCATAAAAGATTCAGATGAAAAAGACAAAAAATATGAGAGAAGATAAAAGATTTTCATTCATCAGAATTAATCAGAAGATACAAAAGGAGATGCAAGAAGACAGATGCAAGAAAAAAAGGAGACAACAGCGAAACAAAAGACTACGACTAGCCTAGCTTAGACATAATCTTGGCCAGCATGTCGTGAATCCCAACAGTGCTTTCATTCTGCTTCTTCATGAAGTCTCTGAACTCTTCATGTGCTTGGTCATGCTTATCCAGGCGAGAAGCAAGAGCTTCTTGATTCTGTTGAAGAACCTCTAAAGTCTTCTCCAGACTAGAGGATTCACCAGAAGTTTCACCACCAGCATTCAGTGGAATAGCATGTCCAGCAGAGGCATCCAATGTAAGAACGTCTTCTTGAGTTTTTGGAACAGGACTTTTCTCAGAAGATTGATTCTCAGCATCAGCTTCTTCCATAGAAGCATCTTCTTCATATTCTGGAGTAGGAAGATCAGAAACTCCATTCTCCAGGGCTTGAAGAATCTCAGCTAGATTCTTTGGAGGAATGGGAGCAGCAACGACTGGATGGTATGCAGCCTTAGGACCAGCCATGGTAGGAGCCTGCTCAGAAGAATTTGCCCTAAGCCAGTGAAATAGACATTGGGAATCTTCAGTCAGAACAGGAAACTTAGGCTTCCACACAACAATCTCTCGAGAGTGTGCTTCTTGTTCAGCTTCTGAAGCTTCTGCCAGTTCATCAACAAAAGCTCTTTCTTCAAAACAATGCCTGCCTCCAAGACGACTATGCCAGAAGTCTTCATAAGGTCTGAGAATCTTGCGAGGACCTGGGGCTATTGCTACGCACTTCTTTTGAAGCTCCAGAAACATAGAATCCATGTTTCTTCTGAAAGTCCTCCATAGATTTCTGAAGGCCACATCATCCATCCTGGATTGATATGCTGCTTTCAAGACATCTAACCCTTCCTGCATCCTAATGTTTAACAATTCAAATCGTACACCAACAGATAAGTCCCGGTGGGATTTGAGTTTTGTAATGCCAGAATCTGGTCTCAGAAAGAAGTAGGGTTGAGGTTCTCTATTGAGACAAAGAGGAGATCCTGCTTCGTTCTCAGATTCTAACACTATTAACTCAGTTCCGGACGGGGCTTGGGTGTGTAGTTGCAATCACGAAGCAATTGCTCATGTGATGCAGAATCTGGAAGGTCAGAGATGGAGGGATTATTTTGTGAGGGAGAAGGAATGGGTTCATAGTTTGCATGGGGAGGAGGTTGAGAAGTGGAGATATTTGAGTGAGGAGGAAAGAGGGTTTGAAGGGGTTGAATATTAAGAACGAGGGTTTCAAACGAATGGTCAGAAGCAACATTGGTTGTGGGTGGAGAGGAAGGAATAAGAATATTTGTGATAGGTGAAGAAGGTGGGGTAAGAACATTGGTTTGGGGAGAAGAAGGAGGTGTGAGAACATGGGTGAGTTGAGGTGTTTCTGTTGGGGCTGTTTCTGGTAGAATTTCTGGTTGAGGGTTAACCGGAACTTCTGTTGGTACAGATTCTGAATGTAAAACAGATACAGAGACAGGTTCAGAAAGATGTATACCTTTGGACACCTTTTGAAGAGCTTCAAATTCAGCCTCAAGTCTTTTCTGCTTCTTGTTATTCTTCTCTTCCACAATCTTTGCCTTCCCAAGAGAAATTTCTCTTCTTCTGGCATTTTCCAGTCTTTCTTTCTCTCCAACCACAACTTCTTGATTTTCAACTTCTTGCTGATTCACAACTTCTGGAATATCTTCTTCTTCTTCATCCGAATCTACTATTATTAATTTTCTTTTCTTTTTCTTCTTCTTTTCTACATCCTTTCCATCTTCTACATTCTTATTTTTCAACTTTCTCTTCTTCTTCTTCTTCTTCTTCTTCTTCTTCTCAGCACCTTCTTGTTCAGACTTTTTATTCTCAACTAAAACAACCAGATTTTCTTCAGCAACAACTTCTCTTCCATCAGCATTTTCATCAACTACTGCAACAGCTTCTTCTTGGACTTCCTTCTTCTGACTGACAGAAGGGCGATCAAGCTTTCGTTTTGTCCTTCTTTCTTTCTTTCATGTAGCTTCCGGTGCAGCTTCTGAAACATCTTCTGAAACTGCAGGCCTGGAAGTAGAAACTTTCTTGCGACCACCTTTAACAGGAGCATCTTTGGCTTTATCTTCCTTGAGAGAGTAAGATATTTAGTCCTACTCCTGGAAGCTCACTTCTGAAGAATGATTCAAACTCAGCAAGAACAGGATTTCTTCTGCTTCTTGCTCCTGGGAGAGGTTGAGGACTGACTTTAACCTCTTGAATGAGACTCATCTTTCTCAAGGTGTGAGCATTCAAGCAGCTTCCTGTATCAGTAACAAGATCCTTGATAACTCCTTGAGCTTCCAAGTCTTCAACAATCTTGGTATGAATCAGAAGATTTGTAATGATTCTTCCAAAAGGAATAATATTACCCTTCTTTATTCTGAAAGCATTTCTGGATTCCCTTACAGCATTCCACATATATTGAATATTATGTAGATAATATCAACCTTCTTCTGAATGGCAATGCAGTACAGAATATATTGCTGCTCTTTGTTGACAAAATCTGCAGAATGGGTTGATTTCCTGTGATAGAAACACCCCAGAAGAATCTTGGTCCAGATTTTGTAGAGATTCTTCATGTCTTTGACACACTTAGTTTTCTTTACATCTGGGTATAGTTTAGCCAGAATGGCATCCCAATCTGCTCTTTGATCCACTTCATAGACACCTTCAGGGTTTCTCAGATCAAACATCATTCTTAGGATGTTCTCATTAACAACAACAAATCTTCCATGAACAAACGACAGGATTGATTTAGGGGCAACTACAGCATGCACCCAAAATTCCTTCACTAGTTCTGGGTAAACAGGTCCACAGAACTCAGAGAACAGAGAAGTCCATCCTTGAAACAACATATCCTCTTTCAGATGGAACTCATGTTTTTCAAGACTATCAAAATCCACCGTTAATTCACAGATAACTTCTAACTCATTTCTGGGAATGGAGCAAGAGATAACGGGAACAATTTGATGTTCTTCTTCTTGAAGATGTAGAGGAACAGAGGAACCAACGTTGAGAGATGATGAAGCAGCCATTGAAGCACTACTGAGATTACTGGATACTTTTCTAGGTTTGCGTTTAGGGTTTGAGAAAAGGGCAAATAAATTGCAGAAATGCATGCAAGAAGAGAGAGAGAATGAGAGCGAAAAAGAGAAACGTTATGATTTGAAATGTATATATAGGGGCGGATTTGAAAAAGAATGCAATAAATTTATGAGAATGAACAGTTACAGAATCAATTGAAATCAAATGCATTAAATGATGAGTGACGTTAGGTGAGAGAACATGATATTTGAAATGATTTACACAGTTACCTAGGGCGGCGCCCCATCAGTTTCACGCACGCTTTTACCTATCGTGTGAACACGTGTTCACCATCAGAAAACACTTGATGACAGCTGTTACAGAATTTGCTTATGATGAAAGATAGAACTTCTCATCTTCTGATTCTGATCAATTGTTCTGACTACCATTCTTTAGAAAAGATATGGTTCTGATAGGATCATGTTTATTTCCAAGAATTACATCTTCTGAGTGAGCAGATGTGAGTCTAGAAGATCTTCTGACTGTTGGCTCTTCAGAAATTCTGAGATTCTCTAAAGATGCAGCAACTTGATCTTCTGATCCTTTGCTTCTGAGATTTTCAGCCTCTGAAACTTTGCTTCTTGGTTCTTCAGCTTCTGATATATCAATATCTATATCTGCAAAATTCTCAAACTGCTTTGGCTTTTCAAGACCAAGCTTATCATCAAATCTGATATTGATTGATTCTTCTACAACCAATGTTTCAGTATTGTATATTCTGTAGCCTTTAGAGCGTTCAAAATATCCAAGAAGGAAACATTTCTATGCCTTAGAATCAAACTTACCAAGATGATCTTTAGTATTCAGAATGAAACAAACACATCCAAAAGGATGAAAATATGAAATGTTGGGCTTTTTGTTCTTCCACAATTCATAAGGAGCCTTATTTAGAATAGGTCTTATAGAGATTCTATTCTGAATATAACATGCAGTATTTATTGCTTCTGCCCAGAAGTGCTTAGCCATATTGGTTTCATTGATCATGGTTCTGGCCATTTCTTGTAGAGTCCTATTCTTTCGTTCTACAACTCCATTTTGCTATGGAGTTCTAGGACAAGAAAAATCATGGGCAATACCATTTTCTTTGAAGAACTCCTCAAAGAATCTGTTCTCAAATTCACCACTATGATCACTTCTGACCTTTATGAATTTGCACTCCTTCTCAGATTGAATCTGAGTGCAGAATTCAAAGAACACTGAATGAGACTCATCCTTGTGTTTTAAGAACTTTACCCATGTCCAGCGGCCATAATCATCTACGATGACTAATCAATATTTCCTCCCTCTGACAGATGCTGTTTTGACTGGGCCAAACAGATCTATGTGCAAAAGTTCTAACGGCCTAGAGGAAGAGACAACATTCTTAGATTTGAATGCTGGTTTGGAGAACTTGCCCTTCTGACATGCTTCACAAAGAGCATCTGATTTGTATTTCAGATTAGGGAGTCCTCTGACTAGATTTAGTTTGTTAATCTGAGAAATCTTTCTCAAACTAGCATGTCCTAAACTTCTGTGCCAGACCCATTGCTCTTCAAAAACAGACATAAGGCAAGTCACCTTCTGCTTCTCAAGATCAGAAAGATCAATCTTATAAATGTTGTTCTTTCTCTTGCCTGTAAATAGGATTGAGCCATCCTTCCGACTTACAGCCTTGCAAGACTTTTGATTGAAGATTATGTCATAACCATTGTCACTTAATTGACATATGGACAATAAGTTATGCGCTAATCCTTCTACAAGAAGTACATTAGATATGGAAGGAGAGTTACCAATACTTATGGTTCCAGAGCCAATTATCTTGCCCTTCTGATCTCCTCTAAACTTGACTTCTCCACCAGACTTAAGCACCAGGTCTTGGAACATAGACCTTCTTCCTGTCATGTGTCGCGAGCACCCAGAGTCCAGGTACCATGACATGTTGTGCTTTGTCTTCTTTGCTGCCAAGGATATCTGCAACAAAAATTATCTTCTCCTTAGGTACCCACAACTTCTTGGGTCCTTTCTTGTTAGTTTTCCTCAAGTTCTGATTGAACTTGGGTTTAGCATAATAAACAACAGGAGGTACAACATGATATTCTTTAGGTTTAGCCGCATGATATTTTCTAGGTTGTGTCACATGCTTCTTAGTGTGTGTAACATGAAAGCTTTGGGCATGTGAAGTGAGCCTAATATCATGTGAGTGGCCATATTTGAACTGATCATACAACGGCCTGTATGTGATTTTCATATCATCTACAGGTTCAAATTTGTGTGGGGTATCACCCTCATAGCCAACGCCAATCCTTTTGTTTCCAGAAACACCATATATCATAGAAGCAAGATGACTTCTGCCAATACTTCTAGATATGAACTTTCTGAAGCTCGAGTCATATTCTTTCAGAATATGATTGAGACTTGGAATGGATTTGTCTGAGCCAGAAGGAGATCCAATATCTTTGGATAATTTTAAAACTTTTTCCTTCAGTTCAGAATTTTCCACTTCCAGCTTCTTAGTTTCAGAATCAAATAGCTTTTTCAGCTTTTTGTATTTGATACTAAGATGAGCCTTGAGTTCCAAATGTTCTGTTAAACTGGAAACAAACTCTTCTCTAGATAGTTCAGAAAATACCTCTTCAGAATCTAATTCTGATGTAGATTCTGATCCATCATCAATTGTGGCCATCAGTGCAATGTTTGCCTGCTCGCCTTCAGAGTCTGATTCTGATTCTGAATCTGAATCATCCCATGTTGCCATAAGACCTTTCTTCTTATGAAACTTTTTCTTGGGATTCTCCTTCTGAAGTTTTGGACACTCATTCTTGTAGTGACCAGGCTCATTGCATTCATAGCATGTGACCTTCTTCTTGTCAGATCTTCTGCTTCCAGAAGATTCTCCACGTTCAGGCTTCTTAGAACTTTTGAAGTTCTTGAACTTCCTGTGCTTGCTCTTCCAGAGTTGATTTACCCTTCTGGAGATCATGGACAATTCATCTTCTTCTTCTGATTATGATTCTTCAGAATCTTCTTCTTCAGCCTGAAAAGCGTTAGTGCATTTTTTATAATTAGATTTTAATGCAATAGACTTACCTTTCTTCTGAGGTTCATTAGCATCCAGCTCAATTTCATGACTCCTCAGAGCACTGATCAATTCTTCAAGAGACTTCATTCATATTCTTGGCAATCTTGAAAGCAGTCACCATAGGACCCCATCTTCTTGGCAAGCTTCTGATGATCTTCTTGACATGATCAGCCTTGGTGTATCCCTTGTCAAGAACTCTTAATCCAGCAGTTAGCATTTGAAATCTTGAGAACATTTTCTCAATGTTTTCATCATCCTCCATCTTGAAGGCTTCATATTTCTGGATCAAGGCAAGAGCTTTGGTCTCCTTGACTTGGGCATTTCCTTCATGAGTCATTTTCAATTATTCATATATATCATAGGCAGTTTCTCTGTTTGATATCTTCTCATATTCAACATGAGAAATAGCATTCAGCAGAATAGTCCTACACTTGTGATGATTTTTGAATTCTTTCTTTTGATCATCACTCATTTCTTGTCTTGTCAGCTTTACTCCTCTAGTTTTCACTGGATGTTTGTAACTATCCACGAGAAGATCCCATAAGTCACCATCTAGACCAAGAAAGTAACTTTAAAGTCTATCTTTCCAATATTCAAAGTTTTCACCATCGAATACTGGTGGTCTAGTGGTCATACCCTAATTTTGACCCCCCCTGAGATGTCATACCACCAAATACCCCATCAAACTAAAGACAGGTACTCAGGGCAGTCACTTGCTTGTCTGATACCCAGTCGAGGATGTTCAAAGACAAAAAAAGCTCAGGCAAAGGATCAATCAATAAAAAGGATTAGTTTCCAATACAATCATAGGACTCAAAAGCTTCATTCTATTCACCTATGATTGATTAGACACCAGTCATCAGGACTCAGGTCTGCTCAGATCACCAATCTAGGGTTTTTAGCCCATCAAGGGCTAAAATTAGGGATCACATTTGGGAAACCCTAGAAAGCCCCAGGACATCCATCATTTGGTTCAAATATCTTCAGTTTGTTCATATGACATTATCCATTGGACATTACACTTCAATTCAAGATCTACAGTCATCAATTTCATCTGGTCGGCAATTAGGGTTTTTTGACCTAATTCACCAAGATAGTTGACTTTTAATCAGGACATGGGTCCACAACTCAAAGCATGGCTCAATATCCTCCAATAACTCAATATGATCCATTCATATCATTCATTTTATGAGGATAGCTTAATTCACTTGAAATCTCCAGAAACGCGATTCACCTGAAAAAGTCAACTGTACAAGATCACCATTGACTTTTTTGGAAATTTTGGTCAACCATGACTTTTGAAGTTTCAAATCATCAATATATGATATTTAAAGTCATTTGATCAAAGAAAATCAAGAAAATCAATCAAGAATCAAAAAGTCAAAGTTTGACTTTTCATACTTAGAAAATTTTCTAAGTGTTTTCAAGTGGTTTTTACCAAACTTTGGAAGGGAATATCTCAAAATTTCACCTACAAATTGAAAAAAACTTCCATCATGAAAGTTGTAGATTTTGATCCAATGAACAACTTTGTCACATACGATTTTTTGGCTAGAAATCAACCATTGAAGAGATATGGGACTTCAAAGTGACTGCCTTCACAAAACTAGCAAGAAAACCCTAGTTTTCTTCAAACTTTATGGGACTTTTTCACTAATTTCCCTAAGTATTTTGGGCAAACACCAAACTAATGAATTGAAGAAAATATCAAGGGCTTTTCAAATTGTATTCAACCATCTTCAAATTCATTATGAGCTAAGAGATATGGTTGATCAAAGTTAGGGCATTTGAAGTGAAATTATGGGTCATGTCCAAATTTGAACTTTGCAAACTTTGTACCAATGCCTCTACCAATTGATGCATTCTTGTACATGATATATCAGAAGGGATTTAGGAGAATCAAATGCATTATTTCATCATTTTTGGCCAAGTTGCAAGAATTCAATGCCATGTGAATAAGTAATCATTACAAAATGGAATATTGGTGAATCATCAAGGAATCTTCTCCTAAGCCAATTAGAGGCTTCTCTGCATCAGAAATGATCCCTAAAGATCAGATTAAATTGAGGGCTAGGGCTTGGGATCAAGAGGAATCAAATTGTCATCATTGCATTTTGGATATTTCTTTGAATCCCTTCATAACCAAGAAACCAAATTAACCTCACTAAGCAAGCTCACTCTCTGCAAACACACTGAACTCTTTGCCTATAAATAAGAAAGCATACCTCAGTAATTAATCACACCAAAGCAACAGAATTCTTGCTTTCTCTCTTCTTTCTTCATACTTAAGTTTTTCAAAGGTTCATTGGCAAGAAGACTCAGATTCTTCAAACCAAAGCTCTTCCTTTGAAAGTAAGTATTCAAACACATCAAGGGAGGTATTTAGAGGTGATCCAAACCTCTGGAACACTCCTGTACGTGGAGAATCATCACCTTCACCTCTCACTTGGAGCTGTATCAGTTGGGGTCGAGCCAAGAGTTCTGGGCAGTTTCAATCCAAGCTAAGCATCTCAACACCTTCCAAAGAGATCACTGAAGCTATCTGGATCATTGCAACAACTCTGTAGCACACTTTGATTAGAGCCAAATCTCTATTTTTGAGGTAAGTTTTAAGAACTTCAAACTCTATAATTCACGCATGATAAATTAGAAATGAAGTTACCAGTTGGTTTCTTCACCTTTAAGGATCATTAACCCTCAATCAATTGCATCAAATCATACATATAGAGTATTTCATGTTTAATTTCAGTTTTAGGGTTCTTCGTGTTCATGTGTGTGAATTTTGAATTATACTGAAAATAAATAAAATCAAAGGATACCTGATCGGTCACCATTTCTACTTAGTTTCGTCATAAATTCGACATAAGATCGTCATACTTGGTAACACTTTGTGGTTGTTTTCAAGAGTTTTTCGTTGATTCCTTTAATATTAGTTAATTGCTTGCATTATGTTTTTGTGCCCTTTATCATGTCTTTTTAGATGCTTTTGATCTCTCTACTTGGTGGTTGTAGGTTAATTCTGGATCAGATGGAAATTGCACAAGTGTTGGTGTAAAAGAAGCTGAAAATCGTGACAAGCGTGTAGTATTTTGATCATAACTGGAGCTTCGTAACTCGGAATGACGCGGTTCCGGTGGCAAAATTTCTCTAACAAAAAGGGCTACAACTTTGATGTTGAAGTCAAATCCAAATTATGAAGTCAGAGGCCGACACGGTCAGACCGTGTCAGATGACACGGCCGTGTCCAACCTGCTAAAGAATTCTTCCCAAAAGTGGCAGAAGCTGACACGGTCAGCCCGTGTCAAGTGACACGGCCGTGTCAGCGGGTGCGGACAGAGTTTCTGAACTTTGATGTTTTTAAAATTTTAAAGACCCATGGGCAATTTTGGTATTCTGGCTGGGATCTGAAAACCTAGAGAAGTTAAAAGTGATTGGAGAGCCAAGGAGGAGGCACTTTTTGCATCGTACGATAGAATTCCAGAAAGAGGAGAAGATAGCTTCATCAAGGGTTTCGGAGACGGAGAGATTCAACGGTGGACACCATTGAAGATCAAAGTTCCCAGTTATCTTTGTAATGTCTAAATTCTTTGCTTTGTGTTTCTTGAATATTATGAGAGGCTAAACCCCCTAATGCTAGGGGGGTGGTCCTGATTTGGTTTATGTAATGACTCTGAATTCTTGATTTCATCAATACATTGGTTTATGTTATTCAGTGAAATTATGCAATGTTCTTAATGTTTTCTTTATCGGTCAAATAAGGATTAATCTACGGCTAACAAGTACAGGACTGTAGTTGTTAGGGTTTGTGCATAATTTGATTATAGTAGATATCACCTAGGACTAGGGATACCCTAAAATCACCAATTAAATCTTGATAAAATAAAGGCTTGGTTTCAGCTTATTTCCCTAAGGACTTAGGTATTAGGTTGAAAGACCAAAGGTTTTCCCACTAAGGAACCACTCACCCTAGCATGAACTTGTTGAAGAGATCTGAATTCAGGGTTGTTGCAAGCCAAAGCAACCACTCACCCTAGCATGTTTTTTTTACAGTAAAAAGAACCAACTTTATTATTCCGCTTTTATTTATGTGTACGGATTTATCCCATATTCCACAAACTATTGTTTTTGTTCAATTGAATTAAGATTAAGAAGCAGTATTTCCTACGTAGTCCTCGAGATCAATATTTGGGTTTAAACCCATTATTACTACATCGGTGAAAATAGTACACTTGCTATTTTTTCGATCAAGTTTTTGGCGCCGTAGCCGGGGACTGCCAAAATACAGATTTTTAACTTAAGTTCAATTGAAATTTTGTTGCTCTGCGACTAAAATTTTATTTTCTACACTTTTTATTTTTTTTTTCTTTCTAATTATTATATTTGTCTAATTTGTGTATGCGAGGTAAGGCGTCAGCTGCATTTCTTTTTGACGCAGAAATTGAAAGAACTTTGCACGCAAGGCGTAGACAAGCTCGGTCGGCTAAGCGGGAATCTGAAGAAGAAATTGTTACAGTTCATTTAGGTTCAGGTTTTGAAAGTGAAGAAGAAGTCATGGGTGAAAATCCTCCTCCTCCTGAGAGGCTCCTTGGTGACTACGGTGTTGCAAATACACCGGGGGGAAGACAAACAATTGTAAACCAGCAGGTAAATGCCACCAACTTTCAACTGCACCCAAGCACCATTAATCAGCTTGAAAGAAAACCTTTCACTGGAAAGGTTAACGAAGACGCAAACAAGCATCTGCAGAGATTTTTGACCATGAGCACCACTCTAAAAA
The DNA here is from genome assembly GCF_029867415.1 of Vicia villosa. Classification (NCBI taxonomy): domain Eukaryota; kingdom Viridiplantae; phylum Streptophyta; class Magnoliopsida; order Fabales; family Fabaceae; genus Vicia; species Vicia villosa. The sequence continues at coordinate 156,336,773 of NC_081182.1, read as the reverse complement.
TTGACGGTCACACGGAAGACGCAAAGAGGCTTAGGATGTTTCCTTTCACTCTAGCGGAAGAGGCAGAAGAGTGGTTCTATTCTCTACCAGCGGGTAGTATCACATCGTGGGAAGAGATGGAAAAGGCTTTCTTGAATGAATATTTTCCAGCGTCAGTCTTTTTACGAAAAAGGTATGAAATTCTGATCTTCAAGCAAAAGGAGGGTGAGTCTTTGGGCGATGCCTATAAAAGGTTCAAGAGGACTCTGGTGGCATGTCCAACACACAATATGGACAAAACTAAACAGATGCAAAGGTTTGTCAACGGGCTCAGAATCAAGATAAAGCAGTTGATCGATACAGCAGCTGGAGGCTCAACAAATTTCACAACAGCCTCTGGTATCATCAAGATCATTGAAGCAATAGCTGCAAATGAGCATTTGGAGTTGTATGACAGGTATACGAGCAAACCTGAAGGAGTCATTGATCTGAAGCTAGACACCAACAAAATTTAGGTTAAAGATGCTATAGCTGCAGAGGTAGAAAAGAGATTAAAGGCTATGAATATAGGTAATCAACAGGTTGCTCAAGTCCAACACGCTCAACCTGTAATCTGTGAAATTTGTAATGGCCCTCACCAAACTGTGTATTGTGTTGCTACTCCCAAGCAAATTGAAGAAATCAAGTTCTTAAGGCAAAACAATCCGTATTCTAACACCTATAATCCAGGGTGGAAGAATCATCCCAACTTCTCTTGGAAAAATCAACAACAAAATCCTCAAAAGGCAGAGTGGGAAGTAGCTATTGAGAGATTGGCTAGACAATTCTCTCAGTTTCACGAAGAAACCAGAAATAACCACAGGAACACCACAGCTTCGATCAAAAATCTGGAAGTTCAAGTGGGTCAAATAGCACAACATCTCACTCTACAGGCACAAGGTACCTTTCCGAGTTCAACTGTGAAAAATCCAAAAGACGAAGAGAAGATTAATGTTGTTACTACAAGGAGTAAGAAAGTGGCAGAATCAGAAAAAGAAAAAGAGGAAATGGATGATCCCTTGGTGATTGAGGTAGATTTGGAAATAAGAGAGAATGTGACAGAGCCCGAAATTGTGATACCACCGGTTAAGCAACTTGAAGAGAAAAATAAGAAAAATGCTAAACCGGCAATCAAGCTACCCTTTCCTTCTAGAGTGACAAAGAAGAATTCAACAGAAAAGGATTTTGAGAAGTTTACAGCTTTGTTTAAAAAGTTAGAAGTCAATCTCCCCTTCTTTGAAGCACTTGAGCACTTGCCGTTGTATAAGAAATTTATGAAGGAGGTGATTGCTTAAAAGAGATCCGTGGGAGGAGAACCAGAAATTGCAACTGAAAAGTGTGGTATAGTCTCGCCAGCAAGGAAGATCCCCATCAAGAAGAAAGATCCTGGAGCAGTGGCGATACCATGCACAATCAAGAACAGAATGTTTAAAAAGGTACTCATTGATTCTGGTTCTAGTGTGAGTTTAATGCCACTATCTATCTTCAAAAAGCTTGAATTGGGAAAGATAAGCAAAAGTGAGACAAAATTAAAGTTCGCTGATCACACCATCAAGAAATCATATGGGGTAGCTGAAGATGTACTGGTGGAGATTGATAAGTTTGTATTCCCTGTTGACTTCCACATCATGGACATTCCTGAAGATGAAGAAACTCCTATCCTTCTTGGGAGACCCTTTTTGTTAACAAGTCATTGCAACTTTGACATTGAGAAAGGGACACTAACGGTGAAATCATTTGATGAAGAAGTAACCTTGAAGATGTTAGAAGTCAAGAAACAAAGTGCAGGCGTACATGATCAAGCTTCTGTTGGTATGATCAAAAGTGAGGGAGAAGATAAAATTCCTAAACATCTCCAAGAAAAAGTTTCAAGCATAGCCTCTAGGGTGGAACCAAATTATGTAACTATCAAAAGTCCTAAGAAGGCTAAGGAATTCAAGAAGAAGGTGGAAGAGAAAGAGCAAGGCGAGAAGAAGAATGTGGGAAGTGAATTGAAGAGAAAAGTTGTCCATGCTTTTCATCTTCATGAGTTCGTGGTTGCGGAAGTGGCAAGTAACAAGGTTTGGAAAAGGAAATACCCTCCATAATAAAGGGTAATGGACCGTCGAGCCATGTGACGTTAAACGAAGCGCTCCGTGGGAGGCAACCCACGGTTTTAATAATTAATTTCTCTATTTGTTTGTTTTATTTTCAGGAAATAAAAGAGGGCATCTCTAGTGAAATCTCAGAAGTGATCATTGGAGTGCAATACCCTCTGTAAGTAACCTCTCCAAGGCTTGTTCTAAAACATTGAGGCCAATGTTTAGTTCAAGTGTGGGAGGGGTTCTTTTTCAGTTGCTTTTAGTTGATTTCCATTTTTGTTTTTGTTTTTGTGTTGTGTTGACATTGTGTTATAGATTGAGTGATGGATTCCGAATGAATGATGAATGGTAGTTAGTGGATGGAAGGTGCAACCTGAACTTAATTTCTCGAGGTACTTTGGAAGTGGACATAACCGAAAGTGTCGGACGCAACTTGAAGAACTGGACTGAGAAGGTAAGTGGTGAAATCGAGCCGGAAAAGAAATTCACATGACATAAAGGGTGTGTTGAAGCTGCAAACTTAGCCTACATGGTGAGGAACATAAAAAGCCAAACACATGTAAAGATCATCATGAGAGTGAAATCAGGTATGACTTTATCTCTCTAATTTTGCGTTTGTCCTACCGACACAGTACAAATATGAAATCACACACTGAGGCACTTGTTTGTTCTCCCTAGAGCCTTTCCGTCCTTCATTTATTTTTGTTTTATCCCTCGTTAAACCCGTTGAGCCATTCCCCCTTGTTTGTTTCAATCCACACATGTCATCCTTAACCATAATTCTATCATTTTTGTTTGGCACTTGTGTAGTTATTGTTTCTTTTGAATTTGTGTGAAATTGTAAGTTTGGGGTGGTGCTTAAGAAAATAAAGGGCAAGTGTGATATGAGAAAAAAAAGAGAAAAGAAAAGTTTGTAAAGCACAAGAAAAAAAAAAGAAAAAAAATAGTTTGAAACACTTGCCTAAAAAGATTTGAAAGACCTCGAACGATGTTGATTACCCAGTAATTAGGTAAAAAGGAGAGTCTAAGAAGAAACCCCCTCACACAAAACCGAACACAAAGACAAGAAGAATAACATAAGTGCTAGTTCACAAACCAGTTGCATATCAATTCCTTGTTTATCCGTCCTTCCACCTCAGCCCCGTTACAACCTAAAAAGTCCTCGAAAGTGTATGAATTCTTTTTGTGTAGTGAAAGTAGGATTTATGCAAAGTCAAGGGTTGATATTGCATATCGTGATGTTGAGCGAAAAACACTCTAACCCCGAGAGACAATGTGAGAAGTGTGAAAAGTTTGCAGGTGAAATACACTCTGTTGTGAAGTGTGATGGGAAACAAGGTTCGATAAGCCCAAAAGCTTAATCAAGAAAGGGAAGAAAGTTGCGAAAGACATCGACTATGTTGTGGAAAAGAAAAGTTTAAGGTGACCTCGGTCTGATTTCTTGCATCACTTGAGGACAAGCAATGAGATAAGTTTGGGGTTGTGATCGGTCACCATTTCTACTTAGTTTCGTCATAAATTCGACATAAGATCGTCATACTTGGTAACACTTTGTGGTTGTTTTCAAGAGTTTTTCGTTGATTCCTTTAATATTAGTTAATTTCTTGCATTATGTTTTTGTGCCCTTTATCATGTCTTTTTAGATGCTTTTGATCTCTCTACTTGGTGGTTGTAGGTTAATTCTGGATCAGATGGAAATTGCACAAGTGTTGGTGTAAAAGAAACTGAAAATCGTGACAAGCGTGTAGTATTTTGATCATAACTGGAGCTTCGTAACTCGGAATGACGCGGTTCCGGTGGAAAAATTTCGCTAACGAAAAGGGCTACAACTTTGATGTTGAAGTCAAATCCAAATTATGAAGTCAGAGGCCGACACGGTCAGACCGTGTCAGATGACACGGCTGTGTCCAACCTGCTAAAGAATTCTTCCCAAAAGTGGCAGAAGCTGACACGGTCAGCCCGTGTCATGTGACACGGCCGTGTCAGCGGGTGCGGACAGAGTTTCTGAACTTTGATGTTTTTACAATTTTAAAGACCCGTGGGCAATTTTGGTATTCTGGCTGGGATCTGAAAACCTAGAGAAGTTAAAAGTGATTGGAGAGCCAAGGAGGAGGCACTTTTTGCATCGTACGATAGAATTCCAGAAAGAGGAGAAGATAGCTTCATATAGGGTTTCGGAGACGGAGAGATTCAACGGTGGACACCATTGAAGATCAAAGTTCCCAGTTATCTTTGTAATGTCTAAATTCTTTGCTTTGTGTTTCTTGAATATTATGAGAGGCTAAACCCCCCAATGCTAGGGGGTGGTCCTGATTTGGTTTATGTAATGACTCTGAATTCTTGATTTCATCAATACATTGGTTTATGTTATTCAGTGAAATTATGCAATGTTCTTAATGTTTTCTTTATCGGTCAAATAAGGATTAATCTACGGCTAACAAGTACAGGACTGTAGTTGTTAGGGTTTGTGCATAATTTGATTATAGTAGATATCACCTAGGACTAGGGATACCCTAAAATCACCAATTAAATCTTGATAAAATAAAGGCTTGGTTTCAGCTTATTTCCCTAAGGACTTAGGTATTAGGTTGAAAGACCAAAGGTTTTCCCACTAAGGAACCACTCACCCTAGCATGAACTTGTTGAAGAGATCTGAATTCAGGGTTGTTGCAAGCCAAAGCAACCACTCACCCTAGCATGTTTTTTTTACAGTAAAAAGAACCAACTTTATTATTCCGCTTTTATTTATGTGTACGGATTTATCCCATATTCCACAAACTATTGTTTTTGTTCAATTGAATTAAGATTAAGAAGCAGTATTTCCTACGTAGTCCTCGAGATCAATATTTGGGTTTAAACCCATTATTACTACATCGGTGAAAATAGTACACTTGCTATTTTTTCGATCAAGTTTTTGGCGCCGTAGCCGGGGACTGCCAAAATACAGATTTTTAACTTAAGTTCAATTGAAATTTTGTTGCTCTGCGACTAAAATTTTATTTTCTACACTTTTTATTTTTTTTTTCTTTCTAATTATTATATTTGTCTAATTTGTGTATGCGAGGTAAGGCGTCAGCTGCATTTCTTTTTGACGCAGAAATTGAAAGAACTTTGCACGCAAGGCATAGACAAGCTCGGTCGGCTAAGCGGGAATCTGAAGAAGAAATTGTTACAGTTCATTTAGGTTCAGGTTTTGAAAGTGAAGAAGAAGTCATGGGTGAAAATCCTCCTCCTCCTGAGAGGCTCCTTGGTGACTACGGTGTTGCAAATACACCGGGGGGAAGACAAACAATTGTAAACCAACAGGTAAATGCCACCAACTTTCAACTGCACCCAAGCACCATTAATCAGCTTGAAAGAAAACCTTTCACTGGAAAGGTTAACGAAGACGCAAACAAGCATCTGCAGAGATTTTTGACCATGAGCACCACTCTAAAAATTGACGGTCACACGGAAGACGCAAAGAGGCTTAGGATGTTTCCTTTCACTCTAGTGGAAGAGGCAGAAGAGTGGTTCTATTCTCTACCAGCGGGTAGTATCACATCGTGGGAAGAGATGGAAAAGGCTTTCTTGAATGAATATTTTCCAGCGTCAGTCTTTTTACGAAAAAGGTATGAAATTCTGATCTTCAAGCAAAAGGAGGGTGAGTCTTTGGGCGATGCCTATAAAAGGTTCAAGAGGACTCTGGTGGCATGTCCAACACACAATATGGACAAAACTAAACAGATGCAAAGGTTTGTCAACGGGCTCAGAATCAAGATAAAGCAGTTGATCGATACAGCAGCTGGAGGCTCAACAAATTTCACAACAGCCTCTGGTATCATCAAGATCATTGAAGCAATAGCTGCAAATGAGCATTTGGAGTTGTATGACAGGTATACGAGCAAACCTGAAGGAGTCATTGATCTGAAGCTAGACACCAACAAAATTTAGGTTAAAGATGCTATAGCTGCAGAGGTAGAAAAGAGATTAAAGGCTATGAATATAGGTAATCAACAGGTTGCCCAAGTCCAACACGCTCAACTTGTAATCTGTGAAATTTGTAATGGCCCTCACCAAACTGTGTATTGTGTTGCTACTCCCAAGCAAATTGAAGAAATCAAGTTCTTAAGGCAAAACAATCCGTATTCTAACACCTATAATCCAGGGTGGAAGAATCATCCCAACTTCTCTTGGAAAAATCAACAACAAAATCCTCAAAAGGCAGAGTGGGAAGTAGCTATTGAGAGATTGGCTAGACAATTCTCTCAGTTTCACGAAGAAACCAGAAATAACCACAGGAACACCACAGCTTCGATCAAAAATCTGGAAGTTCAAGTGGGTCAAATAGCACAACATCTCACTCTACAGGCACAAGGTACCTTTCCGAGTTCAACTGTGAAAAATCCAAAAGACGAAGAGAAGATTAATGTTGTTACTACAAGGAGTAAGAAAGTGGCAGAATCAGAAAAAGAAAAAGAGGAAATGGATGATCCCTTGGGGATTGAGGTAGATTTGGAAATAAGAGAGAATGTGACAGAGCCCGAAATTGTGATACCACCGGTTAAGCAACTTGAAGAGAAAAATAAGAAAAATGCTAAACCGGCAATCAAGCTACCCTTTCCTTCTAGAGTGACAAAGAAGAATTCAACAGAAAAGGATTTTGAGAAGTTTACAGCTTTGTTTAAAAAGTTAGAAGTCAATCTCCCCTTCTTTGAAGCACTTGAGCACTTGCCGTTGTATAAGAAATTTATGAAGGAGGTGATTGCTAAAAAGAGATCCGTGGGAGGAGAACCAGAAATTGCAACTGAAAAGTGTGGTATAGTCTCGCCAGCAAGGAAGATCCCCATCAAGAAGAAAGATCCTGGAGCAGTGGCGATACCATGCACAATCAAGAACAGAATGTTTAAAAAGGTACTCATTGATTCTGGTTCTAGTGTGAGTTTAATGCCACTATCTATCTTCAAAAAGCTTGAATTGGGAAAGATAAGCAAAAGTGAGACAAAATTAAAGTTCGCTGATCACACCATCAAGAAATCATATGGGGTAGCTGAAGATGTACTGGTGGAGATTGATAAGTTTGTATTCCCTGTTGACTTCCACATCATGGACATTCCTGAAGATGAAGAAACTCCTATCCTTCTTGGGAGACCCTTTTTGTTAACAAGTCATTGCAACTTTGACATTGAGAAAGGGACACTAACGGTGAAATCATTTGATGAAGAAGTAACCTTGAAGATGTTAGAAGTCAAGAAACAAAGTGCAGGTGTACATGATCAAGCTTCTGTTGGTATGATCAAAAGTGAGGGAGAAGATAAAAGTCCTAAACATCTCCAAGAAAAAGTTTCAAGCATAGCCTCTAGGGTGGAACCAAATTATGTAACTATCAAAAGTCCTAAGAAGGCTAAGGAATTCAAGAAGAAGGTGGAAGAGAAAGAGCAAGGCGAGAAGAAGAATGTGGGAAGTGAATTGAAGAGAAAAGTTGTCCATGCTTTTCATCTTCATGAGTTCGTGGTTGCGGAAGTGGCAAGTAACAAGGTTTGGAAAAGGAAATACCCTCCATAATAAAGGGTAATGGACCGTCGAGCCATGTGACGTTAAACGAAGCGCTCCGTGGGAGGCAACCCACGGTTTTAATAATTAATTTCTCTATTTGTTTGTTTTATTTTCAGGAAATAAAAGAGGGCATCTCTAGTGAAATCTCAGAAGTGATCATTGGAGTGCAATACCCTCTGTAAGTAACCTGTCCAAGGCTTGTTCTAAAACATTGAGGCCAATGTTTAGTTCAAGTGTGGGAGGGGTTCTTTTTCAGTTGCTTTTAGTTGATTTCCATTTTTGTTTTTGTTTTTGTGTTGTGTTGACATTGTGTTATAGATTGAGTGATGGATGCCGAATGAATGATGAATGATAGTTAGTGGATGAAAGGTGCAACCTGAACTTAATTTCTCGAGGTACTTTGGAAGTGGACATAGCCGAAAGTGTCGGACGCAACTTGAAGAACTGGACTGAGAAGGTAAGTGGTGAAATCGAGCCGGAAAAGAAATTCACATGACATAAAGGGTGTGTTGAAGCTGCAAACTTAGCCTACATGGTGAGGAACATAAAAAGCCAAACACATGTAAAGATCATCATGAGAGTGAAATCAGGTATGACTTTATCTCTCTAATTTTGCGTTTGTCCTACCGACACAGTACAAATATGAAATCACACACTGAGGCACTTGTTTGTTCTCCCTAGAGCCTTTCCGTCCTTCATTTATTTTTGTTTTATCCCTCGTTAAACCCGTTGAGCCATTCCCCCTTGTTTGTTTCAATCCACACATGTCATCCTTAACCATAATTCTATCATTTTTGTTTGGCACTTGTGTAGTTATTGTTTCTTTTGAATTTGTGTGAAATTGTAAGTTTGGGGTGGTGCTTAAGAAAATAAAGGCAAGTGTGATATGAGAAAAAAAGAGAAAAGAAAAGTTTGTAACGCACAAGAAAAAAAAAAGAAAAAAAATAGTTTGAAACACTTGCCTAAAAAGATTTGAAAGACCTCGAACGATGTTGATTACCCAGTAATTAGGTAAAAAGGAGAGTCTAAGAAGAAACCCCCTCACACAAAACCGAACACAAAGACATGAAGAATAACATAAGTGCTAGTTCACAAACCAGTTGCATATCAATTCCTTGTTTATCCGTCCTTCCACCTCAGCCCCGTTACAACCTAAAAAGTCCTCGAAAGTGTATGAATTCTTTTTGTGTAGTGAAAGTAGGATTTATGCAAAGTCAAGGGTTGATATTGCATATCGTGATGTTGAGCGAAAAACACTCTAACCCCGAGAGACAATGTGAGAAGTGTGAAAAGTTTGCAGGTGAAATACACTCTGTTGTGAAGTGTGATGGGAAACAAGGTTCGATAAGCCCAAAAGCTTAATCAAGAAAGGGAAGAAAGTTGCGAAAGACATCGACTATGTTGTGGAAAAGAAAAGTTTAAGGTGACCTCGGTCTGATTTCTTGCATCACTTGAGGACAAGCAATGAGATAAGTTTGGGGTTGTGATCGGTCACCATTTCTACTTAGTTTCGTCATAAATTCGACATAAGATCGTCATACTTGGTAACACTTTGTGGTTGTTTTCAAGAGTTTTTCGTTGATTCCTTTAATATTAGTTAATTTCTTGCATTATGTTTTTGTGCCCTTTATCATGTCTTTTTAGATGCTTTTGATCTCTCTACTTGGTGGTTGTAGGTTAATTCTGGATCAGATGGAAATTGCACAAGTGTTGGTGTAAAAGAAACTGAAAATCGTGACAAGCGTGTAGTATTTTGATCATAACTGGAGCTTCGTAACTCGGAATGACGCGGTTCCGGTGGAAAAATTTCGCTAACGAAAAGGGCTACAACTTTGATGTTGAAGTCAAATCCAAATTATGAAGTCAGAGGCCGACACGGTCAGACCGTGTCAGATGACACGGCCGTGTCCAACCTGCTAAAGAATTCTTCCCAAAAGTGCCAGAAGCTGACACGGTCAGCCCGTGTCATGTGACACGGCCGTGTCAGCGGGTGCGGACAGAGTTTCTGAACTTTGATGTTTTTACAATTTTAAAGACCCGTGGGCAATTTTGGTATTCTGGCTGGGATCTGAAAACCTAGAGAAGTTAAAAGTGATTGGAGAGCCAAGGAGGAGGCACTTTTTGCATCGTACTATAGAATTCCAGAAAGAGGAGAAGATAGCTTCATATAGGGTTTCGGAGACGGAGAGATTCAACGGTGGACACCATTGAAGATCAAAGTTCCCAGTTATCTTTGTAATGTCTAAATTCTTTGCTTTGTGTTTCTTGAATATTATGAGAGGCTAAACCCCCCAATGCTAGGGGGTGGTCCTGATTTGGTTTATGTAATGACTCTGAATTCTTGATTTCATCAATACATTGGTTTATGTTATTCAGTGAAATTATGCAATGTTCTTAATGTTTTCTTTATCGGTCAAATAAGGATTAATCTACGGCTAACAAGTACAGGACTGTAGTTGTTAGGGTTTGTGCATAATTTGATTATAGTAGATATCACCTAGGACTAGGGATACCCTAAAATCACCAATTAAATCTTGATAAAATAAAGGCTTGGTTTCAGCTTATTTCCCTAAGGACTTAGGTATTAAGTTGAAAGACCAAAGGTTTTCCCACTAAGGAACCACTCACCCTAGCATGAACTTGTTGAAGAGATCTGAATTCAGGGTTGTTGCAAGCCAAAGCAACCACTCACCCTAGCATGTTTTTTTTACAGTAAAAAGAACCAACTTTATTATTCCGCTTTTATTTATGTGTACGGATTTATCCCATATTCCACAAACTATTGTTTTTGTTCAATTGAATTAAGATTAAGAAGCAGTATTTCCTACGTAGTCCTCGAGATCAATATTTGGGTTTAAACCCATTATTACTACATCGGTGAAAATAGTACACTTGCTATTTTTTCGATCAAGTTTTTGGCGCCGTAGCCGGGGACTGCCAAAATACAGATTTTTAACTTAAGTTCAATTGAAATTTTGTTGCTCTGCGACTAAAATTTTATTTTCTACACTTTTTATTTTTTTTTTCTTTCTAATTATTATATTTGTCTAATTTGTGTATGCGAGGTAAGGCGTCAGCTGCATTTCTTTTTGACGCAGAAATTGAAAGAACTTTGCACGCAAGGCGTAGACAAGCTCGGTCGGCTAAGCGGGAATCTGAAGAAGAAATTGTTACAGTTCATTTAGGTTCAGGTTTTGAAAGTGAAGAAGTCATGGGTGAAAATCCTCCTCCTCCTGAGAGGCTCCTTGGTGACTACGGTGTTGCAAATACACCGGGGGGAAGACAAACAATTGTAAACCAACCGGTAAATGCCACCAACTTTCAACTGCACCCAAGCACCATTAATCAGCTTGAAAGAAAACCTTTCACTGGAAAGGTTAACGAAGACGCAAACAAGCATCTGCAGAGATTTTTGACCATGAGCACCACTCTAAAAATTGACGGTCACACGGAAGACGCAAAGAGGCTTAGGATGTTTCCTTTCACTCTAGCGGAAGAGGCAGAAGAGTGGTTCTATTCTCTACCAGCGGGTAGTATCACATCGTGGGAAGAGATGGAAAAGGCTTTCTTGAATGAATATTTTCCAGCGTCAGTCTTTTTACGAAAAAGGTATGAAATTCTGATCTTCAAGCAAAAGGAGGGTGAGTCTTTGGGCGATGCCTATAAAAGGTTCAAGAGGACTCTGGTGGCATGTCCAACACACAATATGGACAAAACTAAACAGATGCAAAGGTTTGTCAACGGGCTCAGAATCAAGATAAAGCAGTTGATCGATACAGCAGCTGGAGGCTCAACAAATTTCACAACAGCCTCTGGTATCATCAAGATCATTGAAGCAATAGCTGCAAATGAGCATTTGGAGTTGTATGACAGGTATACGAGCAAACCTGAAGGAGTCATTGATCTGAAGCTAGACACCAACAAAATTTAGGTTAAAGATGCTATAGCTGTAGAGGTAGAAAAGAGATTAAAGGCTATGAATATAGGTAATCAACAGGTTGCTCAAGTCCAACACGCTCAACCTGTAATCTGTGAAATTTGTAATGGCCCTCACCAAACTGTGTATTGTGTTGCTACTCCCAAGCAAATTGAAGAAATCAAGTTCTTAAGGCAAAACAATCCGTATTCTAACACCTATAATCCAGGGTGGAAGAATCATCCCAACTTCTCTTGGAAAAATCAACAACAAAATCCTCAAAAGGCAGAGTGGGAAGTAGCTATTGAGAGATTGGCTAGACAATTCTCTCAGTTTCACGAAGAAACCAGAAATAACCACAGGAACACCACAGCTTCGATCAAAAATCTGGAAGTTCAAGTGGGTCAAATAGCACAACATCTCACTCTACAGGCACAAGGTACCTTTCCGAGTTCAACTGTGAAAAATCCAAAAGACGAAGAGAAGATTAATGTTGTTACTACAAGGAGTAAGAAAGTGGCAGAATCAGAAAAAGAAAAAGAGGAAATGGATGATCCCTTGGGGATTGAGGTAGATTTGGAAATAAGAGAGAATGTGACAGAGCCCGAAATTGTGATACCACCGGTTAAGCAACTTGAAGAGAAAAATAAGAAAAATGCTAAACCGGCAATCAAGCTACCCTTTCCTTCTAGAGTGACAAAGAAGAATTCAACAGAAAAGGATTTTGAGAAGTTTACAGCTTTGTTTAAAAAGTTAGAAGTCAATCTCCCCTTCTTTGAAGCACTTGAGCACTTGCCGTTGTATAAGAAATTTATGAAGGAGGTGATTGCTAAAAAGAGATCCGTGGGAGGAGAACCAGAAATTGCAACTGAAAAGTGTGGTATAGTCTCGCCAGCAAGGAAGATCCCCATCAAGAAGAAAGATCCTGGAGCAGTGGCGATACCATGCACAATCAAGAACAGAATGTTTAAAAAGGTACTCATTGATTCTGGTTCTAGTGTGAGTTTAATGCCACTATCTATCTTCAAAAAGCTTGAATTGGGAAAGATAAGCAAAAGTGAGACAAAATTAAAGTTCGCTGATCACACCATCAAGAAATCATATGGGGTAGCTGAAGATGTACTGGTGGAGATTGATAAGTTTGTATTCCCTGTTGACTTCCACATCATGGACATTCCTGAAGATGAAGAAACTCCTATCCTTCTTGGGAGACCCTTTTTGTTAACAAGTCATTGCAACTTTGACATTGAGAAAGGGACACTAACGGTGAAATCATTTGATGAAGAAGTAACCTTGAAGATGTTAGAAGTCAAGAAACAACGTGCAGGTGTACATGATCAAGCTTCTGTTGGTATGATCAAAAGTGAGGGAGAAACTGAAAATCGTGACAAGCGTGTAGTATTTTGATCATAACTGGAGCTTCGTAACTCGGAATGACGCGGTTCCGGTGGAAAAATTTCGCTAACGAAAAGGGCTACAACTTTGATGTTGAAGTCAAATCCAAATTATGAAGTCATAGGCCGACACGGTCAGACTGTGTCAGATGACACGGCCGTGTCCAACCTGCTGAAGAATTCTTCCCAAAAGTGGCAGAAGCTGACACGGTCAGCCCGTGTCATATGACATGGCCGTGTCAGCGGGTGCGGACAAAGTTTCTGAACTTTGATGTTTTTACAATTTTAAAGACCCGTGGGCAATTTTGGTATTCTGGCTGGGATCTGAAAACCTAGAGAAGTTAAAAGTGATTGGAGAGCCAAGGAGGAGGCACTTTTTGCATCGTACGATAGAATTCCAGAAAGAGGAGAAGATAGCTTCATATAGGGTTTCGGAGACGGAGAGATTCAACGGTGGACACCATTGAAGATCAAAGTTCCCAGTTATCTTTGTAATGTCTAAATTCTTTGCTTTGTGTTTCTTGAATATTATGAGAGGCTAAACCCCCCAATGCTAGGGGGTGGTCCTGATTTGGTTTATGTAATGACTCTGAATTCTTGATTTCATCAATACATTGGTTTATGTTATTCAGTGAAATTATGCAATGTTCTTAATGTTTTCTTTATCGGTCAAATAAGGATTAATCTACGGCTAACAAGTACAGGACTGTAGTTGTTAGGGTTTGTGCATAATTTGATTATAGTAGATATCACCTAGGACTAGGGATACCCTAAAATCACCAATTAAATCTTGATAAAATAAAGGCTTGGTTTCATGGTTTCAGCTTATTTCCCTAAGGACTTAGGTATTAGGTTGAAAGACCAAAGGTTTTCCCACTAAGGACTTAGGGGAAAACATCCTAGAGGTTTGGTAATAGAATACCACGAACTTGTTGAAGAGATCTGAATTCAGGGTTGTTGCAAGCCAAAGAAACCACTCACCCTAGCATGTTTTTTTTACAATAAAAAGAACCAACTTTATTATTCCGCTTTTATTTATGTGTACGGATTTATCCCATATTCCACAAACTATTGTTTTTGTTCAATTGAATTAAGATTAAGAAGCAGTATTTCCTACGTAGTCCTCGAGATCGATATTTGGGTTAAAACCCATTATTACTACATCGGTGAAAATAGTACACTTGCTATTTTTTCGATCAATACCATCATGATCCTCGTTCAAAAACGAGCAAAATCCATGTTTACATCTTTAAGTTTGGTTGAGAAACGAAGGAGATAGCAAATTCAAAAATTTGGAAGCTTGGGGTTGAAGATGAAGATGGTGGCGCCATTTTTTGAATTTCCCATAAACAAGTTTATTTTATTTTGAATGGTAGGCGTGTTATCTACGAATTCATCGTAGTATCCCAATGGTTACAGCGCGCGTCCAAAAGCCTTGCCTTGCCTTAGGTCTGGGGTTCGATCCCCCCCTCAGACCTTTTGTTCATTTCATTTTTCAAATTCATTTTAATGCCTTGTTTTCACATATAATCACTTGGGTCCCTTTGCTAAACAGGCCACGCGCGAGGCCTAGCTGGTATTTGTTTTGTTTGGTGACTAAGAGGGCGTGAGTTCAACCCTTGGCAAGGCCAAACCATATTTTTCACCACTATTTTTCTTCCATTTTCTTTATAACTTTAACTAAATATTTCACCTAGTTAACTAAACTATTTTTGATTCATTTTTTACACACTTCTTATTCATTATATCTATTTTGAGAATATATCAAAAAATCATAAAAATATATTATTTTAGTATATTTTTTAATTAGGTTAATAATCATATATTTTAAGTATGTATTAATACCCTAAAAAATATAATTTTCATTTGATTTTCAAAACCAAATCTCTTGTAAATATTTTTGTGATAAAACCCTAATCATTTAGGTCTTAATCAAGATTAGGCTTTGTCGTTATCTTAATTAAGTTGACTGTTGTCAAGAATTAAAACTGTTTTCAAATCTCCGATTAGCCGGACGGTCAAAGTTTTCAGACAACAAAACAGTAATCATTTCAATTGCCAATCATTTTCAATTGTTTTTTTATAAACAGTATATCATTTTCAATGGGCCTCTAATAGAGTGTAAGTCCCAACACCTTTTTCTTTTCTTAAGTTTGTTTTCAAAAACTGTATTTACAAAATCTTCTTTCTGTTTTCAAAACATTCTTCTGGTATTTGAAGGGCATTATTCCCGGTGAAACTCTTCAGATACCTATGTGACCTTTGTCCATCTTCACTTCTTCTGTTTTCAAAAACCTTTTACTGTTTAATATAAATATTCAACTATTATCAATAAAATTGCTGGTAAGGCTTTGTACATACTCCTTCAATGGCCTCCACTCCATCCAGGTTAGGCTTTATAGCTTTCAATTTACAGTCTTTATTTAAATTACTGTCAAATATAAACTGTTTATATATTGTTTAGAACTACGTCTGAGTGTAAACCTTAGGACAGTTAAACTATATATATATATATATTATAGGAATATGGCCTAGGATTGAGAATGTCTTCCCGGTGAAGGCTCTTTCCTAATTAGAGATCTGTAGTTCAAACCCTCATGATGAATTATTCCCGGTGAAACATCTTGAAAAAGCCTTAGAACCCAAATAGGACACATCCACCCAAGAGGAATTACTCCCGGTGAAACCTCTTACCCATTTGCTTAGAGCCAAAATAAGTTCAAAACCACATAGCTTTCTCTTGTGCTATTACAAGGACCCTCGATGACCCTCGATTAGCCTCCTCTTGGGCTTTGTACAAGGACCCACAGGCTTCTTAAAAGCATTTCCAGCTTCCTTTTGAGCTTGTATACAAGGACCCATCAGGTTTCTTATAAACATAGGAACAGGTCTTTAGTTACCTTTTAGCCTATCCTGGTGAGTTTCTTCCTTTCTTTAAACCAGACTTTAAACAAGCTAAGATTGTCTCAATCTCATATTGAGTACACTTTTTGGAATGAGAGACATGGACAGTCTCTGTCACCCTTATCTTCTTTAATTTCCTTAGCAGAGTCTAGGATCCATAGTGATCTATCCTCAATCAGTGTCAGCCTTCATCTTGGGCTTTAAACAAGAAGTCTCAATTAGACAATCTTTCTGCTTTAAATCCAAAACCCCTGGAAAGGGTTAGCCTCCAAAATCACTCCTTTAAATCTAAAACCCCTGGAAAGGGTTAGCCTCCAAAATCACTCCTTTAAATCCAAAATCCCTGGAAAGGGTTATCTTCCAAAGATCAATCTTTTAATAGATAATTTAACCAGCTGAGTCAAAATCCCGGGAAAGGGTTAGCTTCCAAAAATCAGTCTTTTAATAAATAAATCTTCAAGCAGAGTAAAACTCCCCAAAGAGTCAGCCTCAACCTTGGGCTTCAGACAAGGCATGGAACAATAACTTCCCTAGTTAAGAGTCAGCCACAACCTTGGGCTTTGTACAAGGCAGATAATAGAGCCTCCCCAGTGAGTCCTTCATCATCAAGTAGCCACAACCTTGGGATTTGTACAAGGCAGATAAACCACATTTCCTGTGTCAAAGATTCCTAATCTCTAGGATCTTTTCCCCATAGAGTCATCCATACATAGTTTCCTCAACAGTCAGCCACAACCTTGGGCTTTGTACCAGGCAGAAAACAATGTTTTCCCTAGTTAGAGTAGCCACAACCTTGGGTTTCATACAAGGCACAAAAAGGAGTCTCCCTAAGTAACGTCAGCCACAATTCTGGGCTTTGTACAGAACACCAAATAAAATCCATCAAATAAACACTCTCCAACTAGAGTCATCCTCATTCTGGGCTTTGTACAGAACACAAAATTCCCCTGTAGTTAATCCCCAGTAAATTATCTCCCAGAGTCAATTAATCAATCAAAAAGCCTGAAGCTTGGGCCTCATACAAGCCAGCTAAAGTCAAATCTTTTATACAGTATATGGATATAGCTTATCTCTATAGAGAGATCTTTCTCCCATCTCACCACATTCAAACAAACAAACATTACATTTCATTTTAATTATAATTAAGTCTCCCATTTAGGATTTTGAAAGGCATGAGCTGGAAGTAAAACCCATACATGTGGTAACTTTCCCTAATTTGGTTGAACACCTTTCTTTCATTCAAGATGCAGTTGACTGGTATACTTGCACATACACAAGTAAGGTCCCCCTCTTGAATGAAATGAATTCAGTTATTCTGTCACTCTTTTAATGTTTGTGGTGGAATAGTAGAAATACCTCTCTGTAAAGATAATTTCATGTTTCTTTACTGTAAATAGAGATTTAATTCAAGCTTCAACCTTGAGCTTCAAGCAAGGCACCAAAAATCATTAATATCCCTAATTAGTTCCCCGAACTACATTAAGCTCTGACTTCCATTAGGGATATGTAGGCATGAGGTTCACAAGGAATCTCAGCGAGCTAATAAAATACCAAAAATAGTCAGTTTGTGTGTCTTTCTTTTAATTCAATTCAATTCTCTCTCCTAACACAAAGGAGAAACTTTCCCAATAATAAGCAACAAACACAATCACATTGACACAGAGAAGGTTCCCGTAGAGTACTACGGATATGTAGGGTGCTTAAACTCTTCCCTATGTATAACCGACCTCCCGGACTCCAGAATTTCTAGTCTAGGTGAATCCCCACACTTAGCAAACTCCTAGGGTTTATTTGAGATCTTTTTCCCCTCTCCTACTCGTAGGATAATTAAAAAGTTCGTGTGATATCGTAGGAAGAACTGAAACAAAATTCATCCTGCCCCGGGCGCATTCTCCTTCCAAATTTCGCGTGAAGGGTCTAGCGTGCCGTCCTCCCAAGTGAAACGGGGAGGTAAAAAAAAACGACACCAAAGAAAAATGGCGACTCTGCTGGGGATATAAGTGTTAAAAACCTTGGTTTTTCATCCAAACCAATGGTTGACCTGTTGCTGGTCCAGCCCCAATGAGGAATTAGAGAGGTCCTGCCTAACCTCTGTGTCATTTCATGTGATTGTTGCATATATATTTGTTTATTTCGTTTATTCTGTATCGGGAAAGGGCTTGATCCCCCCTTGTGGTGAGAAATCCTATACCCGGATTTGAGTGCAACATAAGATAGGATGGAGGATGTCTTCTCGGTGAAGGCCCTCTAATCTTGGTTCCCAAATCTACTCTTGGGATTTGCCTGGATGGTGTGATTAAATGCGCCAATGCATTCCGAGACTGATTTGTACCAGGAGGACCTAGAAACACATTAACCCCACTTAAAGCCTTTTTTAGGACGTAGAGCGGTGATTACGAAAGTAATTGTCACGCAGATACTACACTCAGAGAAAACTCTCTTATAGATACCAGTCAACGTATCTTTAAGGTTGAGCAAAAACTCTGAGATCCATAGAACCTGTTCTACAGGTATATAAATCCTTATCCATAGTTTACCCTGGGGCGAGGTTTGCGTTGTGACTCCATGACCACTATACCCTTCTATGCCATGTTTGTTTAAAAACTCTTGTGTGTGCATTCATGCATTCGTGCATTCATCATAATAACTAAAAAACAAAAGAGTCTTTTATGAGTCGTTTTTCAAGGAAACTAAATAACGAACGTTTTGAACTTCATAGAAAGAGAGAAACGGAGAAAGGACTTAAGGATCTATACCATGGATTACGGAAGAAAGAGAGCTAGGAAATACACCTTCAAAATTCTTAAGGTTGAGGAATTGGAAAAGCTCGGAAAACTAGTGGTCAACCCCCAGGCTTTCAAAGAGAAGTATGGAAAACTTCTGCCTCTTCTCAGCACTAACATTGTGGATGGGATCCTTCCCACTTTGGTACAGTTTTACGATCCAACGTATCACTGCTTCACCTTTCCAGATTATCAACTCATGCCTACGTTGGAGGAGTACTCTCGTCTGATTGGAATACCCGTGTACGTGCAAGATCCGTACTCCGGTTTTGAAAAGAATCCTGACGACATTACCATTGAAAGAAAAAGTGTAGAAAAGAAATAAGACTTTAGCTTGTAAATAAGCGTAGCTTTTTGAAAGTTTTTGAGAAAAGGGTAGAAAAAGATTTTAAACCAGAGCATGCAATTAAGGGAAAATTACCTGGTTAGATGAAAAATGTTCTTTTTAGCCTTTCAGGACTATCCCTACCATAAGAGGGTAAGGAAGTCCTTTGATTTGGAGGTTGAAGGGTCGTCGAGTTATCGTTCGCCATAAGACTGTCCCATGCCATAGAGAGGCAGGTAGTCTAAGGGAAGGATCAGAATAGCCATCTTCGTTAGGCAACCAGAGGAGACCTCAGCGCTTCGTAGGCAACTTCGAGGGACGAGGTCATATTTGGCGAATCGAAGGCAGCATCATTAGGGACTTATGACCTTTGAATGAACCGAGGGCAACATCGCTGAGGTATCCTCGTATTCGAGGGACTTTGGCTATTCTGCATTAAAACACAAGGCAACAGGCAACAGGCAACAAGAGGGGTACCATAAAAGGTGTGTGTGTCCAACAATCACGTGACCAGATTCAGAATAAATTTTCTTATAATTATTTATTCTACTTCAATTCAATGGTTACACTCCCTAGAATTACTAACCACATAATAATATGATGACAGGTTAAATGCCTTCAAGGCCAAACAATACACCGGGAAGCAGTTACAAAAATATTATGGGGAAGGGGAAAAAGAAACCAGGGGACCAGCATGGCAATAGGTCTGTGATAAATAATAATTAAGACAGAAAAATAAATGAGGTTAGGTTTTAGGGTTACCGACTATTGAGCTTTGACGGTTGGCTAACCTTGAAAATTAGGAAAAGGAAAACAAATACAAAAGGAGTGAGCGCATGACCAATTCAATGACGATTAGGGTTAAACCTGATTTGATAAAAGAAGGCAAAATAAATACTTAAAAATAAATATAAAATAAGACTTAGCTTTTGATTTGATCTGATATGGTTCGTAGTCGGGGGCAGCCTCGGGGTTAACCCTGAAAGATTGGCAAAGAAAAGGCAGACAGAAAAAGAAGTGAGTGTAGGCGGAGTTCATTATATTTGAAGGCAAACTCTAATTTTAAATAAAATAACAAATATTTAAATAAGGGTTAAATTGGGACTTAGCTTCGTAATAGGCGTGGCGCACAGTCGGGAGAAACCCTGTTGCTAACCCTGAAAAACACACAAAGAAATATTTATTCAGTGTAGGGAATGATTTTCGTAAACCTTGATTAGGGTACGAATTTATAGAATAAATAATCAATTTAATTAATTATTGATTTTTTAACCTAATTAATTAAATCGATGGAAAAATAAGTTTTGATTAAAATCTAATCTAAATATTTTTATCAATTAATGGGATAATTACAATTAAATAAATATTTTAAACAATTTAGATTAATTTGAAACAATTAAAAATACTACTGTTTAATAATAACTTAAAACAAATAAATATTGTTTATTATGCTTTTTGAAAAAAAAAGGAATTTAGAAAAGAAATTGGGTTTTTTAAAGAGTTTTTATTTAATTTATTATATATATAAACATAATTAAACAAAATATAAATAATAACAATAAAACACAATTTTATGCAATTAAAAAGAAAAAAGATTAGGAACTTAGCGTATGGATCATGTGTGGCGCACCCAGGGAGGTCCATGGTGGACTGGCATGATCTGGCGTGTTGGATTAAAGGGGCGAAGGATCTGAAGGCTATAGCAACGAGGACACACGCTATGACATGCGTCTTAAAGCACCAGATCCGGGGGTTCAAAAATAAGCTGCACGCGTGATTCCAACCAATGGGGAGAGGCCACGTCTTCGTCTTCTCCACCAAAACACTTTTTATAGCGCCCTTTTGCAGAGGGCTGTAAAAGCCTTGAACCTTTAACACCTGTTCTCCATGAATACATGTAAAACACACTAGAAATTTGGCACGACGCCATGAATCAAATCGTCTCATTCATACGAGCACAATGATGCCTATTTCGTGGCTTAATTCCTTCTGAATCAAAAAGCCCTAATTGAATCTAATAAACCCTAACAATGGTGAATATGCGTTCCTGCACTTAAACTTTGATTTAATCACCCAGAAAGTTTCGCAACAATGATATAAACATAAATATGCAATCAATTTCAATGGTAAATGCTTGTATGTATGCAAACGACACTCATCAAAGTTTGACCAAACCGTGAGTTGTAGGTGATGATTCAGGACGTGTTGGTGACGAATGATGGCCTGGAAAGCTTCAGGGAATATCAGAGGATGTATTGCAGTGCTTAAAACTCTTTGGAATGCCACCAATTCCTAAAACCGAATTTAGTTTTTTCTTTAACTTTGGAGCTCGGATTAGGGTTGTTTCCTGCAAAAATTCTCTCAACCTAGCATGTGGTTGTGATCAGAATATATAAGAGGTGGTTTTAGGTTAACAAATTTGGGGGAAGATCTAATTAAATCTTTGATTGGAAATTTGAAGAAATATGATTTCCACTCTTTCCAATTTTGGCCAATTTGTATATTTTCCTCACCAATCTTGTTCTCCATGATTTTGAATCAAATACCTGACTTGAATGATGATTAGATATGATTGAAATTAAAAGGAAATCTAATCTTTTCAATTTTTCTTCAAATATTGACTGAATATATGATTTAAATGAATAAAAAATTCAAATAAAAATCAAATATTCATAATATTTTCGTGGCTTTAAGATTGGATATCTTTGATGACTTGGAGAACACGCTTGGATCATAAAAATTTGGGCCTCTTTGCAAAAAAATCCATTTTGAGGCCTTTGGCTTCACACTTTCCTTCTCAAATTTGTCCAACTTTGACAAGGCATATCTCTCTCAATTTTTGAGGTACGGAAGATTTCTAGGACTTTTTAGAAACCTTGAAGAGTCCTCTAACCAGATTAGGCTCTCAACTGAAGCATTTTTAGACTTGGCATGTGAGAGACAAATTTGTAGAGAATTCAATTTCCTTCAAAATGAGTATTGGATGGAAAATTTATGATGTTCTATGTAGGAGTTATGGTTGGTCAAAGTTCAGTTGACTTTCTCCTATGAAAACCCTTATTTAGAAACTTTTGGAATTGTTGATTTCTGATCTTTCCTTGATGAACCATGATCAATTCTTGATCAAATGGTGAATGATACTTCAATATGAGGATGTTGACAAAAAATCTGGAGTTTTGACTGTATTTTGACCGCAGTTGACTTTTTAGGTCACACTAGTCGACTGTTGACTTTCTGAGCAATTGAGTGACCAACTCTTTGAATTGAGACCTGTATTTTGTCATGGAAGTAGTGTGGGATATCATAGACCATATGAAATGTGTTGGAGCTTTTAATCCATTGATTTTTCCTCAGAACAACAAAACCCTAGTTCTTGAACCTTGTTTAGGAGAGGGTGTCTTTGAACATTGTGCCTTGATTTTGAATTTGAACAAGAGAAATGGTATGGGGAAATTTTGGGGTATGAAAGCTGCCCCTGTTCAATTTTCTTATATCTGAAGATGTAGACTGGCATGTGTGCCTGTTGGAATTTGAAGGTAGAAGAGGATTGAACACTAGAATACCCAAGAATTTGCCCTGGCTAAAGTAGGGACTTTTATCGGAAATGGGCTTTGAAGATGCCATCTAGGCAGAGTGTTGTCGGAGATGGGCTTAAAGATGCCATCCGGCTTGAGAGAAAGTTTATTGGAGATGGGCTTAAAGATGCCATCCGGATATTGAGAGACTTGATTGAGATGGGCTTAAAGATGCCATCCAGCTTGATAGACTTGAGAGTTAGAATACGTCGTACGTAGACCGTATCTGAAGAATATACTTAGGATGAGTCGTACGTTAGACTGGAGGATGGGTCGTTCGTTAGACCGGATCCAATTTGCATCGATAGATGTCTGGAAAGTCGTGCGTTAGGCTGAAGGATGAGTCGTGCGTTAGACTGAATCTAATTTGCATCCGTAGATGTCTGGAAGGCCATGCTTTAGGCTGAAGGATGAGTCGTGCATTAGACTAAATCCAATTTGCATCCGTAGATGTCTGGAAAACCGTGCGTTAGGTTGGAGGATGAGTCGTACGTTAGACTAAATCCAATTTGCATTCGTAGATGTCTGGAAAACCGTGCGTTAGGTAAGAGGATGAGTCGTGCGTTAGACTAAATCCAATTTGCATCCGTAGATGTCTGGAAAACCGTGCGTTAGGTTGAAGGATGAGTCATCCGTTAGACTAAATCCAATTTGCATCCGTAGATGTCTGGAAAACTGTGCGTTAGGTTGGAGGATGAGTCTTGCGTTAGACTAAATCCGATTTGCATCCGTAGATGTCTGGAAAACCGTGCGTTAGGTTGGAGGATGAGTCGTGCGTTAGACTAAATCCAATTTGCATCCGTAGATGTCTGGAAGGCCGTGCGTTAGGCTTTGCTTTGAATAAGGTTCGAATCTTTGTAATGTACATGTCAATTTTATGCAATGTCATGGTGCACATAATGAATGAGAGTGAGTACTCAAACTAAATGAGGAACTTTGTATGTTATATATGATTTATAACTGTATGCAATGTATGTGATGTATATGATGTATGACTGATGCTGTTTGGAGTGTTCTGAGAAAATAAATCTCTGTATTGTTGTGATTTTGATCTTGTCTTGAAGACGCTCAGCTGGGGATTTATGATTCTTGCTTGGGGATAGCCATTTGATTGATTGATCTTGAATGTACCCTGACTAGGGATAAGAGAGATGAATAGCCCTGTTTGGAGAAGAGGGAGGAGTCAGGGAATCGGCAGTGTCGAAGATGTAAAACTCCGTTGAGGAACTAAGTCTTTGTTGGGACGAGAGCATTTGAAGGTATCTTCTTAACAATTACTCTGTGGGGATATGATCCTGTGAAACCGAATTTGTGGGAAGACATGGGTGTCTTGAAAATTGCCTCCAGTATTATAGTAACGGTTGTTCCTGGACTTGTACTGATTAGGACACACCACTGAGCATTGATCAAGGTGTCAAACTGGACTTGCATAGATTTGCCCCTGCTAGTAGGAACTTTGGAAAGATTCGCCTCACGAGGACTTTATGAGATATGCACTATGGGCGACATGCCCCTAGTAATCATAAACTTAGGATAATGCCCCTGACTGATCGAGCGATGGCTTCTGACTCACTTGGGTGCATGCCCCTGATTGTTTTGGCATTCTTAAGAGATTCTCAGAATCTTGACTTGATTGCCCCAAATTGATCGGGAAATAGTTTGAAATCCACTTGGGATGTATGCCTTTGACTGTTTGGCATTTGAGAGATTCTTCGAATCTTGACTTGATTTCCCCAGATTGATTGGGCAAAGCGTGCCATGCCCCTTGTATATGTAGGAGATATTGCTTCTCGGAGTAATTTTTGTCTGTCGGGATAACTTTCAGTCATTAGTTGTACCCTGTGAAAATTCTTTTCGTTGCTAACGTTTGAAATTATGTAGCAGAATATGTTTAATAATGAATTCATGAAATGCAATGCATACGTCTGTCTTGAGTTTTTGAAAAACATTAAAACATGAGATGTAAAAGCGTGATATTTGTAAAAACGTTGTGTTTGTAAAAAATGAAATACCAACTCAGCATTTGTGGTGAACCTTAAGGAGTCAGGATACCTTTGTTGTGACAGTATGCTTTCGAATTAACCATGCTTCAGTTAGGACTTTCAAGGATTGTAGCGTGGCTTGGTTCACGGTTTAAGAAACAAAGGATAATGGCTCAAAAATTTATTTATACCCATCCCCTTCTTCGTGATGTTCTTCGATCCTATGCTCAGTTAACTTTGTGTTTCATATTTAGCAAAGCTTGAAGTGTTAACATCGATATTTGATAGTGACCTCTTTTTTTTTCTGTGATTTTTTGTTATCCCTAACTTTTGCCTGAACTGCTTATTTTGTGCTTATTTTTGATAAGTCTCCTTCATAGGTTTTGACTTAACAACTTTTTTCTTTTTGGTGGATATTGACTGCATGACTTACTGGTTGCAGGGACCCATCATTATTTGTGTAAGCACCGGCTAGTATAATTGAGTTAACTGAGTAACTACCATGCCCCAGGTTACGATTAAGGGTTTTAAATTGTACAAGAAAGAAAACTTCTACTCCTTTAGGCTCAAAGGGGCTGACGAGGGATTAACATCCTTATATCTCCACTGTTTAGGAATTGAAACATTGCATGTACATCGTCAGCATAGTCCGTTCGAAAGCATACTATATAAGGTTGCGGTATCGTTTTCATCATCCTCCCTCAAGAGGCTTACAGCTTAGCAGGAGTTGAATATCACAAAACATATGCAAAGTAAAGACATAATTTAAAATGAGTGATAGCGAAATGATTTATTCAAGACAAACATATGCAATGCACTGATGATGATTATTAAAACAGATAATGTCTATCATAAGTCGAATGTTTACACAAACAGAAAAGAAATTGCAAATGAAAGTAAATCTAATGATCTAAAAAGTTCATCCTTCTAGACATTAATCAATCTTGTCGTGACTAGGCATAGGAGCAGTGATCACTACAGGAGTCTTGGGATGGTTTAATTCAATTTCACCAGCATCGATCATGTCTTGAATCTTGTTCCTCAGTGTCCAACAATTGTCGGTGTCATGTCCAGGACTATTGGAATGATACGCACACCTCGCGTTAGGAATATAGCGAGGAGAGGAAGTGTTGGGATTCACGGGAGGATCCTTTACAGTAATCAAGTTTGCTTTCATCAGATATTGTAATGCCTGAGCCAGTGACATATTGATCTTTGTGAATTGACGCTTAGGTGCCTCTGACTTGCGACCTTGGTTGCATTCATTATGACCTTTCTGGTTGTACATAGCATTAGCCATGTGAGGTTCCTCAGTTGAATTGAAACCAATGATCTTGTCGTCGACTAAATCTTGGATCTTATTCTTCAATAGCCAGCTGTCATACCCCAAAATTTTCCCATATTATTTCTCCTATTCAAATTCAAATCAAGGCACAATGTTCAAAGACACCCTCTCCTAAACAAGGTTCAAGAACTAGGGTTTTGTTGTTCTGAGGAAAAATCAATGGATCAAAAGCTCCAACACATTTAATATGGTCTATGATATCCCACACTACTTCCATGACAAAATACAGGTCTCAGTTCAAAGAGTTGGTCACTCAATTGTTCAGAAAGCCAACAGTCGACTAGTTTGACCTAAAAGTCAACTGTGGTCAAAATATAGTCAAAACTCCTAATTTTTGTCAACATCCTCATATTGAAGTATCATTCACCATTTGATCAAGAATTGATCATGGTTCATCAAGGAAAGATCAGAAATTAACAATTCAAAAGTTTCTAAATTAGGGTTTCATAGGAGAAAGTCAACTGAACTTTGACCAGCCATAACTCCTACATGGAACATCAGAAATTTTCCATCCAAAGCTCATTTTGAAGGAAATTAAATTCTCTATAACTTTGTCTCTCACATGCCAAGTCTAAAAATGCTTCATTTGGCGGATATGACTCAAAACGCCACAGGTCCTCCAAAAGGTCAACAAAAAGGTCATCTTTTTCAAAAGCTCATAACTTGAGATGGAACCAAAAAGGGCCTTTAGAGGACACATTAAGCTTTCTGAAAAGTCTTATATAACTCTCATATGATCGAAATTGAAGGAGTTGGGTAAAATTTAGAGAAAGGCATGAAACTCAAATGAGAATTAGTGAACTTTTGAGTATTGGGCCTCCATCCTTAAGTTTCCCACGTGGTCATAGAATCATGGGAAGCCCATGAACCAATTCTTACCTATTTTTGTGATTTTATTTTATTTATTCATCTAAATATAAATTAAATCAAGTAAAGTCATAAATTAGTGAAAAGACCATACATTTGATTTGTTAAGATTTTAATCAAATTCAAATCAAATAATAGAAGGCATCTAAAAGGTTAGAAGTTATGGAAAATAGAATTGGACCAGGTAGGAAAGATTGCATAACCAAGATCAATCAAATTTTAATCAAATCTCAAACATGGGAATTACATGATTTATGTCCAATTTTGTTGACCTAATGGGATATCTATAAGTGTCTAAAACTTGGTCAGATACAAAGGGGAGGAATTCGGCAGGCAGAGGGAACCCATTCAATAAAAAAAATCGCAAAAGCATGAACACAACAGATAAAGTTCCAAGCCAATTCAAGGTATTCAGAGCATAAATCGAGTTTCTCCAACGTGTTCTGAAGCTATTGCAATCATCACCTTAAATCGAAGCATACAGAATCGCGAGCAGTAAAGTCACGGTTTGTCCATACCAAACTCGATCTCGTTTTTACATGTTAGCACGTTATTACTGCATTTTGTTTGCCTTGTATGTCTTAGATGATTGTTTAGGACGTTTCTGGTTAATTTAATTTGATATTCGGTGCAAGTTTAAGGATCCACCATTGTTAGGTTATACAAGCTCCAAATTGGGGAATCTTGACCAGAGGCAAAATTGGCTGAAATTAATAGTTCTATCACGTTCAGAGGGTAGCCTTTAGTTAATCTGTATGTTTAACTGGAATTTATTTAGATTGTATAATGAATTTGATGGTTGAAGGTGTGTAGTGGCACATGAAATCCGTGGCTATAGGCTATGCCAACGGTTTTGGTCTGTCGGTAAAAGCCTGGTAAAATAAATTTTGAAAACGAGAGAGATGATCTGCTGGGCGCGTGTTTTGGTTGTTTAATTTTTTTTATATTTTTAATTTATTTTCTGTTAAACAAGTGAATCTATAACAGCAAGCGGATCATGGCCTAGTGTTAACAAGATGCGTCCTAAAGTTCAAGCGTAGGGGGTAGGGGGTTTGATCCCCACTCTCAGTGTTATTTTGTCTATTTTCTGTGTTTAATTTCATCTGCAGATCCAACGTCCATAGTCTCTGAAGGAACACCATACGCCTGCATATCAAAACCGTCCGATCACCTGAGATGCAAATCCCACGGTCATCAACTGCAAGTTTACCATGGACTTCTCAAATGCACCACACGGGATCAGCTAGGCACCTCTTTCTAATTTTTTTTTTATTTTATTTCATGTTTTATTTATTCATTTGATTATATAACTTGTTTTTTTGTTTATTTTGTAAATCCTTTTAAAAAAAAATCTTTTTAAGGAATAAAACTCCTTTAAAATTTCTTTTTTTTCTCATAAAAAAAACATAATATATTTGATTATTATTAAATAATTTTATTTTAATTGTTTTAAATTTGATTTAATTTGTTTAAGTTATTTATTTAATTAGGTAGATAATTTTTTAGGTTTAGATATTTAATCGAAGCCTGTCTTTTCACTGATTTAATTAATTAGGTTGAAAAACCAATAATCAATTAAATCAATGTTATTTATTCTATTAACAAGAGTTAACTTACGCCCGAATCAGGGTTTGCGAGAATATTGCCCTACACTAAAAAATATTTTTGTGTGTCCTTTTCAGGGTTGTTTTCAGATGCTTTCCGATTACACGCCATGCCTTTCACAAAGCTAAGTCCCGATTCGACTTTCTTTATTAATTTTGCCCTTTTTACTTAATACAATATTATTTTTGCCCTTTTAATTTTTTTTTATTATTTATTTTGCCATGCTAATTTAAAAGAATTGTCCATACACTCACTTGCGATTATTCTCCTGTTAATTCTCAGATGTTCAGAGTTAATGCTCGAGGCAACCTCCGACTATCAACCTCATCAATTGAAGCTAGGTTTCTATATTTATTTTCCTTTTTTTCTTTTCTGTTATCCTTTTTATTTTGATTATGGTTAACCGTACCTGCCGTTGAATTGATAATGCACTCACCCCTTTTTGGTTTCTATTTTCCCACCTTTTCAGGGTTTGGCAACCGCCAAAGTTCAAATAGTCGGTAACCCTAAAACTCTAATCTCTTTTATTTTTCTGCCTAATTATTGCTTATGCCAAACCCGCTGGTTTCTTTTTCCCTTCCCCATATTCTTACGTATCTGTTCCTGGTTTGTCTAGTTTGGCCTTAAAGGCACTTAAGACTGTTTTATATTTTCTGCCATGGTTAGTAATTTAGGGAGTGCAACCTTGAACTGAATTAGAGCCATTTAATTACAAGATAATATATTTTGAATTAAATCACATGATTGTTGCATCCACGCACGCTTTTTTTGGTAACCTCTTTTGCTGCTTGTTGCCTTGTTTTTTTGCAGAATAGCCATGTCCCTCGAATACGAGGATACCTCAGCCATGCTGCCTCGATTAATGCAAAGATCATAAGTCCCTAATGATGCTGCCTTCGATACACTAATATGATCTCGTCCCTCGGAAGTTGCCTACGAAAGGCTGAGGTATCCTCTGGTTGCCTAAACGAAAGGCTATTCTGATCCTTCCCTTAGACTACATGCCTCTCTATGGCATGGGACAGTCTTATGGCGAACGATATTGCGATGACCCTTCAACCTCCAAATAAAATGACTTCCTACCCTCCTATGGTATGGATAGCCCTAAAAGGCTAAAAGAATCTTTTTACAAATATCAAGGTAATTTGGCCGTAATTGCATGCTCTGGTTTAAAAAATATTTTTCTTACACTTTTTCATAAACCTTCAATAAGGCTACACTCATTTTACGAGCTAAAGTCCTTATTTCTCTTCTTCTACATTTCTGAAACTTTTGGCTTCGAAACTGAAGAGCAAAGAAATTAAGAGCCCATGGAAAACCATGGATGCAAAGGGTGCCTCACACCTTCCCTTTGCATAAATTACCCCCCGAACCTGTTTTTATTTAAAAGGTTTTTCCTGTTCTTTTAGCCTTTCTGATTAATTTGGATAAAATAAAAGTCGGTGGCGACTCATGCTTAACCGCGACATTTTGATAAAAAGTCAGTTCCCCGTATTACACCAGCAATCATTAGTGTCATGTCCAATGCTGTCGGAGTGATAAGCACATCTTGCATTAGGATTATACTGATGAGACAAAGTGTTAGGATTCCGAGGAGGATCCCTCAAAGTAATTAGCCCTTTCTTCAGCGTCTGTTGCAACGCTTCAACCAAAGTCATGTTGATCTTTGTGAATTTTCTTTTAGGCGCGCTATGCTTACGTTGTGGTTGTGATGCTGGTATAGAGATCAGAACTCCCCCAATCTGTTGGTTGCTTTTATCTCGACCTTTCTAGTTGTGCACAACATTAGCCATGTAGGGCTTCTCAGGTGAGTTGAAGTCGATGATCTTGTCGTCAATTGAGTCTTGAATCTTGTGCTTCAATTGCCAAAAATCTTCTGTATCATGACCAGGGCTATTCGAATGATATGCACATCTCACATGGTACTTATATCCAGGGGTGGGATTGGTAGGAAATGAATATGGAGGTAATAGAGTTATCAAGTTCTGATTGAGCAATTGTTGGAGAACTTGAGACAGTGGTATATGTAACGGAGTAAATGACCGCTTAAGCTTGGATCTCTGATTATCTTGACCACCTTGATGCTAATGTTAATTCTTCTCCTTCTCGATCAGAAGTGCCTTTAATTCTTCTTGCCCCTTGGCCAAGTTAAAGATCATTTCTTGGAACTGGTTGTTCTGAGCCTGAAGATTTTTGACTGATTGCTCGAGATTCATGATGCTGAAATAAATAGCGAGGAAGGATGAGAGACCTATTGTAAGAAACCTGCTATGCGATGTTATGAATGCAGATGCAATGTTTTCAAGGATCTTTAGGAAATTTAGTTTGCAATATTTAGACATTGAATCAATCCCAGCTTCGTTTGAAGAACCTTGGCTTTCGTTCTTAAGCGTCCTTCTTTAAGAATCAAGCTCATCATATCGAGTGGGTCATCACCTCTGATTCAGGATATCTCTGAATTTGAAGGTATATGGCTAGAGGAAAATAAATCCTCTTGCCCTTTGATAGGTACTATGTTTCTGAACTAGAAGGCACACGGCCAGAGGAAAATCAATCCTCTTGCCCCTTGATTAGGGATTCAGTCTTTGATAAGGGCACCTGAAATTATGCGCCGTAAATTCCTAAGATCCTTGAAAGGGTTAGTCAACATGTTATGCTTATGATGTCATGGTGTCATGATGTTATGTGAACGCGGCTCATTATACACAGCGTGGGATAGTAAGGGTAAACAAGTCTTTTGGCAAAACCTGCAGGGAAACAAAAGTTAGTAGAAAACACAAACAAGTCACATAAGTCACACAAGTCACACAATTTCCTTAGGCTTGGCTTGCATGGAGTTTAGATCATGTGAGATACCCTTTCCCAAAGGTATTTCTAAGGATAAAGATGATATCAGCAACGGGTTCTACCGAGTTACCCAGAATTGTCAGCCCTCCTAAAGCACCTCGAACATGATACATACATACCATGCAATGATACTCTGAGAAAGAACCTATCTGAGCTGTAGTATCGGGTAGCGACTATGCTCTCAACATACATTAAGAGTAGTCCCCCCACTACGTTTCTAAAACACAAGATGGGTTAAAGGTGACTAAAGGTCCTTAAGCTCCGACTCACCCACGGACATCCGCACGAACCTCCCTCATACAAGAGAAGCATGCGAACACCCATAGAGGCCTAACTTAAGCGTGAACTCTCATATTGACCAATCCTCCACATACATGGAGGAGGTCGCCATGACTATGCCACTTCCTATCTTAGATGTACTTGAATCCGGGTGTAGGATTCGTCCTTCATTTAATTCCCAAAATAGCCTTGAAAAATAAAGCAAGCAAAGCAAACAATAGAATACAATTAAGTGAATCCTATGCTTTTCAGGTAACCCCTCTTTTATAAGAAAATTCTCCCCAGCAGAGTCGCCAGTTCTGTAATACGGTGAACTGACTTTATTTGAAATGTCGCGGTAAGCAAAAGTCGCCACCGACTTTTATTTTATCCAAATTATCAGAAAGGCAAAAAGAACAGGAAAAACCTTTTAAATAAAAACTGAGTTCGGGGGGTAATTTATGCAAAGGGAAGGTGTAAGGCACCCTTTGCATCCATGATTTTCCATGGGCTCTTAATTGCTTTGCTCTTTTGAAAGAAAAAGTGTAGAAAAGAAATAAGACTTTAGCTTGTAAATAAGCGTAGTTTTTTGAAAGTTTTTGAGAAAAGGGTAGAAAAAGATTTTAAACCAGAGCATGCAATTAAGGGCAAATTACCTGGTTAGATGAAAAATGTTCTTTTTACCCTTTCAGGACTATCCCTACCATAAGAGGGTAAGGAGGTCCTTTGATTTGGAGGTTGAAGGGTCGTCGAGATATCGTTCGCCATAAGACTGTCCCATGCCATAGAGAGGCAGGTAGTCTAAGGGAAGGATCAGAATAGCCATCTTAGTTAGGCAACCAGAGGATACCTCAGCGCTTCGTAGGCAACTTCGAGGGACGAGGTCATATTTGGCGAATCGAAGGCAGCATCATTAGGGACTTATGACCTTTGAATGAACCAAGGGCAACATCGCTGAGGTATCCTCGTATTCGAGGGACTTTGGCTATTCTGCATTAAAACACAAGGCAACATGCAACAGGCAACAAGAGGGGTACTATAAAAGGTGCGTGTGTGCAACAATCACGTGACCAGATTTAGAATAAATTATCTTATAATTAATTATTCTAATTCAATTCAATGGTTACACTCCCTAGAATTACTAACCACACGATAATATAATGATAGGTTAAGTGCCTTCAAGGCCAAACAATACACCGGGAAGCAGTTACAAAAATATTATGGGGAAGGGGAAAAAGAAACCAGGGGACCAGCAGGTTAATAGGTCTAACATAAATAATAATTAAGACAGAAAAATAAATGAGGTTAGGTTTTAGGGTTACCGACTATTGAGCTTTGACGGTTGGCTAACCCTGAAAATTAGGAAAAGGAAAACAAATACAAAAGGGGCGAGTGCATGAACAATTCAATGACGATTTGGGTTAAACCTGATTTGATAAAAGAAGGCAAAATAAATATAAAATAAGACTTAGCTTTTGATTTAATCTGATATGGTTCGTAGTCGGGGGCAGCCTCGGGGTTAACCCTGAAAGATTGGCAAAGCAAAGGCAGACAGAAAAAGAAGTGAGTGTAGGCGGAGTTCATTATATTTGAAGGCAAACCCTAATTTTAAATAAAATAACAAATATTTAAATAAGGGTTAAATCGGGACATAGCTTCGTAATAGGCGTGGCGCACAGTCGGGAGAAACCCTGTTGCTAACCCTGAAAAACGCACAAAGAAATATTTGTTCAGTGTAGGGAATGATTTTCGTAAACCCTGATTAGGGTACGAATTTACAGAATAAATAATCAATTTAATTAATTATTGGTTTTTTAACCTAATTAATTAAATCGATGGAAAAATAAGTTTTGAATAAAATCTAATATAAATATATTTTATCAATTAATGGGATAATTACAACTAAATAAATATTTTAAACAATTTAGATTAATTTGACACAATTCAAAATACTATTGTTTAATAATAACTTAAAACAAATAAATATTGTTTATTATGCTTTTTGAAAAAAAAAGGAATTTAGAAAAGAAATTGGGTTTTTTAAAGAGTTTTTATATAATTTATTATATATATAAACATAATTAAACAAAATATAAATAATAACAATAAAACACAATTTTATGCAATTAAAAAGAAAAAAAATTAGGAACTTAGCGTGTGGATCCTGTGTGGCGCACCCAGGGAGGTCCATGGTGGATTGGCATGATCTGGCGCGTTGGATTAAAGGGGCCAAGGATCGGAAGGCTGTAGCAACGAGGACACACGCTATGACATGCGTCTTAAAGCACCAGATCCGGGGGTTCAAAAACAAGTTGCACGCGCGATTCCAACCAATGGGGAGAGGCCACATCTTCGTCTTCTCCACCAAAACACTTTTTATAGCGCCCTTTTGCAGAGGGCTGTAAAATCCTTGAACCTTTAACACCTGTTCTCCATGAATACATGCAAAACACACTAGAAATTTGGCGCGACGCCATGAATCAAATCGTCTCATTCATACGAGTACAATGATGCCTATTTCGTGGCTTAATTCCTCCTGAATCAAAAAGCCCTAATTGAATCTAATAAACCTTAACAATGGTGAATATGTGTTCCTGCACTTAAACTTTGATTTAATCACCCAGAAAGTTTCGCAACAATGATATAAACATAAATATGCAATCAATTTTAATGGTAAATGCTTGTATGTATGCAAACAACACTCATCAAAGTTTGACCAAACCGTGAGTTGTAGGTGATGATTCAGGGAATATAAGAGGATGTATTGCAGTGCTTGAAACTCTTTGGAATGCCTCCAATTCCTAAAACCGAATTTAGTTTTTTCTTCAACTTTGGAGCTCGGATTAGGGTTGTTTCCTGCAAAAATTCTCTCAACCTAGCATGTGGTTGTGATCAGAATATATAGGAGGTGGTTTTAGGTTAACAAATTTGGGGGTAGATCTAATTAAATCTTTGATTGGAAATTTGAAGAAATATGATTTCCACTCTTTCCAATTTTGGCTAATTTGTATATTTTCCTCACCAATCTTGTTCTCCACGATTTTGAATCAAATACCTGACTTGAATAATGATTAGATATGATTGAAATTAAAAGGAAATCTAATCTTTTCAATTTTTCTTCAAATATTGACTAAATATATGATTTAAATGAATAAAAAATTCAAATAAAAATCAAATATTCATAATATTTTCGAGGCTTTATGATTAGATATCTTTGATGACTTGGAGAACAAGCATGGATCATAAAAATTTGGGCCTCTTTGCAAAAAAATCCATTTTGAGGCCTTTTTCTTCACACTTTCCTTCTCAAATTTGTCCAACTTTGACAAGGCATATCTCTCTCAATTCTTGAGGTACGGAAGATTTCTAGGACTTTTTAGAAACTTTGAAGAGTCCTCTAACCAGTGTTTTTGGTCTCATGTCAAAATAATTTTCCATGCTCCTTGTGTGCTCTTTTGAAAAAATGACTTTTGGTTTACTTTTGAAAAGGACCTATAAAGTTTTGGTCCATATCTCTCAAATGAAATATTTTTAGACTTGGCATGTGAGAGACAAATTTGTAGAGAATTAAATTTCCTTCATAATTAGCTTTGGATGGAAAATTTATGATGTTCTATGTAGGAGTTATGGTTGGTCAAAGTTTAGTTGACTTTCTCCCATGAAAACCCTAATTTAGAAACTTTTGGAATTATTTATTTCTGATCTTTCCTTGATGAACCATGATCAATTCTTGATCAAATGGTGAATGATACTTCAATATAAGGATGTTGACAAAAAACAGGAGTTTTGACTGTATTTTGACCACAGTTGACTTTTTAGGTCAAACCAGACGACTGTTGACTTTCTGAGCAATTGAGTGACCAACTCTTTAAATTGAGACCTGTATTTTGTCATGGAAGTAGTGTGGGATATCATAGACCATATGAAATGTGTTGGAGCTTTTGATCCATCGATTTTTCTTCAGAACAACAAAACCCTAGTTCTTGAACCTTGTATAGGAGAGGGTGTCTTTGAACATTGTGCCTCGATTTTGAATTTGAACAAGAGAAATGGTATGGGCAAATTTTGGGATATGACAGCTGCCCCTGTTCAATTTTCTTATATCTGAAGATGTAGACTGGCATGTGTGCCTGTTGGAATCTGAAGGTAGAAGAGGATTGAACACTAGAATATCCAAGAATTTTCCCGGGCTAAAGTAGGGACTTTTATCGGAAATGGGCATTGAAGATGCCATCTAGGCAGAGTGTTATCGGAGATGGGCTTAAAGATGCCATCCAGCTTGGAGAAAGTTTATTGGAGATGGGCTTAAAGATGCCATCCGGATGTTGATAGACTTAATAGAGATGGGCTTAAAGATGTCATCCAGCTTGATAGACTTGAGAGTTAGAATACGTCGTACGTTAGACCGTATCTGAAGAATATACTTAGAATGAGTCGTACGTTAGACTTGAGTATGGGTCGTGCGTTAGACAGGATCCAATTTGCATTGGTAGATGTCTGGAAAGCCATGCGTTAGGCTGAAGGATGAGTCGTGCGTTAGACTGAATCCAATTTGCATCCGTAGATGTCTGGAAGGCCGTGCGTTAGGCTGAAGGATGAGTCGTGCGTTAGACTAAATCCAATTTGCATCCGTAGATGTCTAGAAAACCGTGCGTTAGGTTGGAGGATGAGTCGTGCGTTAGACTAAATCCAATTTGCATCCGTAGATGTCTGGAAAACTGTGCGTTAGGTTGGAGGATAAGTCGTGCGTTAGACTAAATCCAATTTGCATCCGTAGATGTCTGGAAAACCGTGCGTCAGGCTGGAGGATGAGTCGTGTGTTACACTGAATCCATTTTGCATCCGTGGATGTCTTGAAAACCGTGCGTTAGGTTGGAGGATGAGTCGTGCGTTAGACTAAATCCAATTTGCATCTGTAGATGTCTGTCTGGAAAACCGTGCGTTAGGTTGGAGGATGAGTCGTGCGTTAGACTAAATCCAATTTGCATCCGTAGATGTCTGGAAAACTGTGCGTTAGGCTGGAGGATGAGTCGTGCATTAGACTGAATCCAATTTGCATCCGTGGATGTCTGGAAAACCGTGCGTTAGGTTGAAGGATGAGTCGTGCGTTAGACTAAATCCAATATGCATCCGTAGATGTCTGGAAAACCTTGCTTGGGGATAGCCATTTGAATGATTGATCTTGAATGTACCCTGACTAGGGATAAGAGAGATGAATAGCCCTGTTTGGAGAAGAGGGAGGATTCAGGGAATCGGCAGTGTCGAAGATGTAAAACTCCGTTGAGGAACTAAGTCTTTGTTGGGACGAGAGCATTTGAAGGTATCTTCTTAACAATTACTCTGTGGGGATATGATCTTGTGAAACCGAATTTGTGGGAAGACACGGGTGTCTTGAAAATTGCCCCCAGTATTATAGTAACGGTCGTTCCTGGACTTGTACTGATTAGGACACACCACTGAGCTCTTTTGAAAAAAATGACTTTTGGTTGACTTTTGAAAAGGACTTATAATGTTTTGGTCCATATCTCTCAAATGAAGCATTTTTAGACTTGGCATGTGAGAGACAAATTTGTAGAGAATTCAATTTCCTTCAAAATAAGCTTTGGATGGAAAATTTCTGATGTTCTATGTAGAAGTCATGGTTGGTCAATGTTTAGTTGACTTTCTCCCATGAAAACCCTAATTTTGAAACTTTTGGAATTGTTGATTTATGATCTTTCCTTGATGAACCATGATTAATTCTTGATCAAATGGTGAATGATACTTCAATATGAGGATGTTGACAAAAAATCAGGAGTTTTGACTGTATTTTGACCACAGTTGACTTTTTAGGTCAAACCAGTCGACTGTTGACTTTCTGAGCAATTGAGTGACCAACTCTTTGAATTGAGACCTGTATTTTGTCATGGAAGTAGTGTGGGATATCATAGACCATATGAAATGTGTTGGAGCTTTTGATCCATTGATTTTTCCTCAGAACAACAAAACCCTAGTTCTTGAACCTTGTTTAGGAGAGGGTGTCTTTGAACATTGTGCCTCGATTTTGAATTTGAACAAGAGAAATGGTATGGGCAAATTTTGGGGTATTACAGCTGCCCCTGTTCAATTTTCTTATATCTGAAGATGTAGACTGGCATGTGTGCCTGTTTGAATCTGAAGGTAGAAGAGGATTGAACACTAGAATACCCAAGAATTTGCCCTGGCTAAAGTAGGGACTTTTATCGGAAATGGGCTTTGAAGATGCCATCTAGGCAGAGTGTTGTCGGAGATGGGCTTAAAGATGCCATCCGGCTTGAGAGAAAGTTTATTGGAGATGGGCTTAAAGATGCCATCCGGATGTAGAGAGACTTGATTGAGATGGGATTAAAGATGCCATCTAGCTTGATAGACTTGAGAGTTAGAATACGTCGTACGTTAGACCGTATCTGAAGAATATACTTAGAATGAGTCGTACGTTAGACTGGAGTATGGGTCGTGCGTTAGACCGGATCCAGTTTGCATTGGTAGATGTCTGGAAAGTCGTTCGTTAGGCTGAAGGATGAGTCGTGCGTTAGACTGAATCCAAGTTGCATCCGGTGATGTCTGGAAGGCCGTGCGTTAGGCTGAAGGATGAGTCGTGCGTTAGACTAAATCCAATTTGCACCCGTAGATGTCTGGAAAACCGTGCGTTAGGTTGGAGGATGAGTCGTGCGTTAGACTAAATCCAATTTGCATCTGTAGATGTCTGGAAAACCGTGCGTCAGGCTGGAGGATGAGTCGTGCATTAGACTGAATCCAATTTGCATCCGTGGATGTCTGAAAACCGTGCGTTAGGTTGGAGGATGAGTCGTGCGTTAGACTAAATCCAATTTGCATTCGTAGATGTCTGGAAAACTGTGCGTTAGGCTGGAGGATGAGTCATGCATTAGACTGAATCCAATTTGCATCCGTGGATGTCTGGAAAACCGTGCGTTAGGTTGAAGGATGAGTCGTGCGTTAGACTAAATCCTATTTGCATCCGTAGATGTCTGGAAAACCGTGCGTTAGGTTGGAGGATGAGTCGTGCGTTAGACTAAATCCGATTTGCATCCGTAGATGTCTGGAAAACCGTGCATTAGGTTGGAGGATGAGTCGTGCGTTAGACTAAATCCAATTTGCATCCGTAGATGTCTGGAAGGCCTTGCGTTAGGCTTTGCTTTGACTAAGTTTCGAATCTTTGTAATGTACCTGTCAATTTTATGCAATGTCATGGTGCACATAATGAATGAGATGGAGTACTCAAAATAAATGAGAAACTTTGTATGTTATATATGAATTATAACTGTATGCAATGTATGTTATGTATATGATGTATGACTGATGCTGTTTAGAGTGTTCTGAGAAAATAAATCTCTGTATTGTTGTGATTTTGATCTTGTCTTGAAGACGCTCAGCTGGGGATTTATGATTCTTGCTTGGGGATAGTCATTTGAATGATTGATCTTGAATGTACCCTGACTATGGATAAGAGAGATGAATAGCCCTGTTTGGAGAAGAGGGAGGATTCGGGGAATCGGCAGTGTCGAAGATGTAAAACTCTGTTGAGGAACTAAGTCTTTGTTGGGACGAGAGCATTTGAAGGTATCTTCTTAACAATTACTCTGTGGGGATATGATCGTGTGAAACCGAATTTGTGGGAAGACATGGTTGTCTTGAAAATTGCCCCCAGTATTATAGTAATGGTCGTTCCTGGACTTGTACTGATTAGGACACACCACTGAGCTCTTTTGAAAATAATGACTTTTGGTTGACTTTTGAAAAGGACCTATAATGTTTTGGTCCATATCTCTCAAATGAAGCATTTTTAGACTTGGCATGTGAGAGACAAATTTGTAGAGAATTCAATTTCCTTCAAAATAAGCTTTGGATGGAAAATTTCTGATGTTCTATGTAGGACTTATGGTTGGTCAAAGTTTAGTTGACTTTCTCCCATGAAAACCCTAATTTAGAAACTTTTGAAATTGTTGATTTCTGATCTTTCCTTGATGAACCATGATCAATTCTTGATCAAATGGTGAATGATACTTCAATATGAGGATGTTGACAAAAAATCAGGAGTTTTGACTGTATTTTGACCACAGTTGACTTTTTAGGTCAAACCAGTCGACTGTTGACTTTCTGAGCAATTGAGTGACCAACTCTTTGAATTGAGACCTGTATTTTGTCATGGAAGTAGTGTGGGATATCATAGACCATATGAAATATGTTGGAGCTTTTGATTCATTGATTTTTCCTCAGAACAACAAAACCCTAGTTCTTGAACCTTGTTTAGGAGAGGGTGTCTTTGAACATTGTGCCTCGATTTTGAATTTGAACAAGAGAAATGGTATGGGAAAATTTTAGGGTATGACAGCTGCCGCTGTTCAATTTTCTTATATCTGAAGATGTAGACTGGCATGTGTGCCTGTTGGAATCTGAAGGTAGAAGAGGATTGAACACTAGAATACCCAAGAATTTGCCCTGGCTAAAGTAAGGACTTTTATCGGAAATGGGCTTCGTAGATGCCATCTAGGCAGAGTGTTGTCGGAGATGGGCTTAAAGATGCCATCCGGCTTGAGAGAATGTTTATTGGAGATGGGCTTAAAGATGCCATCCGGATGTTGAGAGACTTGATTGAGATGGGCTTAAAGATGCCATCCAGCTTGATAGAATTGAGAGTTAGAATACGTCGTACGTTAGACCGTATCTGAAGAATATACTTAGAACGAGTCGTACGTTAGACTGGAGTATGGGTCGTGCATTAGACCGGATCCAATTTGCATTGGTAGATGTCTGGAAGGTTGTGCGTTAGGCTGGAGGATGAGTCGTGCGTTAGACTGAATCCAATTTGCATCCGTAGATGTCTGGAAGGTCGTGCGTTAGGCTGAAGGATGAGTCGTGCGTTAGACTAAATCCAATTTGCATTGGTAGATGTCTGGAAAGCTGTGCGTTAGGCTGGAGGATGAGTCGTGCGTTAGACTGAATCCAGTTTGCATCCGTAGATGTCTGGAAGGCCGTGCGTTAGGCTGAAGGATGAGTCGTGCGTTAGACTAAATCCAATTTGCATCCGTAGATGTCTGGAAAACCGTGCGTTAGTTTGGAGGATGAGTCGTGCGTTAGACTGAATCCAATTTGCATCCGTGGATGTCTGGAAAACCGTGCGTTAGGTTGGAGGATGAGTCGTGCATTAGACTAAATCCAATTTGCATCCGTAGATGTCTGGAAAACCGTGCGTTAGGTTGGAGGATGAGTCGTGCGTTAGACTAAATCCAATTTGCATCCGTAGATGTCTGGAAAACTGTGCGTTAGGCTGGAGGATGAGTCGTGCATTAGATTGAATCCAATTTGCATCCGTGGATGTCTGGAAAACCGTGCGTTAGGTTGAAGGATGAGTCGTGCGTTAGACTAAATCCAATTTGCATCCGTAGATGTCAGGAAAACCGTGCGTTAGGTTGGAGGATGAGTCGTGCGTTAGACTAAATCCGATTTGCATCCGTAGATGTCTGAAACACCGTGCATTAGGTTGGAGGATGAGTCGTGCGTTAGACTAAATCCAATTTGCATCCGTAGATGTCTGGAAAGCCCTGCGTTAGGCTTTGCTTTGAATAAGGTTCGAATCTTTGTAATGTACCTGTCAATTTTATGCAATGTCATGGTGCACATAATGAATGAGATGGAGTACTCAAAATAAATGAGGATATTTGTATGTTATATATGAATTATAACTTTATGCAATGTATGTTATGTATATGATGTATGACTGATGCTGTTTGGAGTGTTCTGAGAAATTAAATCTCTGTATTGTTGTGATTTTGATCTTGTCTTGAAGACGCTCAGCTGGGGATTTATGATTCTTGCTTGGGGATAGTCATTTGAATGATTGATCTTGAATGTACCCTGACTAGGGAGAAGAGAGATGAATAGCGCTGTTTGGAGAAGAGGGAGGATTCGGGGAATCGGCAGTGTCGAAGATGTAAAACTCCGTTGAGGAACTAAGTCTTTGTTGGGACGAGAGCATTTGAAGGTATCTTCTTAACAATTACTCTGTGGGGATATGATCTTGTGAAATCGAATTTGTGGGAAGACATGGGTGTCTTGAAAATTGCCCCCAGTATTATAGTAACGGTCGTTCCTGGACTTGTACTGATTAGGACACACCACTGAGCTCTTTTGAAAAAAATGACTTTTGGTTGACTTTTGAAAAGGACCTATAATGTTTTGGTCCATATCTCTCAAATGAAGCATTTTTAGACTTGGCATGTGAGAGACAAATTTGTAGAGAATTCAATTTCCTTCAAAATAAGCTTTGGATGGAAAATTTCTGATGTTCTATGTAGGAGTTATGGTTGGTCAATGTTTAGTTGACTTTCTCCCATGAAAACCCTAATTTAGAAACTTTTGAAATTGTTGATTTCTGATCTTTCCTTGATGAACCATGATCAATTCTTGATCAAATGGTGAATGATACTTCAATATGAGGATGTTGACAAAAAATCAGGAGTTTTGACTGTATTTTGACCATAGTTGACTTCTTAGGTCAAACCAGTCGATTGTTGACTTTCTGAGCAATTGAGTGACCAGCTCTTTGAATTGAGACCTGTATTTTGTCATGGAAGTAGTGTGGGATATCATAGACCATATGAAATGTGTTGGAGCTTTTGATTCATTGATTTTTCCTCAGAACAACAAAACCCTAGTTCTTGAACCTTGTTTAGGAGAGGGTGTCTTTGAACATTGTGCCTCGATTTTGAATTTGAACAAGAGAAATGGTATGGGCAAATTTTGGGGTATGACAGCTGCCCCTGTTCAATTTTCTTATATCTGAAGATGTAGACTGGCATGTGTGCCTGTTGGAATCTGAAGGTAGAAGAGGATTGAACACTAGAATACCCAAGAATTTGCCCTGGCTAAAGTAGGGACTTTTATCGGAAATGGGCTTCGTAGATGCCATCTAGGCAGAGTGTTGTCGGAGATGGGCTTAAAGATGCCATCCGGCTTGAGAGAAAGTTTATTGGAGATGGGCTTAAAGATGCCATCCGGATGTTGAGAGACTTGATTGAGATGGGCTTAAAGATGCCATCCAGCTTGATAGAATTGAGAGTTAGAATACGTCGTACGTTAGACCGTATCTGAAGAATATACTTAGAACGAGTCGTACGTTAGACTGGAGTATGGGTCGTGCGTTAGGACGGATCCAATTTGCATTGGTAGATGTCTGGAAAGCTGTGCGTTAGGCTGGAGGATGAGTCGTGCGTTAGACTGAATCCAATTTGCATCCGTAGATGTCTGGAAGGCCGTGCATTAGGCTGAAGGATGAGTCGTGCGTTAGACTAAATCCAATTTGCATCCGTAGATGTCTGGAAAAC
Organism: Vicia villosa; assembly: GCF_029867415.1. Lineage (NCBI taxonomy): Eukaryota > Viridiplantae > Streptophyta > Magnoliopsida > Fabales > Fabaceae > Vicia > Vicia villosa. Next base: position 156,293,975 of record NC_081182.1, on the reverse strand, counting down.
TGTGCGTTAGGTTGGAGGATGAGTCGTGAGTTAGACTAAATCCAATTTGCATCCGTAGATGTCTGGAAAACCGTGCGTTAGGTTGGAGGATGAGTCGTGCGTTAGACTAAATCCAATTTGCATCCGTAGATGTCTAGAAAACCGTGCGTCAGGATGGAGGATGAGTCGTGCGTTAGACTGAATCCAATTTGCATCCGTGGATGTCTGAAAAACCGTGTGTTAGGTTGGAGGATGAGTCGTGCGTTAGACTAAATCCAACTTGCATCTGTAGATGTCTGGAAAACCGTGCGTTAGGTTGGAGGATGAGTCGTGCGTTAGACTAAATCCAATTTGCATCCGTAGATGTCTGGAAAACTGTGCGTTAGGCTGGAGGATGAGTCGTGCATTAGACTGAATACAATTTGCATCCGTGGATGTCTGGAAAACCGGGCGTTAGGTTGAAGGATGAGTCGTGCGTTAGACTAAATCCAATTTGCATCCGTAGATGTCTGGAAAACCGTGCGTTAGGTTGGAGGATGAGTCGTGCGTTAGACTAAATCCGATTTGCATCCTTAGATGTCTGGAAAACCGTGCATTAGGTTGGAGGATGAGTCGTGCTTTAGACTAAATCCAATTTGCATCCGTAGGTGTATGGAAGGCCGTGCGTTAGGCTTTGCTTTGAATAAGGTTCGAATCTTTGTAATTTACCTGTCAATTTTATGCAATGTCATGGTGCACATAATGAATGAGATGGAGTACTCAAAATAAATGAGGAACTTTGTATGTTATATATGAATTATAACTATATGCAATGTATGTTATGTATATGATGTATGACTGATGCTGTTTGGAGTGTTCTGAGAAAATAAATCTCTGTATTGTTGTGATTTTGATCTTGTCTTGAAGACGCTCAGCTGGGGATTTATGATTCTTGCTTGGGGATAGTCATTTGAATGATTGATCTTGAATGTACCCTGACTATGGATAAGAGAGATGAATAGCCCTGTTTGGAGAAGAGGGAGGATTCGGGGAATCGGCAGTGTCGAAGATGTAAAACTCTGTTGAGGAACTAAGTCTTTGTTGGGACGAGAGCATTTGAAGGTATCTTCTTAACAATTACTCTGTGGGGATATGATCGTGTGAAACCGAATTTGTGGGAAGACATGGTTGTCTTGAAAATTGCCCCCAGTATTATAGTAATGGTCGTTCCTGGACTTGTACTGAATAGGACACACCACTGAGCTCTTTTGAAAAAAATGACTTTTGGTTGACTTTTGAAAAGGACCTATAATGTTTTGGTCCATATCTCTCAAATGAAGCATTTTTAGACTTGGCATGTGAGAGACAAATTTGTAGAGAATTCAATTTCCTTCAAAATAAGCTTTGGATGGAAAATTTCTGATGTTCTATGTAGGACTTATGGTTGGTCAAAGTTTAGTTGACTTTCTCCCATGAAAACCCTAATTTAGAAACTTTTGAAATTGTTGATTTCTGATCTTTCCTTGATGAACCATGATCAATTCTTGATCAAATGGTGAATGATACTTCAATATGAGGATGTTGACAAAAAATCAGGAGTTTTGACTGTATTTTGACCACAGTTGACTTTTTAGGTCAAACCAGTCGACTGTTGACTTTCTGAGCAATTGAGTGACCAACTCTTTGAATTGAGACCTGTATTTTGTCATGGAAGTAGTGTGGGATATCATAGACCATATGAAATATGTTGGAGCTTTTGATTCATTAATTTTTCCTCAGAACAACAAAACCCTAGTTCTTGAACCTTGTTTAGGAGAGGGTGTCTTTGAACATTGTGCCTCGATTTTGAATTTGAACAAGAGAAATGGTATGGGAAAATTTTAGGGTATGACAGCTGCCGCTGTTCAATTTTCTTATATCTGAAGATGTAGACTGGCATGTGTGCCTGTTGGAATCTGAAGGTAGAAGAGGATTGAACACTAGAATACCCAAGAATTTGCCCTGGCTAAAGTAAGGACTTTTATCGGAAATGGGCTTCGTAGATGCCATCTAGGCAGAGTGTTGTCGGAGATGGGCTTAAAGATGCCATCCGGCTTGAGAGAATGTTTATTGGAGATGGGCTTAAAGATGCCATCCGGATGTTGAGAGACTTGATTGAGATGGGCTTAAAGATGCCATCCAGCTTGATAGAATTGAGAGTTAGAATACGTCGTACGTTAGACCGTATCTGAAGAATATACTTAGAACGAGTCGTACGTTAGACTGGAGTATGGGTCGTGCATTAGACCGGATCCAATTTGCATTGGTAGATGTCTGGAAGGCTGTGCGTTAGGCTGGAGGATGAGTCGTGCGTTAGACTGAATCCAATTTGCATCCGTAGATGTCTGGAAGGTCGTGCGTTAGGCTGAAGGATGAGTCGTGCGTTAGACTAAATCCAATTTGCATTGGTAGATGTCTGGAAAGCTGTGCGTTAGGCTGGAGGATGAGTCGTGCGTTAGACTGAATCCAATTTGCATCCGTAGATGTCTGGAAGGCCGTGCGTTAGGCTGAAGGATGAGTCGTGCGTTAGACTAAATCCAATTTGCATCCGTAGATGTCTGGAAAACCGTGCGTTAGTTTGGAGGATGAGTCGTGCGTTAGACTGAATCCAATTTGCATCCGTGGATGTCTGGAAAACCGTGCGTTAGGTTGGAGGATGAGTCGTGCATTAGACTAAATCCAATTTGCATCCGTAGATGTCTGGAAAACCGTGCGTTAGGTTGGAGGATGAGTCGTGCGTTAGACTAAATCCAATTTGCATCCGTAGATGTCTGGAAAACTGTGCGTTAGGCTGGAGGATGAGTCGTGCATTAGATTGAATCCAATTTGCATCCGTGGATGTCTGGAAAACCGTGCGTTAGGTTGAAGGATGAGTCGTGCGTTAGACTAAATCCAATTTGCATCCGTAGATGTCTGAAACACCGTGCATTAGGTTGGAGGATGAGTCGTGCGTTAGACTAAATCCAATTTGCATCCGTAGATGTCTGGAAAGCCCTGCGTTAGGCTTTGCTTTGAATAAGGTTCGAATCTTTGTAATGTACCTGTCAATTTTATGCAATGTCATGGTGCACATAATGAATGAGATGGAGTACTCAAAATAAATGAGGAAATTTGTATGTTATATATGAATTATAACTTTATGCAATGTATGTTATGTATATGATGTATGACTGATGCTGTTTGGAGTGTTCTGAGAAATTAAATCTCTGTATTGTTGTGATTTTGATCTTGTCTTGAAGACGCTCAGCTGGGGATTTATGATTCTTGCTTGGGGATAGTCATTTGAATGATTGATCTTGAATGTACCCTGACTAGGGAGAAGAGAGATGAATAGCGCTGTTTGGAGAAGAGGGAGGATTCGGGGAATCGGCAGTGTCGAAGATGTAAAACTCCGTTGAGGAACTAAGTCTTTGTTGGGACGAGAGCATTTGAAGGTATCTTCTTAACAATTACTCTGTGGGGATATGATCTTGTGAAATCGAATTTGTGGGAAGACATGGGTGTCTTGAAAATTGCCCCCAGTATTATAGTAACGGTCGTTCCTGGACTTGTACTGATTAGGACACACCACTGAGCTCTTTTGAAAAAAATGACTTTTGGTTGACTTTTGAAAAGGACCTATAATGTTTTGGTCCATATCTCTCAAATGAAGCATTTTTAGACTTGGCATGTGAGAGACAAATTTGTAGAGAATTCAATTTCCTTCAAAATAAGCTTTGGATGGAAAATTTCTGATGTTCTATGTAGGAATTATGGTTGGTCAATGTTTAGTTGACTTTCTCCCATGAAAACCCTAATTTAGAAACTTTTGAAATTGTTGATTTCTGATCTTTCCTTGATGAACCATGATCAATTCTTGATCAAATGGTGAATGATACTTCAATATGAGGATGTTGACAAAAAATCAGGAGTTTTGACTGTATTTTGACCATAGTTGACTTCTTAGGTCAAACCAGTCGATTGTTGACTTTCTGAGCAATTGAGTGACCAGCTCTTTGAATTGAGACCTGTATTTTGTCATGGAAGTAGTGTGGGATATCATAGACCATATGAAATGTGTTGGAGCTTTTGATTCATTGATTTTTCCTCAGAACAACAAAACCCTAGTTCTTGAACCTTGTTTAGGAGATGGTGTCTTTGAACATTGTGCCTCGATTTTGAATTTGAACAAGAGAAATGGTATGGGCAAATTTTGGGGTATGACAGCTGCCCCTGTTCAATTTTCTTATATCTGAAGATGTAGACTGGCATGTGTGCCTGTTGGAATCTGAAGGTAGAAGAGGATTGAACACTAGAATACCCAAGAATTTGCCCTGGCTAAAGTAGGGACTTTTATCGGAAATGGGCTTCGTAGATGCCATCTAGGCAGAGTGTTGTCGGAGATGGGCTTAAAGATGCCATCCGGCTTGAGAGAAAGTTTATTGGAGATGGGCTTAAAGATGCCATCCGGATGTTGAGAGACTTGATTGAGATGGGCTTAAAGATGCCATCCAGCTTGATAGAATTGAGAGTTAGAATACGTCGTACGTTAGACCGTATCTGAAGAATATACTTAGAACGAGTCGTACGTTAGACTGGAGTATGGGTCGTGCGTTAGGACGGATCCAATTTGCATTGGTAGATGTCTGGAAAGCTGTGCGTTAGGCTGGAGGATGAGTCGTGCGTTAGACTGAATCCAATTTGCATCCGTAGATGTCTGGAAGGCCGTGCGTTAGGCTGAAGGATGAGTCGTGCGTTAGACTAAATCCAATTTGCATCCGTAGATGTCTGGAAAACTGTGCGTTAGGTTGGAGGATGAGTCGTGAGTTAGACTAAATCCAATTTGCATCCGTAGATGTCTGGAAAACCGTGCGTTAGGTTGGAGGATGAGTCGTGCGTTAGACTAAATCCAATTTGCATCCGTAGATGTCTAGAAAACCGTGCGTCAGGCTGGAGGATGAGTCGTGCGTTAGACTGAATCCAATTTGCATCCGTGGATGTCTGAAAAACCGTGTGTTAGGTTGGAGGATGAGTCGTGCGTTAGACTAAATCCAACTTGCATCTGTAGATGTCTGGAAAACCGTGCGTTAGGTTGGAGGATGAGTCGTGCGTTAGACTAAATCCAATTTGCATCCGTAGATGTCTGGAAAACTGTGCGTTAGGCTGGAGGATGAGTCGTGCATTAGACTGAATACAATTTGCATCCGTGGATGTCTGGAAAACCGGGCGTTAGGTTGAAGGATGAGTCGTGCGTTAGACTAAATCCAATTTGCATCCGTAGATGTCTGGAAAACCGTGCGTTAGGTTGGAGGATGAGTCGTGCGTTAGACTAAATCCGATTTGCATCCTTAGATGTCTGGAAAACCGTGCATTAGGTTGGAGGATGAGTCGTGCTTTAGACTAAATCCAATTTGCATCCGTAGGTGTATGGAAGGCCGTGCGTTAGGCTTTGCTTTGAATAAGGTTCGAATCTTTGTAATTTACCTGTCAATTTTATGCAATGTCATGGTGCACATAATGAATGAGATGGAGTACTCAAAATAAATGAGGAACTTTGTATGTTATATATGAATTATAACTATATGCAATGTATGTTATGTATATGATGTATGACTGATGCTGTTTGGAGTGTTCTGAGAAAATAAATCTCTGTATTGTTGTGATTTTGATCTTGTCTTGAAGACGCTCAGCTGGGGATTTATGATTCTTGCTTGGGGATAGTCATTTGAATGATTGATCTTGAATGTACCCTGACTATGGATAAGAGAGATGAATAGCCCTGTTTGGAGAAGAGGGAGGATTCGGGGAATCGGCAGTGTCGAAGATGTAAAACTCTGTTGAGGAACTAAGTCTTTGTTGGGACGAGAGCATTTGAAGGTATCTTCTTAACAATTACACTGTGGGGATATGATCGTGTGAAACCGAATTTGTGGGAAGACATGGTTGTCTTGAAAATTGCCCCCAGTATTATAGTAATGGTCGTTCCTGGACTTGTACTGATTAGGACACACCACTGAGCTCTTTTGAAAAAAATGACTTTTGGTTGACTTTTGAAAAGGACCTATAATGTTTTGGTCCATATCTCTCAAATGAAGCATTTTTAGACTTGGCATGTGAGAGACAAATTTGTAGAGAATTCAATTTCCTTCAAAATAAGCTTTGGATGGAAAATTTCTGATGTTCTATGTAGGACTTATGGTTGGTCAAAGTTTAGTTGACTTTCTCCCATGAAAACCCTAATTTAGAAACTTTTGAAATTGTTGATTTCTGATCTTTCCTTGATGAACCATGATCAATTCTTGATCAAATGGTGAATGATACTTCAATATGAGGATGTTGACAAAAAATCAGGAGTTTTGACTGTATTTTGACCACAGTTGACTTTTTAGGTCAAACCAGTCGACTGTTGACTTTCTGAGCAATTGAGTGACCAACTCTTTGAATTGAGACCTGTATTTTGTCATGGAAGTAGTGTGGGATACCATAGACCATATGAAATATGTTGGAGCTTTTGATTCATTGATTTTTCCTCAGAACAACAAAACCCTAGTTCTTGAACCTTGTTTAGGAGAGGGTGTCTTTGAACATTGTGCCTCGATTTTGAATTTGAACAAGAGAAATGGTATGGGAAAATTTTAGGGTATGACAGCTGCCGCTGTTCAATTTTCTTATATCTGAAGATGTAGACTGGCATGTGTGCCTGTTGGAATCTGAAGGTAGAAGAGGATTGAACACTAGAATACCCAAGAATTTGCCCTGGCTAAAGTAAGGACTTTTATCGGAAATGGGCTTCGTAGATGCCATCTAGGCAGAGTGTTGTCGGAGATGGGCTTAAAGATGCCATCCGGCTTGAGAGAATGTTTATTGGAGATGGGCTTAAAGATGCCATCCGGATGTTGAGAGACTTGATTGAGATGGGCTTAAAGATGCCATCCAGCTTGATAGAATTGAGAGTTAGAATACGTCGTACGTTAGACCGTATCTGAAGAATATACTTAGAACGAGTCGTACGTTAGACTGGAGTATGGGTCGTGCATTAGACCGGTGACCGGTAAAATAGCAAGTGTACTATTTGTTTACCGATGTAGTAATAAGGGATTAAATTCCCAAGTATCGAACTCGCGGACTGCGTAGGAATTATATGTTTCAGAACAGTGCAAATGAATAAAAAGTCATCGGGGTATTTGGTTTTTATGTTTAATTTAAATAACAACTTATGCAAAACGAAAGAGGTAAAATAGTTTAACTAATGAAAATATGTAGAGACAAGTTAGGATGGATGTATGAATCGCTCTGTAACGAACTTATTACCATGTAACAGATAAATTGATGAAATTCTTAATTACCAATACCGAACATTGATTTTTCCCAATTCCTTAGAGAAAAACTTCATGAGATTAAAATCACCTTTTAATTCCTTAACAAGATAATTTTATATCATAATTCTAAAAAGACATAGTTCGGATAATTCGATCGCTATGCATCAAATCCTCATTCCTAAGTGATTATCAGTTATAACGTTATGATTAAAAAGGCATTGAGGTAGTGTGTCAGACCAAACCTCAATCGTGAATCAACAAAAATACTTTCCAATATAATGAAGCAATAAGAACTTTTAATCATAAACTGAATTTCACAAATATAATCTGAAAACAACGGTAAATATAATTCGTTACATCACATGATCCAGGGACATCACCCTAACAAGTAAAAGGTTTAGCTACTCATGGTAATTGTTAAGATAACAGAAAACAAAGATGAAGACATTACAATAAGATGAATCGGAATTGATCTTCAATCGCGGATGCTCTTGAAGATTTCTTCGCCTCCAACTCTAGTGCCTCCAATCTCTTTTACGTTCAATTCTCTTCCTTTGATCCCAGATACCTCATTCCCCATCAGAATTAGGTTTTAGTACTGCTGATTCAAGTTTAAAACGTGCGAAAAGTCCATTCTACCCTTAATGAACTCGGAGCCCTTAAAAATAGAAAAGTGGAAAATTTGCTAGCGCCTGCCAACACGGGCCGTGTCCTGTGACACGGGCACCCGTGTTGGCCCCCTGTCCCAAAGCCTTCAAAATGCATCTTTCAGACTTCCTGACACGGGCCGTGTCCCGTGACACGGGCGGCCGTGTCAGGCCACTGATTTGCCCTTTTCTTCTTTTCCTTCCTGCTTCCTGACACGGGCCGTGTCCCGTGACACGGGTACCCGTGTCAGACCACTGGATGCACCGAATCTTCATCCTTGCTTCGATTCCAGCTACTTTGGCTCTGCATTCTTCTTGTGAACTTTAACACGAGACCTGAAACATAATCACTACCGAGACAAGCATCAAAGCATCTTAAAAACCATGAAATTAAAGCATCAAAATAAAACACACAACTTAAACTAGACTTTCAAAAAAAACGAATAAAAACTATAAAGACAAGACAATTATGTTACCGAATTAAAGAGATTTGTGCCCAGAGATTGATGAAAACACAGTACAAATTGGTGGCCGATCAACCGGATCCAATTTGCATTGGTAGATGTCTGGAAGGCTGTGCGTTAGGCTGGAGGATGAGTCGTGCGTTAGACTGAATCCAATTTGCATCCGTAGATGTCTGGAAGGTCGTGCGTTAGGCTGAAGGATGAGTCGTGCGTTAGACTAAATCCAATTTGCATTGGTAGATGTCTGGAAAGCTGTGCGTTAGGCTGGAGGATGAGTCGTGCGTTAGACTGAATCCAATTTGCATCCGTAGATGTCTGGAAGGCCGTGGGTTAGGCTGAAGGATGAGTCGTGCGTTAGACTAAATCCAATTTGCATCCGTAGATGTCTGGAAAACCGTGCGTTAGTTTGGAGGATGAGTCGTGCGTTAGACTGAATCCAATTTGCATCCGTGGATGTCTGGAAAACCGTGCGTTAGGTTGGAGGATGAGTCGTGCATTAGACTAAATCCAATTTGCATCCGTAGATGTCTGGAAAACCGTGCGTTAGGTTGGAGGATGAGTCGTGCGTTAGACTAAATCCAATTTGCATCCGTAGATGTCTGGAAAACTGTGCGTTAGGCTGGAGGATGAGTCGTGCATTAGATTGAATCCAATTTGCATCCCTGGATGTCTGGAAAACCGTGCGTTAGGTTGAAGGATGAGTCGTGCGTTAGACTAAATCCAATTTGCATCCGTAGATGTCTGGAAAACTGTGCGTTAGGTTGGAGGATGAGTCGTGCGTTAGACTAAATCCGATTTGCATCCGTAGATGTCTGAAAAACCGTGCATTAGGTTGGAGGATGAGTCGTGCGTTAGACTAAATCCAATTTGCATCCGTAGATGTCTGGAAAGCCCTGCGTTAGGCTTTGCTTTGAATAAGGTTCGAATCTTTGTAATGTACCTGTCAATTTTATGCAATGTCATGGTGCACATAATGAATGAGATGGAGTACTCAAAATAAGTGAGGAACTTTGTATGTTATATATGAATTATAACTTTATGCAATGTATGTTATGTATATGATGTATGACTGATGCTGTTTGGAGTGTTCTGAGAAATTAAATCTCTGTATTGTTGTGATTTTGATCTTGTCTTGAAGACGCTCAGCTGGGGATTTATGATTCTTGCTTGGGGATAGTCATTTGAATGATTGATCTTGAATGTACCCTGACTAGGGAGAAGAGAGATGAATAGCGCTGTTTGGAGAAGAGGGAGGATTCGGGGAATCGGCAGTGTCGAAGATGTAAAACTCCGTTGAGGAACTAAGTCTTTGTTGGGACGAGAGCATTTGAAGGTATCTTCTTAACAATTACTCTGTGGGGATATGATCTTGTGAAATCGAATTTGTGGGAAGACATGGGTGTCTTGAAAATTGCCCCCAGTATTATAGTAACGGTCGTTCCTGGACTTGTACTGATTAGGACACACCACTGAGCTCTTTTGAAAAAAATGACTTTTGGTTGACTTTTGAAAAGGACCTATAATGTTTTGGTCCATATCTCTCAAATGAAGCATTTTTAGACTTGGCATGTGAGAGACAAATTTGTAGAGAATTCAATTTCCTTCAAAATAAGCTTTGGATGGAAAATTTCTGATGTTCTATGTAGGAGTTATGGTTGGTCAATGTTTAGTTGACTTTCTCCCATGAAAACCCTAATTTAGAAACTTTTGAAATTGTTGATTTCTGATCTTTCCTTGATGAACCATGATCAATTCTTGATCAAATGGTGAATGATACTTCAATATGAGGATGTTGACAAAAAATCAGGAGTTTTGACTGTATTTTGACCATAGTTGACTTCTTAGGTCAAACCAGTCGATTGTTGACTTTCTGAGCAATTGAGTGACCAGCTCTTTGAATTGAGACCTGTATTTTGTCATGGAAGTAGTGTGGGATATCATAGACCATATGAAATGTGTTGGAGCTTTTGATTCATTGATTTTTCCTCAGAACAACAAAACCCTAGTTCTTGAACCTTGTTTAGGAGAGGGTGTCTTTGAACATTGTGCCTCGATTTTGAATTTGAACAAGAGAAATGGTATGGGCAAATTTTGGGGTATGACAGCTGCCCCTGTTCAATTTTCTTATATCTGAAGATGTAGACTGGCATGTGTGCCTGTTGGAATCTGAAGGTAGAAGAGGATTGAACACTAGAATACCCAAGAATTTGCCCTGGCTAAAGTAGGGACTTTTATCGGAAATGGGCTTCGTAGATGCCATCTAGGCAGAGTGTTGTCGGAGATGGGCTTAAAGATGCCATCCGGCTTGAGAGAAAGTTTATTGGAGATGGGCTTAAAGATGCCATCCGGATGTTGAGAGACTTGATTGAGATGGGCTTAAAGATGCCATCCAGCTTGATAGAATTGAGAGTTAGAATACGTCGTACGTTAGACCGTATCTGAAGAATATACTTAGAACGAGTCGTACGTTAGACTGGAGTATGGGTCGTGCGTTAGGACGGATCCAATTTGCATTGGTAGATGTCTGGAAAGCTGTGCGTTAGGCTGGAGGATGAGTCGTGCGTTAGACTGAATCCAATTTGCATCCGTAGATGTCTGGAAGGCCGTGCGTTAGGCTGAAGGATGAGTCGTGCGTTAGACTAAATCCAATTTGCATCCGTAGATGTCTGGAAAACTGTGCGTTAGGTTGGAGGATGAGTCGTGAGTTAGACTAAATCCAATTTGCATCCGTAGATGTCTGGAAAACCGTGCGTTAGGTTGGAGGATGAGTCGTGCGTTAGACTAAATCCAATTTGCATCCGTAGATGTCTAGAAAACCGTGCGTCAGGCTGGAGGATGAGTCGTGCGTTAGACTGAATCCAATTTGCATCCGTGGATGTCTGAAAAACCGTGTGTTAGGTTGGAGGATGAGTCGTGCGTTAGACTAAATCCAACTTGCATCTGTAGATGTCTGGAAAACCGTGCGTTAGGTTGGAGGATGAGTCGTGCGTTAGACTAAATCCAATTTGCATCCGTAGATGTCTGGAAAACTGTGCGTTAGGCTGGAGGATGAGTCGTGCATTAGACTGAATACAATTTGCATCCGTGGATGTCTGGAAAACCGGGCGTTAGGTTGAAGGATGAGTCGTGCGTTAGACTAAATCCAATTTGCATCCGTAGATGTCTGGAAAACCGTGCGTTAGGTTGGAGGATGAGTCGTGCGTTAGACTAAATCCGATTTGCATCCTTAGATGTCTGGAAAACCGTGCATTAGGTTGGAGGATGAGTCGTGCTTTAGACTAAATCCAATTTGCATCCGTAGGTGTATGGAAGGCCGTGCGTTAGGCTTTGCTTTGAATAAGGTTCGAATCTTTGTAATTTACCTGTCAATTTTATGCAATGTCATGGTGCACATAATGAATGAGATGGAGTACTCAAAATAAATGAGGAACTTTGTATGTTATATATGAATTATAACTATATGCAATGTATGTTATGTATATGATGTATGACTGATGCTGTTTGGAGTGTTTTGAGAAAATAAATCTCTGTATTGTTGTGATTTTGATCTTGTCTTGAAGACGCTCAGCTGGGGATTTATGATTCTTGCTTGGGGATAGTCATTTGAATGATTGATCTTGAATGTACCCTGACTATGGATAAGAGAGATGAATAGCCCTGTTTGGAGAAGAGGGAGGATTCGGGGAATCGGCAGTGTCGAAGATGTAAAACTCCGTTGAGGAACTAAGTCTTTGTTGGGACGAGAGCATTTGAAGGTATCTTCTTAACAATTACTCTATGGGGATATGATCTTGTGAAACCGAATTTGTGGGAAGACATGGGTGTCTTGAAAATTGCCCCCAGTATTATAGTAATGGTCGTTCCTGGACTTGTACTGATTAGGACACACCACTGAGCTCTTTTGAAAAAAATGACTTTTGGTTGACTTTTGAAAAGGACCTATAATGTTTTGGTCCATATCTCTCAAATGAAGCATTTTTAGACTTGGCATGTGAAAGACAAATTTGTAGAGAATTCAATTTCCTTCAAAATAAACTTTGGATGGAAAATTTCTGATGTTCTATGTAGGAGTTATGGTTGGTCAAAGTTTAGTTGACTTTCTCCCATGAAAACCCTAATTTAGAAACTTTTGAAATTGTTGATTTCTGATCTTTCCTTGATGAACCATGATCAATTCTTGATCAAATGGTGAATGATACTTCAATATGAGGATGTTGACAAAAAATCAGGAGTTTTGACTGTATTTTGACCACAGTTGACTTTTTAGGTCAAACCAGTCGACTGTTGACTTTCTGAGCAATTGAGTGACCAACTCTTTGAATTGAGACCTGTATTTTGTCATGGAAGTAGTGTGGGATATCATAGACCATATGAAATATGTTGGAGCTTTTGATTCATTGATTTTTCCTCAGAACAACAAAACCCTAGTTCTTGAACCTTGTTTAGGAGAGGGTGTCTTTGAACATTGTGCCTCGATTTTGAATTTGAACAAGAGAAATGGTATGGGCAAATTTTAGGGTATGACAGCTGCCCCTGTTCAATTTTCTTATATCTGAAGATGTAGACTGGCATGTGTGCCTGTTGGAATCTGAAGGTAGAAGAGGATTGAACACTAGAATACCCAAGAATTTGCCCTGGCTAAAGTAAGGACTTTTATCGGAAATGGGCTTCGTAGATGCCATCTAGGCAGAGTGTTGTCGGAGATGGGCTTAAAGATGCCATCCGGCTTGAGAGAATGTTTATTGGAGATGGGCTTAAAGATGTCATCCGGATGTTGAGAGACTTGATTGAGATGGGCTTAAAGATGCCATCCAGCTTGATAGAATTGAGAGTTAGAATACGTCGTACGTTAGACCGTATCTGAAGAATATACTTAGAACGAGTCGTACGTTAGACTGGAGTATGGGTCGTGCATTAGACCGGATCCAATTTGCATTGGTAGATGTCTGGAAGGCTGTGCGTTAGGCTGGAGGATGAGTCGTGCGTTAGACTGAATCCAATTTGCATCCGTAGATGTCTGGAAGGTCGTGCGTTAGGCTGAAGGATGAGTCGTGCGTTAGACTAAATCCAATTTGCATTGGTAGATGTCTGGAAAGCTGTGCGTTAGGCTGGAGGATGAGTCGTGCGTTAGACTGAATCCAATTTGCATCCGTAGATGTCTGGAAGGCCGTGCGTTAGGCTGAAGGATGAGTCGTGCGTTAGACTAAATCCAATTTGCATCCGTAGATGTCTGGAAAACCGTGCGTTAGTTTGGAGGATGAGTCGTGCGTTAGACTGAATCCAATTTGCATCCGTGGATGTCTGGAAAACCGTGCGTTAGGTTGGAGGATGAGTCGTGCATTAGACTAAATCCAATTTGCATCCGTAGATGTCTGGAAAACCGTGCGTTAGGTTGGAGGATGAGTCGTGCGTTAGACTAAATCCAATTTGCATCCGTAGATGTCTGGAAAACTGTGCGTTAGGCTGGAGGATGAGTCGTGCATTAGATTGAATCCAATTTGCATCCGTGGATGTCTGGAAAACCGTGCGTTAGGTTGAAGGATGAGTCGTGCGTTAGACTAAATCCAATTTGCATCCGTAGATGTCTGGAAAACCATGCGTTAGGTTGGAGGATGAGTCGTGCGTTAGACTAAATCCGATTTGCATCCGTAGATGTCTGAAAAACCGTGCATTAGGTTGGAGGATGAGTCGTGCGTTAGACTAAATCCAATTTGCATCCGTAGATGTCTGGAAAGCCCTGCGTTAGGCTTTGCTTTGAATAAGGTTCGAATCTTTGTAATGTACCTGTCAATTTTATGCAATGTCATGGTGCACATAATGAATGAGATGGAGTACTCAAAATAAATGAGGAACTTTGTATGTTATATATGAATTATAACTTTATGCAATGTATGTTATGTATATGATGTATGACTGATGCTGTTTGGAGTGTTCTGAGAAATTAAATCTCTGTATTGTTGTGATTTTGATCTTGTCTTGAAGACGCTCAGCTGGGGATTTATGATTCTTGCTTGGGGATAGTCATTTGAATGATTGATCTTGAATGTACCCTGACTAGGGAGAAGAGAGATGAATAGCGCTGTTTGGAGAAGAGGGAGGATTCGGGGAATCGGCAGTGTCGAAGATGTAAAACTCCGTTGAGGAACTAAGTCTTTGTTGGGACGAGAGCATTTGAAGGTATCTTCTTAACAATTACTCTGTGGGGATATGATCTTGTGAAATCGAATTTGTGGGAAGACATGGGTGTCTTGAAAATTGCCCCCAGTATTATAGTAACGGTCGTTCCTGGACTTGTACTGATTAGGACACACCACTGAGCTCTTTTGAAAAAAATGACTTTTGGTTGACTTTTGAAAAGGACCTATAATGTTTTGGTCCATATCTCTCAAATGAAGCATTTTTAGACTTGGCATGTGAGAGACAAATTTGTAGAGAATTCAATTTCCTTCAAAATAAGCTTTGGATGGAAAATTTCTGATGTTCTATGTAGGAGTTATGGTTGGTCAATGTTTAGTTGACTTTCTCCCATGAAAACCCTAATTTAGAAACTTTTGAAATTGTTGATTTCTGATCTTTCCTTGATGAACCATGATCAATTCTTGATCAAATGGTGAATGATACTTCAATATGAGGATGTTGACAAAAAATCAGGAGTTTTGACTGTATTTTGACCATAGTTGACTTCTTAGGTCAAACCAGTCGATTGTTGACTTTCTGAGCAATTGAGTGACCAGCTCTTTGAATTGAGACCTGTATTTTGTCATGGAAGTAGTGTGGGATATCATAGACCATATGAAATGTGTTGGAGCTTTTGATTCATTGATTTTTCCTCAGAACAACAAAACCCTAGTTCTTGAACCTTGTTTAGGAGAGGGTGTCTTTGAACATTGTGCCTCGATTTTGAATTTGAACAAGAGAAATGGTATGGGCAAATTTTGGGGTATGACAGCTGCCCCTGTTCAATTTTCTTATATCTGAAGATGTAGACTGGCATGTGTGCCTGTTGGAATCTGAAGGTAGAAGAGGATTGAACACTAGAATACCCAAGAATTTGCCCTGGCTAAAGTAGGGACTTTTATCGGAAATGGGCTTCGTAGATGCCATCTAGGCAGAGTGTTGTCGGAGATGGGCTTAAAGATGCCATCCGGCTTGAGAGAAAGTTTATTGGAGATGGGCTTAAAGATGCCATCCGGATGTTGAGAGACTTGATTGAGATGGGCTTAAAGATGCCATCCAGCTTGATAGAATTGAGAGTTAGAATACGTCGTACGTTAGACCGTATCTGAAGAATATACTTAGAACGAGTCGTACGTTAGACTGGAGTATGGGTCGTGCGTTAGGACGGATCCAATTTGCATTGGTAGATGTCTGGAAAGCTGTGCGTTAGGCTGGAGGATGAGTCGTGCGTTAGACTGAATCCAATTTGCATCCGTAGATGTCTGGAAGGCCGTGCGTTAGGCTGAAGGATGAGTCGTGCGTTAGACTAAATCCAATTTGCATCCGTAGATGTCTGGAAAACTGTGCGTTAGGTTGGAGGATGAGTCGTGAGTTAGACTAAATCCAATTTGCATCCGTAGATGTCTGGAAAACCGTGCGTTAGGTTGGAGGATGAGTCGTGCGTTAGACTAAATCCAATTTGCATCCGTAGATGTCTAGAAAACCGTGCGTCAGGCTGGAGGATGAGTCGTGCGTTAGACTGAATCCAATTTGCATCCGTGGATGTCTGAAAAACCGTGTGTTAGGTTGGAGGATGAGTCGTGCGTTAGACTAAATCCAACTTGCATCTGTAGATGTCTGGAAAACCGTGCGTTAGGTTGGAGGATGAGTCGTGCGTTAGACTAAATCCAATTTGCATCCGTAGATGTCTGGAAAACTGTGCGTTAGGCTGGAGGATGAGTCGTGCATTAGACTGAATACAATTTGCATCCGTGGATGTCTGGAAAACCGGGCGTTAGGTTGAAGGATGAGTCGTGCGTTAGACTAAATCCAATTTGCATCCGTAGATGTCTGGAAAACCGTGCGTTAGGTTGGAGGATGAGTCGTGCGTTAGACTAAATCCGATTTGCATCCTTAGATGTCTGGAAAACCGTGCATTAGGTTGGAGGATGAGTCGTGCTTTAGACTAAATCCAATTTGCATCCGTAGGTGTATGGAAGGCCGTGCGTTAGGCTTTGCTTTGAATAAGGTTCGAATCTTTGTAATTTACCTGTCAATTTTATGCAATGTCATGGTGCACATAATGAATGAGATGGAGTACTCAAAATAAATGAGGAACTTTGTATGTTATATATGAATTATAACTATATGCAATGTATGTTATGTATATGATGTATGACTGATGCTGTTTGGAGTGTTTTGAGAAAATAAATCTCTGTATTGTTGTGATTTTGATCTTGTCTTGAAGACGCTCAGCTGGGGATTTATGATTCTTGCTTGGGGATAGTCATTTGAATGATTGATCTTGAATGTACCCTAACTAGGGATAAGAGAGATGAATAGCCCTGTTTGGAGAAGAGGGAGGATTCGGGGAATCGGCAGTGTCGAAGATGTAAAACTCCGTTGAGGAACTAAGTCTTTGTTGGGACGAGAGCATTTGAAGGTATCTTCTTAACAATTACTCTATGGGGATATGATCTTGTGAAACCGAATTTGTGGGAAGACATGGGTGTCTTGAAAATTGCCCCCAGTATTATAGTAATGGTCGTTCCTGGACTTGTACTGATTAGGACACACCACTGAGCTCTTTTGAAAAAAATGACTTTTGGTTGACTTTTGAAAAGGACCTATAATGTTTTGGTCCATATCTCTCAAATGAAGCATTTTTAGACTTGGCATGTGAAAGACAAATTTGTAGAGAATTCAATTTCCTTCAAAATAAGCTTTGGATGGAAAATTTCTGATGTTCTATGTAGGAGTTATGGTTGGTCAAAGTTTAGTTGAC